>NC_083870.1:11154131-11464458 GCF_032452875.1 Bos javanicus
TTAGTTCTTTGGCCCATTTTTTGATTGGGTCATTTATTTTTCTGGAATTGAGCTGCAGGAGTTGCTTGTATATTTTTGAGATTAGTTCTTTGTCAGTTGCTTCATTTACTATTATTTTCTCCCATTCTGAAGGCTGTCTTTTCATCTTGCTTAGAGTTTCCTTTGTTGTGCAGAAGCTTTTAATTTTAATTAGGTCCCATTTGTTTATTTTTGCTTTTATTTCCATTTCTTTGGGGGGGGGGCAGGGCATAGAGGATCCTGCTGTGATTTATGTCAGAGAGTGTTTTGCCTATGTCTTCCTCTAAGAGTTATATAGTTTCTGGTCTTATGTTTAGATCTTTAACCCATTTCAAGTTTATTTTTGTGTACAGTGTTAGAAAGTGTTCTAGTTTCATTCTTTTACAAGTGGCTGACCAGTTTTCCCAGCACCACTTGTGAAAGAGATTGTCTTTTCTCCATTGCATATTCTTGCCTCCTTTGTCAAAGATAAGGTGTCCATAGGTGCGTGGATTTATCTCTGGGCTTCTATTTTGTTCCACTGATCTATATTTCTGTCTTTGTGCCAGTACCATACTGTCTTGACAACTGTGGCTTTATAGTAGAGCTTGAAGTCAGGCAGGTTGATTCTTCCAGTTCCATTCTTCTTTCTCAAGACTGCTTTGGCTATTCGAGGCTTTTTGTATTTCTATACAAATTGTGAAATTATTTGTTCTAGCTTTGTGAAAAATACTGTTGGTAGCTTGATAGGGATTGCACTGAATCTATAGATTGCTTTGGGTAGTATACTCATTTTCGCTATATTGATTCTTCTGATCCATGAACATGGTATATTTCTCCATCTGTTAATGTCCTCTTTGATTTCTTTCACCGGTGTTTTATGGTTTTCTATTTATAGGTCTTTAGTTTCTTTAGGTAGATATATTCCTAAGTATTTTATTCTTTTCGTTGCAATGGTGAATGGAATTGTTTCCTTAATTTCTCTTTCTATTTTCTCATTATTAATGTGTAGGAATGCAAGGGATTTCTGTGTGTTGATTTTATATCCTGCAACTTTACTATATTCATTGATTAGCCCTAGTAATTTTCTGGTGGAGTCTTTAAGGGATCATATCATCGGCAAACAGTGAGAGTTTTACTTCTTCTTTTCCAATTTGGATTCCTTTTATTTCTTTTTCTGCTCTGATTGCTATGGCCAAAACTTCCAAAACTATGTTGAATAGCAGTGGTGAGAGTGGGCACCCTTATTTTGTTCCTGACTTTAGGGGAAATGCTTTCAATTTTTCACCATTGAGGATAATGTTTGCTGTGGGTTTGTCATATATAGCTTTTATTATGTTGAGGTATGGTCCTTCTATTCCTACTTTCTGGAGAGTGTTTATCATAAATGGATGTTGAATTTTTTCAAAGATTTTCTTTGTATCTATTGAGATAATCATATGACTTTTATTTTTCAATTTGTTAATGTGGTGTATTGCACTGATTGATTTGCAGATATTGAAGAATCCTTGCATCCTTGGGATAAAGCCCACTTGGTCATGGTGTATGATCTTTTTAATGTGTTGTTGGATTATGATTGCTAGAATTTTGTTAAGTATTTTTGTATCTATGTTCATCAGTGATATTGGCCTGTAGTTTTCTTTTTTAGTGGCATCTTTGTTAGGTTTTGGTATTAGGGTGATGGTGGCCTCGTAGAATGAATTTGGAAGTTTACCTTCCTCTGCAGTTTTCTAGAGGAGTTTGAGTAGGATAGGTATTCAGTTCAGTTCAGTTCAGTTCAGTTGCTCAGTCGTGTCCGATTCTTTGCGACCCCATGAAGCGCAGCACGCCAGGCCTCCCTGTCCATCACCAACTCCCTCTTCTCTAAATTTTTAGTAGATTTCAGCTGTGAAGCCATCTGGACCTGGGCTTTTGTTTGCTGGAAGATTTCTGATTACAGTTTCAATTTCTGTGCTTGTGATGGGTCTGTTAAGATTTTCTATTTCTTCTTCGTTCAGTTTTGGAAAGTTGTACTTTTCTAAGAATTTGTCCATTTCTTCCAAGCTATCCATTTTATTGGCATATAATTGTTGATAGTAGTCTCTTATGATCCTGTGTATTTCTGTGTTGTCTTTTGTGATCTCTCCATTTTCATTTCTAATTTTATTGATTTGATTTTTCTCCCTTTGTTTCTTGATGAGTCTGGCTAACGGTTTGTCAATTTTATTTACCCTTTCAAAGAAACAGCTTTTGGCTTTGTGGATTTTTGCTATGGTCTCTTTTGCATTTATTTCTGCCCTAATTTTTAAGATTTCTTTCCTTCTACTAACCCTGGGGTTCTTCATTTCTTCCTTTTCTAGTTGCTTTAGGTGTAGGGTTAGGTTATTTATTTGACTTTTTCCTTGTTTCTTGAGGTATGCCTGTATTGCTATGAACCTTCCCTTAGCACTGCTTTTACAGTGGATTACAGGTTTTGGGTGGTTCTGTTTCATTTTCATTCATTTCTATGCATATTTTGATTTTTTTAAATTTCTTTTGTGATTTGTTGGTTATTCAGCAGCATGCTGTTCAGCCTCCATATGTTGGAATTTTTAATAGTTTTTCTCATGTAATTGACATCTAATCTTACTGCACTGTGGTCAGAAAAGATACTTGGAATGATTTCAATGTTTTTGAATTTACCAAGACTAGATTTATGGCTCAGGACATGATCTATCCTGGAGAAGGTTCCGTGTACACTTGAGAAAAAGGTGAAATTCATTGTTTTGGGGTGAAATGTCCTATAGATATCAATTAGGTCTAACTGGTGTATTGTGTTATTTAACGTTTGTGTTTCCTTGTTAATTTTCTGTTTAGTTGATCTATCCATAGGTGTGAGTGGGGTTTAAAGTCTCCCACTATTATTGTTATTGTTAATTTCCCCTTTCATACTTGTTAGCATTTGTCTTACATATTACAGTGCTCCTATGTTGGGTGCATATATATTTATAATTGTTATATCTTCTTCTTGGGTTGATCCTTTGATCATTATGTAGTGTCCTTCTTTGTCTCTTTTCACAGCCTTTGTTTTAAAGTCTATTTTATATGATATGAGTATTGCTACTCCTGCTTTCTTTTGGTCTCTATTTGCATGGAATAGCTTTTTCCAGCCCTTCACTTTCAGTCTGTATGTATCCCCTGTTTTGAGGTGGGTCTCTTGTAGACAGCATATATAGGAATATTGTGTTTGTATCCATTCAGCCAGCCAGTCTGTGTCTTTTGGTTAGGGCATTCAACCCATTTACGTTTAAGGTAATTAACGATAAGTATGATCCCTTTGCCATTTACGTTATTGTTTTGGGTTTGAGTTTATACTCCCTTTGTGTGTTTCCTGTCTAGAGAATATCCTTTAGCATTTGTTGGAGAGCTGGTTTGGTGGTGCTGAATTCTCTTAGCTTTTGCTTGTCCGTAAAGCTTTTGATTTCTCCTTCATATTTGAATGAGATCCTTGCTGGGTACAGTAATCTGGACTGTAGGTTTTTCTCTTTCATCACTTTAAGTATGTCCTGCCATTCTCTTCTGGCCTGAAGAGTTTCTATTGAAAGGTCAGCTGTTATCCTTATGGGAATCCCCTTGTGGGTTATTTGTTGGTTTTCCCTTGCTACTTTTCATATTTGTTCTTTGTGTTTGATCTTTGTTAATTTGATTAATATGTGTCTTGGGGTGTTTTGCCTTGGGTTTATCCTGTTTGGGACTCTCTGGGTTTCTTGGACTTGGGTGATTATTTCCTTCCACATTTTAGGGAAGTTTTCAACAATTATCTCAAGTATTTTCTCCTGGTCTTTCTTTTTGTCTTCTTCTTCTGGGACTCCTATGATTCAAATGTTGGGGCGTTTAACATTGTCCCAGAGGTCTCTGAGACTGTCCTCATTTCTTTTAATTCATTTTTCCTTTTTCTCCTCTGATTCATTTATTTCTACCATTCTATCTTCTACCTCACTAATCCTATCTTCTGCGTCTGTTATTTTACTATTTGTTCTCTCCAGAGTGTTTTTGATATCATTTATTGCATTATTCATTATATATTGACTCTTTTTCATTATTTATAGATCTTTGTTAAACCTTGCTTGCATCTTCTCAATCCTTGTCTCCAGGATATTTATCTGTGATTACATTTTGTTTTCAAGATTTTGAATCCTTTTCACTATCATTATTCAGAATTTTTTATCAGGTAGATTCCCTATCTCTTCCTCTTTTGTTTGGTTTGGTGGGTATTTATCCTGTTACTTTACCTGCTGGGTATTCCTCTGTCTCTTCATCTTGTTTATATTGTTGTGTTTGGGGTGGCCTTTCTGTATTCTGGCAGTTTGTGGAGTTCTCTTTATTGTGGCGTTTCCTCACTGTGGGTGTGGTTGTATGGATGGCTTGTAATGTTTCCTGGTTAGGGAAGCTTGTCTTGGTGTTCTGGTGGGTGGAGCTGGATTTCTTCTCTCTGGAGTGCAATGAAGTGTCCAGTAATGAGTTATGAGATGTCAATGGATTTGGAGTGACTTTGGGCAGCCTGTATATTGAAGCTCAGGGCTGTGTTCCTGTGTTGCTGGAGAATTTGCATGGTATGTCTTGCTCTGGAACTTCTTGGCCCTTGGGTGCTGCTTGGTTTCAGTGTAGGTATGAGGTGTTTGATGAGCTCCTGTCGATTAATGTTCCCTGGAGTCAGGAGTTGTATGGTGTTCTCAGAACTTGGAGTTAAGCCTCCTGCTTCAGGTTTTCAGTCTTATTTTTACAGTAGCCTCAAGACTTCTCCATTTATACAGCACCATTGATAAAACATCTAGGTTAAAGATGAAAAGTTTCTCCACAGTGAGGGACACCCAGAAAAGTTCACAGAGTTACATGGAGAAGAGAAGAGGGAGGAGGGAGTTAGAGGTGACCCGAGTGAGATGAAGTGGAATCAAAAGAGGAGAGAGCAAGCTATCCAGTAATCACTTCCTTATGTGCGCTCCACAGTCTGGACCACTCAGAGATGTTCACAGAGTTGTATAGAGAAGAGAAGAAGGAGGAAGGAGACAGAGGTGGCCAAGAGGATAAAGTGGGGAATCAAAAGGATAGAGACAGATCCAGCCAGTAATCAGTCCCCTAAGTGTTCTCCACCATCTGGAACACACAAAGAGATTCACAGAGTTGGGTACAGAAGAGAAGGGGGAGGGATGAGATAGAGGTGACCTGGTGGAGAAAAAGGAGAGTCCAAAGGGGGAGAGAGCAGTCAAGCCAGTAATCTCATGCCCAAGTAAAAATGGGCACTGAAGATTGGGTTCTTAAAGGTACAAAATTGATAACAAATACCAAAAAGTAAAGATTAAAAATCTAGAGTAGAGGCTGGATTTTCAAAAGTACATTAAAGAAAAAAAAAAAAGTCACAAAAATTATATTAAAATATATATATATATATATGAAGTTTGCTTTAAAAAATAGGGTCTCTTTTTTTTTTTCAAAGCAATAGTAGGTTATAAAAATGAAAATAAAGGAGTAATAGAGGATTTAAAAATTAAAAAAAAAGAATGATAGTAAAAATAATAAAAAATATATCTAGGACCTTCTCTGGTGTTGTGGGCAGTGTGGGGTCAGTTCATTTTTGGATAGTTTCTTGGTTCAGCTTATATTTCTCAAGATCTATAGGCTCCTTACTATGTAGTCGGTACTAACTACAGGGTTTTAATCTATTGCACCTGTCACTTCCAAGGCGGTTCCCTCTGTTTTAGCTTCTTCTGCTTGCTGGTCTCTTCAGTGTCTAATTTCCACCTTGACACAAGGGGGCGGTGGTGGACACTTTTTTAGGCTCACTTGTTCAGCCATGTTGTGGGGAGGGAGGGATGCTGCAAACAAATAACACTGGCGTGTGCTCGAAAAGTCTCAGTCACACTGGGCCTGCCCCCACTCACGGTGCGTGTGACCTCTCTACCCACACTGCTCAGGCTCTAGGTTCCTCCACTGGGAACCATCTGAGGCTGGCCCTGGGCTACATGCACCTCCCAGGTCTAAGCTGCTCAGGTTCAGGCACTCAAGTAGTCCTGAGAGGTGCAGACTCGGTTGGGCCTGCATTTTGTGCCCTTCCCAGGCCCGAGCAGCTCAGGTGATGAGGTGTTTGGCGAGCACAGTCACTGCAACTTATCGCCTCCCCCATCCCTGCCACTCGGTTTTCTGGGTGTACAACCTGTGCACCTTCTCAGGCGGATGTTGACCTTCCAGAACCCCAAGAAATCTTAGTTAGCAAAGAATCCTGCTTGCAGTTTGGTAGATAATGCCTCTCTGGGGCTGCAATTGCCCTCTTCTGGCTCTGGCTGCTTGTCACCAGAGGGGGATGATCTGCAGCGGGCTAGCTCTGTTCAGTCCTTTGTTCTGTGAGCAGGCCTGACGGTGTCTTCCCTGCTAAACCGCTTCAGGCATGTCTGACTCTGTGTGACCCCATAGATGGCAGCCCACCAGGCTCCCCCATCCCTGGGATTCTCCAGGCAAGAATACTGGAGTGGGTTGCCATTTCCTTCTCCAATGCGTGAAAGTGAAAAGTGAAAGTGAAGTCGTTCAGTCCTGTCTGACCCTCAGCGACCCCATGGACTGCAGCCTACCAGCCTCCTCCATCCATGGGATTTTCCAGGCAAGAGTACTGGAGTGGGGTGCCATTTAGGTTAGGGCTTTTTGCGTGGTAGCTATCCCACAGTCTGGTTTGCTAGCCCAAATTAGTTCACTCAGATTGCCCTCGCGGCATTCAGGCCCAGTCCTTACTCTAAGCAGTGCAGCCCACACCTCCGTGCCTAGCTCTCGCTTGCTAGTGGCAGGTGCAGGCGTCTGCATTGCTTCTCCGCTGAGGGAGTTACCGTTGGGCACGTAATCTGTGGGTTTTAATTATTTATTTATTTTTCCTCCCAGTTATGTTGCCCTCTGTGGTTCCAAGGCTTACCACAGACTCGACAGTGAGAGTGTTTCCTGGTATTTGGAAACTTCTCTCTTTTTAAGACTCCCTTACGGGGCGGAACTCCATCCCTACCTCTTTTGTCTTTCTTTTTGTCTTGTGTATTTTTTCCTATCTCCTTTCAAAGGCAATGGGCTGCTTTTCTGGGTGCCTGATGTCCTCTGCCAGCATTCAGAATTTGTTTTGTGGAATTTACTCAGCGTTTAAATGTTCTTTTGATGAATTTGTGGGGAGAAAGTGGTCTCCCTGTCCTATTCCTCTGCCATCTTGTGACCGCCTCCAGACTATTTTTTTAAGTAAATTTATCCAGTAAGTTTTTAGAGTATAGAGGTTACTGAGTCCAAGCTCGTCACATAACAGGCCAATGAATCCAAGAGATGAGATGTTGCGGCAAGGAAGAGACTTTAATCGAGGAGCCAGCAGACAGAGAAAATGGTAGGCTGGTGCCTCAAAATAGCCATCTTATTGGGGTCTGGGTGTCAGGTTCTTTTATGGATCAGAGAGAAAGAAGCAATGAGGAACTAAAGTCAAAAGGCAGAATAGAGAGGGAGAGACAGTGGGGAAGTAAATTGAAAGGGTCTTCAGTCTTGCAAAACATCTCCAAGAGAATTTCCAGCCTGCAGAAATGATGGGTTAATCTCTTCTATTCACAGGTGGGCAGGGACAAGCTATCTGTCAGTAAGCTGAACAAAGGCACTTTAGTTTACAGTCATGCGAAGGGGCAGGGTCCTCCAGGAAAGCCGTTAAGTATGATTATAATAACAAAAGCAATGAAAAACAAGTCAAAGAACAGTTTCCAACATGGAGTCAAATTGGTTTCCTCCCTGCAGCAGAGATACTCTATGTGAGTTTCTAGAGAATTCAGTGGAAATCAACTTCTAGTTGACTCAATTTCTCATCCCAGAATCCAAGCTTGTATTGTATTGAGAGCAGTTAATATTATCAAGCCTTATGTACCAGAAGGTCTGCGGACTACTGCTCATGATCCTCAAGCTAATTTCAAGTTAATTTCTTCTATTTGGTAGTGGTTTTAGCATCTGAAAACTTCAGGAAATATGCATCAGATATTATCTGACTACTTCAGAAAGGAGCTAAACAGAAGGTATGGGGGAGGGATTTGTCCCAGGAAGGCGTGTAGGGTCCTGCTTGGTTATACTCCTAGTTGTAGTAGAGGCTAAGATACGATGCTTGCAAAAGAAATTTTAGATATGGACTATCAAAGCTGGAAAAGGTCATAAGTATTCTCTCAGTTCAGTTCAGTTCAGTCGCTCAGTCATGTCTGACTCTTTGCGACCCCATGAATTGCAGCACGCCAGGCCTCCCTGTCCATCACCAACTCCCGGAGTTCACTAAGACTCACATCCATCGAGTCAGTGATGCCATCCAGACATCTCATCCTCTGTCGGCCCCTTTTCCTCCTGCCCCCAATCCCTCCCAGCATCAGAGTCTTTTCCAATGAGTCAACTCTTCACATGAGGTGGCCAAAGTACTGGAGTTTCAGCTTTAGCATCATTCCTTCCAAAGAAATCCCAGGGCTGATCTCCTTCAGAATGGACTGGCTGGATCTCCTTGCAGTCCAAGGAACTCACAAGAGTGTTCTCCAACACCACAGTTCAGAAGCATCAATTCTTTGACGCTCAGCTTTCTTAACAGTCCAACTCCCACATCCATACAGATGCTCTAAAGTCTTTATTGTATACATGAAGAAACTAATATTGCAACATGTGGAGAACTGGATAAAATAGCAACTGACCCTCAGCCAAGTCTATCTCTTTAGTCTGAGGCATCATGCACTGCCTTAGTTTTCAAATAGTACAGTTCAGTTCAGTCGCTCAGTCGTGTCCGACTCTTTGCAACCCCATGAATTGCAGCATGCCAGGCTTCCCTGTCCATCACCAACTCCTGGAGTTCACTCAGACTCACATCCAATTGAGTTAGTGATGCCATCCAGCCATCTCATCCTCTGTCATCCCCTTCTGCTCCTGCCCCCAATCCCTCCTAGTATCAGTCTTTGCCAATGAGTCAACTCTTCGCATGAGGTGGCCAAAGTACTGAAGTTTCAGCTTTAGCATCATTCCTTCCAAAGAAATCCCAGGGCTGATCTCCTTCAGAATGGACTGGTTGGATCTCCTTGCAGTCCAAGGGACTCTCGAGAGTCTTCTCCAACACCACAGTTCAAAAGCATCAATTCTTTGGCACTCAGCTTTCTTCACAGTCCAACTCTCACATCCGTACATGATTACTGGAAAAACCATAGCCTTGACTAGACGGACCTTTGTTGGCAAAGTAATGTCTCTGCTTTGGAATATGCTATCTAGGTTGGTCATAACTTTCCTTCCAAGGAGTAAGCGTCTTTTAATTTCATGGCTACAGTCACCATCTGCAGTGATTTTGGGGCCCAGAAAAATAAAGTCTGACACTGTTTCCCCATCTACTTCCCATGAAGTGATGGGACCAGATGCCATGATCTTCGTTTTCTGTATGTTGAGCTTTAAGCCAACTTTTTCACTCTCCACTTTCACTTTCATCAAGAGGCTTTTGAGTTCCTCTTCACTTTCTGACATAAGGGTGGTGTCATCTGCATATCTGAGGTTATAGATATTTCTCCCAGAATCTTGATTCCAGCTTGTGCTTCTTCCAGCCCACAGTTTCTCATGATGTACTCTGCATATAAGTTAAAATAGCAAGGTGGCAATATACAGCTTTGACGTACTCCTTTTCCTCTTTGGAACCAGTCTGTTGTTCCATGTCCAGTTCTAACTGTTGCTTCCTGACCTGCATACAGGTTTCTCAAGAGGCAGGTCAGGTGATCTGGCATTCCCATCTCTTGAAGAATTTCCACAGTTTATTTTGATCCACACAGTCAAAGGCTTTGGCATAGTCAATAAAGCAGAAATAGATGTTTTTCTGGAACTCTATTGCTTTTTCCGTGATCCAGCAGATGTTGGCAATTTGATCTCTGGATCCTCTGCCTTTTCTCAAACCAGCTTGAACATCTGGAAGTTCACGGTTCACATATTGCTGAAGCCTGGCTTGGAGAATTTGAGCATTACTTTACTAGCATGTGAGATGAGTGCAATTGTGTGGTAGTTTGAGCATTCTTTGGCATTGCCTTTCTTTGGGATTGGAAGGAAAACTGACCTTTTCCAGTCCTGTGGCCACTGCTGAGTTTTCCAAATTTGCTGGCATATTGAATGCAGCACTTTCACAGCATCATCTTTCAGGATTTGGAATAGCTCAACTGGAATTCCATTACCTCCACCAGCTTTGTTCGTAATGATGCTTTCTAAGGCCCACTTGACTTCACATTCCAGGATGTCTGGCTCTAGGTGAGTGATCACACCATCATGATTATCTTGGTCGTGAAGATCTTTTTGTACAGTTCTTCTGTGTTTTCCTGCCAACTCTTCTTAATATCTTCTGCTTCTGTTAGGTCCATACCATTTCTGTCTTTTATCGAGCCCATCTTTGTATGAAATATTCCCTTGATATCTCTAATTTTCTTGAAGAGATCTCTAGTCTTTCCCATTCTGTTGTTTTCCTCTATTTCTTTGCATTGGTCGCTGAGGAAGGCTTTCTTATCTCCTTGCTATTCTTTGGAACTCTGCATTCAGATTCTATATCTTTCCTTTTCTCCTTTGCTTTTCACTTCTCTTCTTTTCACAGCTATTTGTAAGGCCACCTCAGACAGCCATTTTGCTTTTTTGCATTTCTTTTCCATCTGGAAGGTCCTGTACAATGTCACGAACCTCAGTCCATAGTTCATCAGGCACTCTATCAGATCTAGTCCCTTAAATCTACTTCTCACTTCCACTGTATAATCATGAGGTATTTGATTTAGATCATACCTGAATGGTCTAGTGGTTTTCCCTACTTTTTTTCAATTTCAGTCTGAATTTGGCAATAAGAAGTTCATGATCTGAGCCAATCAGCTCCTGGTCTTGATTTTGTTGACTGTATAAAGCTCCTCCATCTTTGGCTGCAAAGAATATAATCAATCTGATTTCAGTGTTGACCATCTGGTGATGTCCATGCGTTCTTCTCTTGTGTTGTTGGAAGAGGGTGTTTGCTATGACCAGTGCATTTTCTTGGCAAAACACTATTAGTCTTTGCCCTGCTTCATTCTGTATTCCAAGGTCAAATTTGCCTGTTACTCCAGGTGTTTCTTGATTTCCTCCTTTTACATTCCATTCCCCTATAATGAAAAGGACATATTTTGGGGGTGTTAGTTCTAAAAAGTCTTGTAGATCTTCATAGAACTGTTCAACCTCAGCTTCTTCAGCGTTACTGGTTGGGGCATTATGATATTGAATGGTTTGCCTTGGAAGCGAACAGAGATCATTCAGTCATTTTTGAGATTGCATCTGAATGAGATTACTTCATTTCAGACTCTTTTGTTGACCATGATGGCTACTCCATTTCTTCTGAGGGATTCCTGCCCACAGAGGTAGATATAATGGTTATCTTAGTTAAATTCACCCATTTCAGTTTATTTTATTTCGCTGATTCCTAGAATGTCGACATTCACTCTTGTCATCTCAAATAGTACAGTGGTACCATAATCATGATGACAATTATGATGCTTTAAAATCTCTGTATTATACAATGTTGTTTTTCGAAGTTAAACTGTCCTAAGAGATGAGAACAGTTGGCTAGTAGAAGATTTTAATTTTATCTCTCTATGGAGTCTTTAATTTTTTATTGAGAAGTGAGTATACACTCTAAGAAGCTATTGATAATCATTGGTTTGTTCCAAATAGAGGAGAGATAGAGCAAACCCTGTGTAGGTTGAGCACAGAATGGCAAACTAAGATAAATAAAACAAATACATGCTATACATACATCTTTTAGAATAACTTCTTTTATCATCAACTGCCCATCCAAACAACAAAATGAAACAAGCAGAAAACAAAGCTTCTGGATACTGTGCTACTGCTAGACAGTCATAGTTGACCTCGTTAATAAAGATGAAATGAATCTCTTGTATCTATTTTACTGTGCAGTAATATGATTAAAATTTTATTTCTAGGAAGATTCTTCAAACTTCTGCTTCTGTTTTTCTCCTTTCTCATGTATAAGTCAAATGGGAACAGTTATTTCCTTAGATTTGTACAACCAATAGCCAAAGAAAAGCCTTTGAATTTATCTTTTTGGGGTTCTGACACTTATCTTGCAGAGCCACATTTCATCTCACAGGCATTGTTCCTGCTCTGCATCAAACAACAATAGCTCTTTATAAAGGACAAGAAAGGAGTTGGAAGGGGGATTGTGATAGAAAAAGCCTCCTACTCTTCTTTGGGGCCTTGATTTAGCAACACTCCCAATCAAAGAAGGCTTTGTAGTTCTGGTTTCCCTGGTTTCTCTGGTGCCCTCTATAAATATTTTGTCCTTTCTAGCACATGACTTTGGGGCTTCCCAGTGGCTCAGTGGTAAAGAATCCACCTGCCAGTGCAGGAGATGTGGGTTTGATCCCTGGGTGGGGAGGATCCCCTGGAGAAGGAAATGACATCCATTCCAATATTCTTGCCTGAGAAATTCCATGGATAGAGGAGCCTGGTGGGCTACAGTCCAAGGTATTGAAAAAGAGCCAGACATGATTTAAACAACCACATGTTATTTCAGAACTATTTTTCTATAAATAGCTTTTGGCATAATGAATTGGTTCTTAGTGTAGCAACTTCTCCCACTCTATTTCACTGATTTGATTTAGAAGTTTAAACACAAGCACATATGGGAGCTGATTCTCCTTATCACTCCCTGCCCAACACCAACCCCCCACCCCCACCCCAGATACCAGATACCAAACTCTCATTCTTTTCTTACTAAATGATGGAACTTTCTGACCCCCTTTCTATTTCTCCCTTAGGATCAGGTGGACACCCTCACAGACCTGGTGACATATTTTGAAGAAATCATCCATCCCGATGCTGGGAACATACGGGAAAGGCAAGAGTACCTGGTATCCCGGTTTGAAGCCCTGAAGGAGCGACTGGCCTACCGGAAGAATAAGCTCATTGACCTTTTCTACCTGTACCAGATCCAAAGAGATACAGAGGATGAGGAGGCCTGGATCCAAGAGACAGTACCCTCAGTGGCTTCCACCTACCTTGGTTAGTAAGTCATACAGCACCAGCAGGCAGAGCCAGAAGAAGAAGACCAAGGTCTACAGATGGTTTGAAAGATCAGGGGCACAGTAACTAAGTTTATTCTCAGCTTTTTCCCCTTAGACACTTGAAAAATTTTCAGGCTTTCAAAGACAAAAAAAAAAAAAAAAAAGATTTTATAAAAATGTATATGAGAAGTTTACCTCCCAAAACCAAACATGAAGAATGCCACAGATTTAAGGTCTCTGGGAAGAGCTAAAGTATGACCAGCTTTTTGCTACTTGCTCTAACTTAAGTTATTGTTAAGGTCCTTGGCTGAGTGGTCATGGTTAATGTTTGAGGTACCAAGTGTTTCTGTCTACGTTGTCAGTAGTTCCCTTTTATAAGAGGAGTTTTCACAAGGATATATTAATATATCAGCTATTACAAAGATAAAAGGAATGAAACAGCAGATATAGTACATTTTTTTTCCTTTTGAAGCTATTGGTTTACCATTGTTAAAGCCAGGACACTTGCATTGAAATAGGTAAAAAAGTGCACACAGATATAATGTAAACTTAATTTACATATATTGGTCACATCTGTGAGAGACTGGACCATGATAACAGGAGGAACTAGTCTGGGAAAACTTCCTAGAAGAGAAAAGATATCTTTGAAGGAGAGATGAGCATAGAGATTTGCAGACATTTAGTGTGAAGTATACAGAAAATGAAGATCATGGCATACGGTCCCACCACTTCATGGGAAATAGATGGGGAAACAGTGGAAACAGTGTCAGACTTTATTTTTCTGGGCTCCAAAATCACTACAGATGGTGACTGCAGCCATGAAATTAAAAGACGCTTATTCCTTGGAAGGAAAGTTATGTCCAACCTAGATAGCATATTCAAAAACAGAGACATTACTTTGCCAACAAAGGTCCATCTAGTCAAGGCTATGGTTTTTCCTGTGGTCATGTATGGATGTGAGAGTTGGACTATAAAGAAAGCTGAGCACAGAAGAATTGATGCTTTTGAACTGTGGTGTTGGAGAAGACTCTTGAGAGTCTCTTGGACTGCAAGGAGGTCAACCAGTCCATTCTGAAGGAGATCGGCCCTGGGATTTCTTTGGAAGGAATGATGCTAAAGCTGACACTCCAGAACTTTGGCCACCTCATGCGAAGAGTTGAATCATTGGAAAAGGCTCTGATGCTGGGAGGGATTGGGGGCAGGAGGAGAAGGGGACGACAGGGGATGAGATGGCTGGATGACATCACCGACTCGATGGACATGAGTTTGAGTGAACTCTGGGAGTTGGTGATGGACAGGGAGGCCTGGCATGCTGCGATTCATGGGGTCACAAAGAGTCGGACATGACTGAGCGACTGATCTCATCTGATCTGATACAGAAGAAAATTTTGGAGGAAAGAGAGGTGAAGCTTGGGTGGGAGACAGGGAGGATGAAGTAGCTGGATCCAGAGACTTTAGAAGAAGGAGGAAATTAATACTATGTAGTTTTTATTGTGTGTTTGTTAATGTTAACCAATGGTGAGGCACCTTTTGTAAATTATTTCTAATCCTTACAAAGAAAGTTGCAGAACAGTTAGTTTAGATGAGTTACTAACTTACTGGTACCCATAGAAATTAGTAAGAGGAAGAGCCTGCTTTTTATACTGCAGTGTGCTGAAAGAAATTGGTTGCATGATATATTGAAAGTTTGAGCTGAAGGGTTACTTGCCTTTCTACCTATCATCCAAAGAGAAGAGTGATGCATTCTTCATTTTCTGTAGAATAATAAATTGAAATTTCTTAGTACAAAGAGGCAAGGGGAAGAACAAATCCAAGCAGAAATAATTAATTCAGACAATGTAAATTTTAGGAAGCCTGCTTAATGAATTCAATGGGAAGAACTTGTAGGTCCAATAGTTAAAAGGAAGTAGAATAACGTCTTCTTATTCTGTGTACTGCAACTATGACCTTGAATTTTTTATTTTTTATCTCTAGGCAAAGACCTGATTACCTCCAAGAATCTTCTGAACAGACACCATGTCATCCAGGCTAATATTGCCAGCCATGAGCCACGCATCCAAATGATTACAGAGAAGGGAAACAAAATGATAGAGGAAGGCATGTATGATTCAAATTTAAATGACCAGCAACCATTTTGCCAAATTTAGGGGAAGAAGTTTTTCTAACTTTAGAGCTTCATTCCTTTGTCTACATTGATGCTTTTACCTGTATAATTTTCCTTTTAGGTGAAGTTTCTCTAACATTTCCTCATAGTGAAGTCCTGCTAATAATAGATTCTCTGGGCTTTTTCTTTAATCTAAAAGACTTACTTTTGCCTTTATTTTTGAAACACATTGTCACTGGATACAAATTTATTGTTTGACTGTGTCTTTAAGTATTTTAAAGATGCTGCTGCACATCTTCTAACTTGCATAGTTTCTGGTGAGAAGCCTGCTCTCATTCCTGTTTTTGCTCTTTTGTATATAATGTCTTCTTTCCTCTGATAGTTTAAAGCTTTTTATCACTGACTTTTACCAACTTGGTGTAGTTTTCTTTGTTTCTACAGCTTTGCAGAAACACAGATCCAGAACTTCTTGGATATGTTTTATTTTTGTTCTTCCAGGGAAGCTTTTATTCTGGAACTAATTTAGAGGATTCAGTTCAGTTCAGTTCAGTGGCTCAGTCATGTCCGACTCTTTGAGACCCCATGAATTGCAGCACACCAGGCATCCCTGTCCATCACCAACTCTGGGATTTCACTTAAACTCATGTCCATCGAGTCAGTGATGCCATCCAGCCATCTCATCCTCTGTCGTCCACTTCTGCTCCTGCCCCCAATCCCTCCCAGCATCAGAGTCTTTTCCAATGAGTTAACTCTTCGCATGAGGTGGCCAAAGTACTGGAGTTTCAGCTTTAGCATCAGTCCTTCCAAAGAACACCCAGGACTGATCTCGTTTAGAATGGACCAGTTGGATCTCCTTGCAGTCCAAGGGACTCTCAAGACTCTTCTCCAACACCACAGTTCAAAAGCATCAATTCTTCTGTGCTCAGCTTTCTTTATAGTCCAACACTCACATCCATACATGACCACTGGAAAAACCATAGCCTTGAGTACACAGACCTTTGTTGGCAAAGTATTGTCTCTGCTTTTCAATATGCTATCTAGGTTGGTCATAACTTTCCTTCCAAGGAGGAGATGTCTTTCAATTTCATGGCTGTAGTCACCATCTGCAGTGATTTTGAGCCCAGAAAAATAAAGTCAGCCACTATTTCCACTGTTTCCCCATCTATTTGCCATGAAATGATGGGACCGGATACCATGATCTTAGTTTTCTGAATGTTGAGCTTTAAGCCAACTTTTTCACTCTCCTCTTTCACTTTCATCAAGAGGCTTTGGAGTTCCTCTTCACTTTCTGCCATAAGGGTGGTGTCATCTGCATATCTGAGGTTATTGATATTTCTCCCAGAATCTTGATTCCAGCTTGTGCTTCTTCCAGCCCACAGTTTCTCATGATGTACTCTGCATATAAGTTAAATAAGATCATGAACTCCTTATTGCCAAATTCAGACTTAAACTGAAGAAAGTAGGGAAAACCACTAGACCATTCACGTATGACCTAAATCAAATCCCTTATGATTATACAGTGGAAGTGAGAAATAGATTTAAGGGTCTAGATCTGATAGACAGAGTACCTGATGAACTATGGACAGCAGTTTGTGACATTGTACAGGAGACAGGGATCAAGACCATCCCCATGGAAAAGAAATTCAAAGAAGCAAAATGGCTGTCTAGGTGGCCTTGAAAATAGCTGTGAAAAGAAGAGAAGCAAAAAGCAAAGGAGAAAAGGAAAGATATAAGCATCTGCATGCAGAGTTCCAAAGAATAGCAAGAAGAGATAAGAAAGCCTTCCTCAGCAATCAATACAAAGAAATAGAGGAAAACAACAGAATGGGAAAGACTAGAGATTTCGTCAAGAAAATTAGAGATACCAAGGGCACATTTCACGCAAAGATGGGCTCAATAAAGGACAGAAATGATATGGACCTAACAGAAGCAGAAGATATTAAGAAGAGATGGCATGAATACACTGAAGAACTGTACAAAAAAGATCTTCAAGGCCAAGATAATCACGATGGTGTGATCACTGACTAGAGCCAGACATCCTGGAATGTGAAGTCAAGTGGGCCTTAGAAAGCATCACTACGAACAAAACTAGTGGAGGTGATGGAATTCCAGTTGAGCTATTCCAAATCCTGAAAGATGATGCTGTGAATGTGCTGCACTCAATATGCCAGCAAATTTGGAAAATGCAGCAGTGGCCACAGGACTGGAAAACATTAGTTTTCCTTCCAATCCCAAAGAAAGGCAATGCCAAAGAATGCTCAAACTACTGAACAACTGCACTCATCTCACACGCTAGTAAAGTAATGCTCAAAATTCTCCAAGCCAGGCTTCAGCAATACGTGCACCGTGAACTTCCTGATGTTCAAGCTGGTTTTAGAAAAGGCAGATGAACCAGAGATCAAATTGTCAACATCTGCTGGGTCATGGAAAAAGCAAGAGAGTTCCAGAAAAGCATCTATTTCTGCTTTATTGACTATGCCAAAGCCTTTGACTCTGTGGATCACAATAAACTGTGTAAAAATCTGAAAGAGATGGGAATACCAGACCACCTGACCTGCCTCTTGAGAAACCTGTATGCAGGTCAGGAAGCAACAGTTAGAATTGGACACGGAACAACAGACTGGTTCCAAATTTAGAGGATTAGTCTAAATTAGTCTAAATCTAGGTAGTGTGCTCAGAAGGGTTGTACCTTGTACCTTATAATACCATGTATTATAATATCTTTCCACTTTGCAAAACATTTCTCTGTTGTCTCATTTGGCTAACCTACTGTGTTCATGGTCTCCTTTCCACAGGCTGCAGGGCTATAGTTCCTCTTGTTTCTGTTGTCTGCTCTCTGGTGTGTGAGATTGGTCTAGGGGTTTGTTATAGGCTTCCTGGTGGGAGGGACTGGTGCCTGCACTTTGGTTGGTAGAGCTGAGTCTTTCCCTCTGTTGAGCAGAGCCATATCAGGTGTTGTGTTTTGGCATGTCTGTGAGCTTAGTATGACTTTAGTCAACTTGCTTTTGCTGATGGGTGGTGCTGTATTCCTCTTTTGCTGATTGTTTGGTGAGAGTTGTCATGCATTTGGTGCCTGCAGGCAGTTGGGTGGAGCTGGAGCCATGTCCAGATAGATGCCACCGAGGGACCAGGAGGCATTGGACCAGCAGTTGAAACTGGAATATGATATCACAACTGTGGCTAGGGACATACCAGCATCACATATGCTCAAAAAGGGCAATTTTGACCACTATATGTCTTTCTACTTTGCTTCTGCAAGTTGTTTCAGTTGTATGCAACTCTTTGTGACCCCATAGACCGTAGACTCTCTAGGGAATTTTCTTGACCCAAAGATTGAATTCATGTCTCCTGCATTGGCAGGTGGGTTCTTTACCACTAGCAGCACCTGGGAAGCCCATATCTTTCCACTTTGCTGGGAGCTAATTTTAAGTATTCACAACACTTTGTGGTCCTTAGGAGTTTTTTGGTCTACTTCTTTCCAGTCTTATTTTTTTTTCCCCTTTAAGAGTTTCCTGGTACATTTCTGCCAAGGAATAATCAGCTAAATACTTCAAGGGACCTTTGCAAATTTCCAAAACACCCTCCCTGGTACAGCAGTCTAGCCAGTATTCTGCTCCACAAGTTCTAGTTGTCTTGTCTTCCCTCAGCTCTGATGTCTGTCTCAGCACGTTGTGATTGCTATTGATAGTTCTATAGTGCTAATCCTTTTAACACTACAGTGTATACACTGCCCCAGGCCTGAGCTGTGGCATTCAGAAAGGCATAGCTCATTTCTTTCCCTTCTCTCAGGAGTCACACTCTTTTGTCTATTGTCTGAAAATCATTATATCTTACAGTCTGTCGTGTTTCCTAGTTGTGTAGGATAAGAGAATAATTCTTGTAGTAATAAATCCTTTATAGGCAGAAATGAAAATCTCCTGGTTGATTTTTGCCAACACTTCACTGTATTTTCTTGATTTATCTGTGGGGGTGTTTACCAAATTCTGAAAATGTACTTAACATGATCTAAGGAAAAATTTTGATTCATTGATATTAAAAAAAAAAAACAACAGAAATGAAAATTAGCTGATTTTTCTGTTTAGGCTAGAGAATGCATGTTTTTAGTACTCTGAACAGTACCCACATATAGGTATTTTGTTTTCATTCCCTATATCAGAGATTGTACCTTCCAATTCACCACCATACACACACACTCTATCCCTCATTAACCAGTGCTTAATCTCACATATAACATTTCAATTCCTAGGAATTTAGGTAAAATGTCATATTGACTTCATGCAGCATGATCCTCATGGCTCCTTTTCTCTCTCCCAGGTTACCAAAAAGATTAAAGTATAGTGGACATTAATGAGGGTAAAACTCTCCTTTTCTGTAACTACCTCATAGGACATTTTGCTGCAGAAGATGTGGCCTCTAGGGTCAAGAGTTTGAATGAGAATATGGAATCTCTCCAGGCTCGAGCTACTAGACGGCAGAATGATCTTGAAGCCAATGTCCAATTCCAGCAGTACCTAGTTGATCTTCATGAAGCAGAAGCATGGATTAGAGAGAAGGAACCTATAGTAGACAACACTAACTACGGGGCAGATGAAGAAGCAGCTGGGGTAAGGAGGGCATAGGGAAAGATATTGTCTAATACTCACCAAACTGGTACCAAATGTGTACCTAATTAGAATGTGTGATAGCGTAATATTTTCTTAGATCATTTGGGGTTTCCAGAGTGATAACTTTTGGGCTTCCTCTGCTGGGATAATCTGAATTAACAAAAATCCCAAAAGATATGCCACATTTTCCTAATCCCATAGAAATCCATATTTCTTAAAGATTATCTAACCCCCCAAATGCATGACCAGACATCTTGCAAATTTAGTATCTTTTAATAAGAATGAGGACAATAAGTATATCATAAAACAAGTTTAGTGTTCTTCCTATATCTGCTTTTGATGATTTTCCCATCAACAAATTAAGGCTCTTCTAAAGAAGCATGAGGCCTTTCTAGTGGATCTGAAGGCTTTTGGAAACAGTATGCAAGCTCTTCGGGATCAGGCAGAAGCCTGCCAGGTAAGAAGGACTTAAGTATAACAAGAATCACTTTCTCCACTGCAGAGGAAAAGGAATTGTCGCCAGTTTTTACTTTACATATTCTAGGAAGCAATTGCATCAGAAAATACTGTCTTGTAATCTTTAGGCAGGCACTGTAGCATCTTTGTAGCATTTACAGAGATTCAGAGCAAAAGAATTTCTCAATAAGTGTTATGATTTGTTCATTGGTATATTTTTGTTTCCTTTTTCCTTTTATATTTCCATTTTCTTTTCTTTTACTTCTTTTATTCATATCTCTCCTTTTTATGTTCCTTCCTTTCTTAGTTATTTTTTATACCAACATGTATTAAATGTCTACCATGTGCAAGCATGAATAAAAGAATAATTCTGACTTGAAGGAAAGTTACAGTCTATTAGGTCATGAATTGTAACAAATAACATATGATAGATACATGAATGGGAAAACAATCTCAAAGAAAGAAGTGTTTCATTCTCTTGATATTAGAATGCTGGAGGACAGAAAAATCTTCATAGCTGAGGCAAATCAATTTATCTGAATTCGTTTTGTAAGGGTGGTTTACTATGCAGATAAGGAGAAGATGGGTTCTTCTAGTGAATAATCCATAAGAGCAAATGCTCTGAAGCACAAAATAATCAAGAGTATTGTGAGAATGGCAAGACTGCAAGGTGAAAATAAGTGTCTGGAAGAGTGATGGAAGCAGAAATCAACTAAATGATATGGATGTTTCCTGAGTAGAGTGGAAAGAAAAAAGACACACTTTCACATTCAAGAAATTCTTTCTTATGAGGGGCTCTGAACCCATACACTGCAAGTAGAAAATACATAGGCTTAGAAAGAAAGAAAGTGAAGTCGCTCAGTCATGTCCGACTCTTTGCGACTCCATGGACTGTAGCCTACCAGGCTCCTCCCTCCATGGGATTCTCCAGGCAAAAGTACTGGAGTGGGTTGCCAGGCTTACTATGACAATAAGTATTTACAGAGTTTTAGTGCTGTGCCTTCCTCAAGCTCTGCACAGTAGGTGCCTACATAAAAACAGGTGGATTTATGAATTGTAAGTTATGAGGAAATAGTACTTGAAGGATACAAAATCAGAGGGATATATAAGGGGAGGTATATCTTCACATCCCATCTGAAAAAGATGTGGGTCATTACTTATGAAGGGTGATTATATTTGTTCATTCTCTCAGAGATAAGATATCTGGGGGAAATGAAAATCAGAAAGACTGTATCATGGAGGGCAGGTTTCTTGCTAAAAAGAGAAACAAGATATTTGATCTAGGTTTATTTTCTCAAATATTAAAATTCTAGGCCCTCCCTGTGCTGTCGGCCATTCATCTCTTAAAAAAAAAAAAAAAGTCCATATTTGGTCTACAAAATACTTTAAAGACCTAAGGAATGGAGAAGGTAATGAAAGAAGTGGATCTTTCACTTTCTCAATTTTCTGAAACATGGATTCATGCAATCCTTTAATATCTGCTTAAGACTGGTGACTTAGAGCATTTAATATGTTTTTGACAAATTAAATTCTTACTTGCTCACTCTATATACATATTTCCCAGTCTGCCTGTCCCCTGAGAAGTGCTAAGATGAAATGATATTTCTAAAGATATCATATTGCAATAGCTCTGTTACTGGCATCCAGGTAAGAGGTTGTAACCAGGAGCTCCTCTCTCCTTTGGGTACAGGAACCTACCCACCGTGGGTAGGTTGTACTGAAAGATCTTTCCTATGGGTGACTAGAATGTTCTTCTTCCTATTTTTGTTCAGGAACAACAAGCTACACCTGTGGAGGTGGCTGCTCCAGAAGAGAGGGTTGTGGCCTTATATGACTTTGAGGCCCGCTGCTCCCGAGAAGTCACCATGAAGAAAGATGACGTCTTAACACTACTCAGTTCCATCAGCAAGGTGACTTTCCTTTCTACTTTTCTCCCCATCAACAAGGTGGCTCTTGCAGTTGACTCTCCCAACCCTGCCAGATATGGGTATATTTTAACCAGTCAGTATTTTTCTATTGCTCTCTCTCTCTTAAATAACCATAATTTATTGAGTAATATCATCCCTCCAGCTATTGCTTAGGATCCTATACATATCTTTTGAGATTACAAAATACCAATTTCACACTTAATAAAGTGAGGACTCAAGGAGCTTGAGTAACTAGCCCAAACACTTATAAGCCATGAGTGGCAATTCTATAATATGTTTACAGGATTAAAACTTGTCTCTTTGTCTCTGCTTGTTCCTATTCTGTGCAAGTGTTCCTAGTAATGGAAAAAATTGAGCTTAAGAGGAGCCTGGTCAAGGAGAGGTTTTTTGTTAACTTGGTTTTTCTTTAGCCTTCATGACTGTGAGAATAGTAACAAAATATTGTCCAGTATTTAAAATATATTTATCATAGGAGCTCACGTAAACATCAAGGTTCTAATGCACAGCACAGGGAACTATATTCAATATCCTGTGGTAAAACATAATGGAAAAAATATTTTTAAAAAGAAGGTGTATATGTGTATAACTGAGTCACTTTGCTGTACAGCAGAGATTGTCACAGCATTGTAAATCAACTACATTTCAATAAAAAAGTAAGAGTTCAAGTAACATTTTAAATATTTTAATACTTCATTAATCTTCATAAATTGAAAAGAAAAAAAAAAAGAGAGCTCAGGATTTTTCACTCTGAGGATAAGTAATTTTGGGGGGAAGCAAGATTGTCATTATCAAATAAGCTGTGTTCCAGTCCTCTTTTCTTTTTGCTCAGTCTTCCCTATTTCACTACATTATTCTCTGAGGATATTAACTCCAGAGTGGTTAGTATAGCAACATTCCTAAAAGACTGTGACAGTCAGGGTGATACTTAAGTATGAAGCATTCTTATAGGTGAATTTCAGGCAATGCACAATTTTTAGGGGCTCTAGGAGAAGGGTGGGGAAAAGTTCTTATACATAGATGCTCCACCCAGAAGAAGTCTGGTTTAATTCTGTCCCTATAGGTTTTTTAAATGAATTTTTAGTAGACAAAATACCCTATCATGAAGAGAATGACCATTGGGTTTTGAAAACTTCCTCAAAGTTAAGGATCTAACATCAAATATCAGATTCCTTGATTTCAGAGAAATTCCTGCAACTCCTGATTTATCTTCTTTGTAATACATAAAATTTATAAGCAGTTGTTTATTTCTTCTCATCATCAGTTTGTCCCTTTGCCTAGAGACTCAGTTATGAGGCTTAAAACTTCTAAATGTGGCTTTTAAGGAAGGAGTGGGGATTTGCTTTTCCTTTAGGACTGGTGGAAAGTAGAAACTGATGATCACCAGGGCTTTGTGCCAGCTGTCTACGTGAGGAAACTAGCCCGTGATGAGTTTCCTATGCTCCCACAACGGAAGCAAGAAGAACCAGGCAACATCATCCAGCGCCAGGAACAGATTGAGAACCAGTAAGTTCTGGAGGCTGGAGAACTGGACAGTGTTTGGCCAAACATCTCCGACTGGTCAAAGATACAACTCTTGATTCTATTATTTGTTAGATTAAAGATGCTTTTCAAATTCACAGATTTTAAGAGCTAAAAGTAAACAGCGTAATTCAAACCCTTTATTTTTTAAATGAGGAAAGGAAACTCCAGCACCATTATGTAAATTGCCCAAGGTCACACAATATTAGGGTCACATATTCTGACTCCCTGCCTGGCACTCTGTCACTCTTTCAAGCTTGTCCAAAGGTCTTCTGACTCCTACGAGCACTTTGTTTGTGTATATTACTATACAAGGCTATTTCCTATCCAGTTGTCAATAGGAATGTGAACTTTTCACTTCTATAGAAAGATGAAGAGGTATTGTCAGTCACACTATTGGGACACTGACATTTTGATTGTTTTTAAATAGAAAGCTTGTGTCTCTCTACTCTCAATGCCATTTTTCTTCCATTTTTATTTCCTCCTCTTTATTGTTCTTCTTTTGATTTTTCTTCCCTTTCCTTTTTGTCCCTTTTGTTCTCTCCCTTTCTTACCAGTACTCTTCCGTGTTTTCTGTCTCTTTTTTCCCACATTTTCCATTCTCTTTATTTCTCCACTTAGGTACCATTCCCTCCTGCATCGGGCAGACGAGCGCAGACGTCGTCTGTTGCAACGTTACAATGAGTTTTTGCTGGCCTATGAGGCAGGAGACATGCTGGACTGGATCCGAGAGAAAAAGGCAGAAAACACCGGGGTGGAATTAGATGATGTTTGGGAGTTACAGAAAAAGTTTGATGAGTTCCAAATGGTAAGAAAGAGCTGTCTCCTCTAGATAGCTTTCTGAGGATTTTCATCATTTCCTTTTACCTCATATCTCCTCCTAAGTAATCTCTTAATTTCATATTTGCTAAATATCCTCCCCAAAGCTAGAGAGTTCCATATTTAAAATATTTCTCTAGGTATTACAAGTGGAAAGAAAATGCAGAGGAAACTAGTTACCTCGATTTTGTAGCCTGCAGTCGCTGTCACTCCTGCATCCTATTGGAAGTACTGGTCTTCCTGAATCTTTACAACTTGTCCTGTACTGGCCTGTGATACTGATGCTCAGGTTGAGATTGGGTGTTGTAAGACTCTTGTAAGGTCTAGTTATCAGGTAGAGGTTTGGATGGAAAGGTGGGAAGAACAATCTGACTTGACAGCCAGACAATTTTTAATTTTCTGCCTACCTAAAATCTTCTCAATCTCTTTTATTCTCTCAGATTTGTTCTATTATGTTAACTAGCAATTAGTATAGACTTCTCCCTTCTTTCCTTTCTCTTCTATATGATACTTTCCTTACACATGGAATTCAGAGCTGTACAAAGCTATATATATATATATATATATATATATATATATATATATATACACATATATGCAGAAGGTAATGGCAGTATGGAGCTAGTTATGGGAAAGGTCAAAGGAAATAGTCTTTCTCTATATATAGAGAGAGATAAGTAAGAGAAAGGGAAGGGTAAATAGGGTACAATTAATAAAAGAAAACTAAGAATAAGACTTACATGAGAAAACTCATTGAAAGGCCATTGTATCGAGAAATGAACAATATTGTCACTATAGACATAGTGATGAGTTCCCTAGGGCTGTTTCTTACAACATATCTTAATGTAAGCAAATCATAACCCAGACAATGAAATTTTTCAGAAAGTGGAGACATCTGTATTGGTAGCAAAAACTATTACCTGGCTCAGGCATAGACCCCTCTGATAGTATAATTTAATCAGGGAGATATTTTTAATAAATTTAAGGAAAGAGATCTCTATATTTCATATAAATAACATTTTTAATAGCCACTGAGTATCAGGGAATTTAAAGGTCCTCCTCTTTGTGGCAGGTTGGAGGAGGGCAGTTTGTTGTTTATTACAAGTATGGTTAGCAATATGTTTTAATCCATAGTCAAGTCAGGGCAAAGGTGAGCAGGCAAGAGTGAAAGATTTTTGAGGAGGGAATTTAAACTGCTTTGGTACATTTTCCCACTTAGGATTTGAAGACAAATGAACCTCGACTGAGGGATATCAACAAGGTGGCTGATGATCTTCAATTTGAAGAGCTTTTGACACCAGAGGGAGCTCAAATACAGCAGGTAACTGTGACTCCTTCTTCCTTCTCACTACCAGGCTGAGTTTGGGGAGCTTTCATCTCACTTAAAAATATTTAACTTCATATTCTGCAGATTAGCTAGAACATGAGGAAGGTAATTGCAGTAGAGAGCTAGCTATAGGAAAGGTCAAAGGAAATAGTCCAGATAGTCTAGCTGTGTATCCATCTTGTTGTTCAGCTGCTAAGTCATATGCCTTTTAATCGATTCAAAAATCCTTAAATTGCCACACCTCCCCCACCCCATCACCATGAGAAATTCAGTGCTCAAATACTTGAATACAAAGACGATGCAGGTAAAGGAGCTATGATAGTGGGAAGTGATTAATCCAGAAAGTGTACTGGATGAGATAGGCTCTGATAATACCTAATAAAATAAGAATATAGGTAGTAGAGATGGAAGAGAAGACATTTGAGACCTTATTCAAATTTGGACCTGTGGTTCCATAAAATATGTCCGGAACTAATGGAATGTCTAGTCCAGTTATCTGAGTTATCATAAACCAGTGAGGAGAAGCCCTGCCTTCTTTTATGGTAACTGATGTGGGGTAAGAGTGAGAAAGAATGTGCAAAGGAACAATTTTCTTACTCTTCACAGAAAATAGGGTTCTAAGAGACTGCCTGGTTTAATCATTTCAGGACACAAAAAAATACTAGAGGTCATAGAAAAAGGCAATGTCTTCTAGCTACCAAGGCAAGAAGTCAAACTTACACTTCAGAGGTTGTAATGTAGTCTCTGGGGCAGCCAATATCAATTGATGTTCTAAGGTTGTTGGTTCCCACCTGGAACATCAATTTGGGAAGGAATGTGATCCCTTTTTTAACTGCATTGGCATAGCTGAGGCCCAAGCTCAAACTATCCAAGAAAGAAAGAAACCTGTGCAATTTCTAAAGGAGTTAGCATGAAAATAATCAGGATTTAAGCCTCATCTAATCTTCAGACACCACTAAGCTGAGTTAGATCCCTAGCTAAAGTCTGTGTCTGCCTGTTTCAGGAGTTGAATGCCCGATGGAGGTCCTTGCAGAGGCTGGCAGAGGAACAGCGCCAGCTGCTAGGCAGTGCCCATGCTGTCCAGATGTTTCACAGGTGAGAATTTTAACCTTGAAAAGCAGTGCTGCTCTAAAACTAACTTGAGAACCACTGATTCTAATTGCTATAGTAGAACCATAGCTACTAGCTTAACCCTTCTTCCTGGATAAAATAGGAAATCAGATGCTTCAGTAGTAGGTAGATATCTCATTGGGCATGTAGGCTACTCCAACCAACTTCAATTTTCTCATACCTAGGCTTGGGCCCTGGTACATAATTAGCAGTTTATATATGTTTTCACGATAGTGAATGAAAACTGAAGTTGAAACAAGAGGTTTAAGTAATAACACATCTGAACTAGAAGTAGAGAGTAGAGGGAAACAAACATCACATTGACTCTAAAAGATGTTTTTTTTTTTTTTTTTTTTATGTCTGATTGCCAAATCTCTATACTAAGAAACAGAATGCACAACTAAGTAAACAAACTGACAACCAAACACCTTTGCTGTGTAAAAATGCATTTTTGAATATTCAGAGAAGGGGAAACTGAGAGGCAGACAAGTCTTGTTATTTAAAATGGTGTAAGGTTGCCTTGAGAACCCCATGAACAGTATGAAAAGGCAAAATGATAGGATACTAAAAGAGAAACACCCCAGGTCGGTAAGTGCCCAATATGCTACTGGAGATCAGTACAGAAATAACTCCAGAAAGAATGCAGGGATGGAGCCAAAGCAAAAACAATACCCAGATGCGGATGTGACTGGTGATAGAAGCAAGGTCTGATGCTGTACAGAGTAATAATGCATAGGAACCTGGAATGTTTGGTCCATGAATTGAGGCAAATTGGAAGTGGTCAAACAGGAGATGGCAAGAGTGAACGATAACATTCTAGGAATCAGCGAACTAAAATGGACTGGAATAGGTGAATTTAACTCAGATGACCATTATATATACTGCTGTGGGAAGGAATCCCTTAGAAGAAATGGAGTAGCCATCATGGTCAACAAAAGATTCCAAAATGCAGTATTTGGATGCAATCTCAAAAATGACAGAATGATCTCTGTTCGTTTCCAAGGCAAACCATTCAATATCACGATAATCCAAGACTGTGCCCCAACCAGTAATGCTGAAGAAGCTGACGTTGAATGATTCTATGAAGACCTACAAGACTTTTTAGAACTAACACCCAAAAAAGATGTCCTTTTCATTATAGGGGATTGGAATGCAAAGTAGGAAGTCAAGAAACACCTGGAGTAATAGGCAAATTTGGCCTTGGAGTACAGAATGAAGCAGGGCAAAGGATAATAGAGTTTTGCCAAGAGAACGTACTGGTAATAGCAAACACCCTCTTCCAACAACACAAGAGAAGACACTACACATGGACATCACCAGATGGTCAAAATCGAAATCAGGTTGATTATATTCTTTGCAGCCAAAGATGGAGAAGCTCTATACAGTCAGCAAAAACCAGACCAGAAGTTGAGTGTGGCTCAGATCATGAACTCCTTATTTCCAAAGTCAGACTGAAATTGAAGAAAGTAGGGAAAACCACTAGACCATTCACGCATGACCTAAATCAAATCCCTTATGATTATACAGTGGAAGTGAGAAATAGATTTAAGGGATGAGATCTGATAGAGAGAGTGCCTGATGAACTATGGACAGTGGTTTGGGACATTGTACAGGAGACAGGGATGAACCCATCCCCATGGAAAAGAAATTCAAAGAAGCAAAATGGCTGTCTGAGGAGGCCTTACAAATAGCTATGAAAAGAAGAGAAGCAAAAAGCAAAGGAGAAAAGGAAAGATATAGAATCTGAATGCAGAGTTCCAAAGAATAGCAAGAAGAGATAAGAAAGCCTTCTTCAGCGATCAATGCAAAGAAATAGAGGAAAACAACAGAATGGGAAAGACTAGAGATTTTGTCAAGAAAATTAGAGATACCAAGGGCACATTTCATACAAAGATTGGCTCGATAAAGGACAGAAATGATATGGACCTAACAGAAGCAGAAGATATTAAGAAGAGATGGCAGGAATACACTGAAGAACTGTACAAAAAAGATCTTCATGGCCAAGATAATCACGATGGTGTGATCACTGACTAGAGCCAGATATCCTGGAATGTGAAGTCAAGTGGGCCTTAGAAAGCATCACTACGAACAAAACTAGTGGAGGTGATGGAATTCCAGGTGAGCTGTTTCAAATCCTGAAAGATGATGCTGTGAAAGTGCTGCACTCAATATGCCAGCAAATTTGGAAAATGCAGCAGTGGCCACAGGACTGGAAAACATTAGTTTTCCTTCCAATCCCAAAGAAAGGCAATGCCAAAGAATGCTCAAACTACTGAACAACTGCACTCATCTCACACGCTAGTAAAGTAATGCTCAAAATTCTCCAAGCCAGGCTTCAGCAATATTTGAACCGTGAACTTCCAGATGTTCAAGCTGGTTTTAGAAAAGGCAGAGGAACCAGACATCAAATGGCAACATCCACTGGATCATGGAAAAAGCAAGAGAGTTCCAGAAAAACATCTATTTCTGCTTTATGGACTATGCCAAAGCCTTTGACTGTGTGGATCAAAATAAACTGTATAAAAATCTGAAAGAGATGGGAATGCCAGACCACCTGACCTGCCTCTTGAGAAACCTGTATGTAGGTCAGGAAGCAACAGTTAGAACTGGACATAGAACAACAGACTAGTTTCAAATAGGACAAGGAGTATGTCAAGGCTGTATATTGTCACCTGCTTATTTAACTTATATGCAGAGTACATCAGGAGAAATGCTGGGCTGGAAGAAGCACAAGCTGGAACCAAGATTGCTGGGAGAAATATCAATAACCTCAGATATGCAGATGACACCACCCTTATGGCAGAAAGTGAAGAGGAACTAAAAAGCCTCTTGATGAAAGTGAAAGAGGAGAGTGAAAAAGTTGGCTTAAAGCTCAACATTCAGAAAACGAAGATCATGGCATCTGGTCCCATCACTTCATGGGAAGTAGATGGGGAAACAGTGTCAGATTTTATTTTTGGGGCTCCAAAATCACTGCAGATGGTGATTGCAGCCATGAAATTAAAAGACACTTACTCCTTGAAAGGAGAATTATGACCAAACTAGATAGCATATTCAAAAGCAAAGACATTACTTTGCCAACAAAGGTCTGTCTAGTCAAGCGTATGGATTTTCAAGTGGTCTTGTATGGATGTGAGAGTTGGACTGTGAAGAAAGCTGAGTGCTGAAGAATTGATGCATTTGAACTGTGGTGTTGGAGAAGACTCTTGAGAGTCCCTTGGACTGCAAGGAGGTCAACCAGTCCATTCTAAAGGAGATCAGTCCTGGGATTTCTTTGGAAGGAATGATGCTAAAGCTGAAACTCCAGTATTTTGGCCACTTCATGTGAAGAATTGACTCATTGGAAAAGACCTTGATGCTGGGAGGGATTGGGGGCAGGAGAGAAGGGGATGACAGAGGATGAGATGGCTGTATGGCATCACCGACTCAATGGACGTGAGTTTGAGTAAACTCCGGAAGTTGGCGATGGACAGGGAGGCCTGGCGTGCTGGAATTCATGGGATCACAAAGAGTCAGACATAACGGAGTGAGTGAACTAAAGGTTTTCCATGTTATTCCACAGTTAAGAATGTGCCTTTGCTATCAGGGCATTTGATTCAAATTTAGGGTCTGACTAAATGTATGGCTAGGGTACAATCTTGAGAAAATACCTAACCTATTTTTTTTTTTTTTTTTGCTACTTAGCCTCTAAGCTTTAGTTTTCTCCTATGTAAATGGGACTGGTAATAATAATTAGGCCTCAAGTCATTGTTGTAAAGATTAAATGAGCCTAAGTTCTAACACTTAGTTCTAACACATCCTTAAAAAAAGGATGATGATGGTGGTACTGATGACTACTACTGGTACATGAGCCCAGCTAGTCTGCCTCCAGTTTGTGTTATTATTCTTAAACTTTTTACCCTTATGCACCAGAGAAGCAGATGACACAAAGGAGCAGATTGAGAAGAAGTGCCAGGCCCTCAATACTGCTGACCCTGGCTCAGACTTATTCAGTGTGCAGGCCCTTCAACGACAGCATGAAAACTTTGAAAGAGATCTCGTACCTCTGGGGGAAAAGGTGAGATGTGCCTTCAAGCTTTTCCAGCACATTCCTCTTCACATCTACCCATATTAATGCCCTCTCCTTTGCTTTTATTATCCAGTCTCTTACTTTAGTTCTCTTTATCCTACTCCATTCTTGTTCTTTAACCCTGTCCCGAAAGCTAGTCTACCAAAAGGGCATGCCCAGGGCAATTTATGTGCAGGGAAATGGTTTTAATTTTTTTTTAAAGTGAAATACAGTTGATTTACAAGGTTGTGTTAATTACTGCTGTACAGCAAAGTGATTCAGTTTTATAAATATGTATAAATATATATATATATATACATTTATATCCTTTTTATCTTCTTTTCTATTAAGGTTTATCATAGGATATTGAATATAGTTCTCTGTGATATACAGTAGGACTTTACTGTTTATCCATTCTGTATATAAAAGCTTACACCTGATAACCCCACCTCCTTCTCTATTCCTCCCGCAATCCCCTCCTCCTTGGCAACCACAGGTCTGTTCTTTATGTCTATGACTCTGTTTCCATGTTATAGATGGGTTCATCTGCATCATATTTCAGATTCCACGTGTAAATGATATCATATGGTATTTGTCTTTCTCTTTCTGACATACTTCACTTAGTATGATAATCTCTAGTTGCTCCAAATGGCATTATTTCATTCTTTTTATGGCTGAGTAATAGTCCATTATATGCGTATTATATCTTCTTTATCCATTTATCTGTCAATGAACATTTAGGTTGTTTTGTGTCTTGGCTATTGTAAAGAGTGCTGCTGTGAATATTGGGGTGTGTGTATCTTTTTGAATTCTAATTTTGTCTGAATATATGCCCGGGAGAGGGATTGCTGGATCATATGGCAATTCTATTTTTAGTTTTCTGAGGAATCTCCATACTGTTTTCTACAGTGGCTGCACCAAATAGCATTGAGGGAAAATATATTGTAAATGTTTGTGAGTTTGTGAGTTCCAAGTGACCAGAACTCTTCGTGAGTTCCAAGTGACTAGAATGTATAGCAGTTAGTTGGAGATCAGTAGTCTAAGATAAATAGGAGATGATCATACCTGGTATGACCAGGCTTATGCCTGAGTGTGATGCAGAGCTTCCTTAGAAGGGATTGAAGAAGCTTAATCCTACTCTGGCCAAAAAAAATGAACTCTAAAGCTTGCCAAATACACTCTGGAATAACTCAGGGGGAGCATAGAACTTGCATTACCATAAAAACCAAAAAGAAGCACAGAAAATGTCTACATTAAAAAGATCTTCATATTAATTGACACTTGCCACCAACCAAGTCACTTAACCACCCTGCCCTATAGCCTTGTTTATTTGTTTATACAAAGGTTTATTTTTAAATGTATGATAGATTCCAAGACAATACTTCATTCTTCCTATAGGTGGCAACAGATGGTATGTCAGAGAATACAAATATTTAAATAGGAATGGAATTAAGGATCATCATTGCCTCAGGCACAAGGAACAGATTCCTTTTTGTAAGATTTCTTAATTCCACCTGTGGCCAGGGGACCCTTTCCCTGCAGCCTTTCCTGTTAGCTCCTCGAATTCCTTCTGCTCCTCCTGTTTCTGCTTGAATGCCTTATCTTCCTCTTTAATCTTCTTGACTTGCTCTTTGGGCTGCTTCAGGGGCTTCTTCTTGCCACCTTCACGGCCCAACATGATACCTGAGGCCTCTTCCCTGGACCTTACTACCAGAAGCAGCCTTCTAATCATAAAAAGAAGCATGGTCATGTCAAGAGTGATTACTTTGGGAATTATCATATGCATCAAAAGGGTTTCCACTATCATATAAAAAGTAGCAAGACCTCATTGATGTCTATTTGAGGAAGAAGCACCCTGAGGCTTGAAACTCTTTTGCTAGGATTCAGGTGTGACACCAAGCTGACTGTCAGTGCTCTTGACGCCCTAGGTGGAGGTATTGAGGGACACAGCAGATCGACTCAGTGAATCCCACCCAGATGCCACTGATGACCTGCAGAGCCAGCAGTTGAAGCTGAAGGAGGCCTGGGATGACTTGCAGGGGCTTACAAAGGATCGTAAGGAGAACCTACAGGAGGCCTTAAAATTCTACCAGTTCCTCAGCCAGGCCAGGTAAGGTTCCAGAGGCAGACTTCCACCAGGTGGAATTGGCAGGGTCCATGCCTGGCCCATAAATGGAGATTCTAGGAGCTGTCTGGGTACAGGTGTTCTTCATTACCTGGTTTGGAGGGTACCTCTTGGTCCAGATTGTACCTTTGGTAAGGAACAAAATTCTCAGGTTCAATATTTCAAGCCATGAAATATTGAATTTTGGGAGAATATGAGGTTATCTAGGCCAATTAAGTATGCTTCTATGGAGTCTATACTATATAGAGAGTGCTATATGAGGAATTATAGAATATTGGGAGTTCCCAGAGGCACTAGTGGTAAAGAATGTGCCTGCCAATGCAGGAGACAAAGGAGATATGGATTTGATCCCTGGGACAGGAAGATCCCCTGAAGGAGAAAATGGTAACCCACTCCAGTATTCTTGCTGGGAAAATCCCATGGACAGAGGAGCCTGGAGGGCTGCAGTCCATGGGGTCACACAGAGTCGGACATGACTGAGTACACACATGCATAGAATATGGGGAGATAGTCTATTGGAAAAGCAAAGAAGAATACATATAACCATGGTAGAACATAGAACAGCCCCAAACACACATCCCAACAAATAGATGGAACTATATAAACAAAGGCATGAGAACAGGAAGGTATAGAATGCCCATGATGCAGAAACAGCTAGAGCCTGAGTTTTGTATGTCACAGGGGTGAGGAGAAATAGCAAGAGATAAATTCAGAAATGCTAAGCTCAAATCCTTTTTTAAATTAATTTTTTATTGGAGTTTAATTGTTTTTGATTGTTGGAGAAGTTTCACTGTTTTGGTAAACAGTTTAGACATGATCATGTTTTAGCAAATACACACTTTATCTGTGGAAAAATTTGCACACTCTGTCCCATCATATCAGCCTACATTTAGAATTGAGGGTTCAGGAAGTAACAGCTTGCAATGTAATATTTTTGAAGATAAAAGGGGGCGACTTTGGCAAATGATTGCAAGTGTTCTTGCCAATGCCCTCCCCAATTCAGCATCTCTGGAAAGTTATAGTGTTTCACATAGTATAAATAAATAGCATACATACTCACTCCTCCAAAGCATATATATGCCCATACATCTCTGTTTATATAGCTTCTGCCTATACTTCAGATTCCATGTTAAATGCTGACTCTTTCCCTTTATGAAATATTCTTCAACATTGCAGAAGTAATATTAGCACTCTCAGAGCAACTCTAACACCTTATTTTATCTCTTCAGGACAGTCTTTCTTTTTAGGGTTTTTGAAAAAAAAATACTAGTCTCTATGTTTTGCTTGCTTTTTGTTTTCTTCTCTCAGTATAAAGTGTGAACTCCTAGAAGGCACAAATACATCTTTTTCACAATAAAACTTAGTTGTTTAAATAAGTGAATAAATGAGTTTGCAAAAGAAGAGGACTTTCTGCCCTACAGCTACAGATTCCTATTTAATAAACAAGAGTAAGGGCACTCTTCATGAGATGCTGAATTTGACCATCATATATAATTTTTTAACTCAATGACATTTACCTTCTGGGACAGATGGACTTTATCCCTCCTTTTCTAATTTATTGACTTCTAAAAGAGTGGCAAATGACCCTGGTTTAATCAGCAGCAGAGAGTAAGTATGTTGTGTATGTGTGTGTGTGTGTGTGTGTGTGTGTGTGTGTGTGTATGTTGGGCAGAAGCATGTACTGGATTCGATTTGGAATAAGAGTAAGAAGAAACACATGCCTCACCTGAGATTCTATGCTAAGACAAATCTTTAAACCCAAAAATCCACTTTAAAGGAGTAGGACATGTTAAAAGTAATGGAATATGTACCAGTCCAGGATTCCAGTGTCTGGGTTCTACTCCATCTGTCTGTTTCCAGTTTTAGCACATAGGCAAATCACTTACATTCTCTAGGCCAACTTCCTCATCTCCAAAGTAGAAGGAAAAGAATTCCCAGAATTCTACTCAAAATTATTGCAAGAATCAAAAGAGATAGTGTGTGAAGAAAATTTCAAATGCAACAGAATGCTATTATTAAGTTATACAGTGAAAACAACAAAGCTAAGATCTGTGAAGGCTATAAACCAGAAAGAAAATATAGATCTGGAAACGTTTTCTAGGGGAGAAAAAGTCCAAGGACAGACAATTTTATAGCAAGTTGCAAGGTTTCCTTGATTCAATTTCAGTATGCCATTTCTCTAGGGACTTACAGAATTGGATTAGTGGCATTGGTGGCATGGTTTCATCCCAGGAACTGGCTGAAGATTTAACTGGCACAGAGATCATGATAGAGCGGCATCAGGTATGGTGACAAAAGCCTTAGCCTTTGATCACATAACCTCGCAAACTTCCTGCATTTTGCAACTTTTGTGAGATGTCACTGGACTCACCAGTCTCTGATCCCTTTTTACCACAGGAGCATCGTGCTGACATGGAGGCCCAGGCTCCCGCCTTCCAGGCCTTTGAAGATTTTGGTACAGATCTTACAATCAGTGGGCACCGGGCCAGCCCCGAAATTGAAAAAAAGCTTCAAGCTGTTAGACTAGAGAGAGATGAGTTGGAGAGTGCTTGGGAACAACGCAAAAAGATGCTAGATCAGTGTCTGGAGTTGCAGGTACTGCAAATTCCCAATCGTTAAACAGGCTTAGCTGAGTCTGTTCCTTCTACGCAGTTTCACAGAGTTAATACAGGTGCTTATTTCACTGGAATTCCATTCCAAAATCATAAAGGTATCTCTTGATTATCTGACATTGCATTTTCTGCTTTGCATTTTCTGATCATTGTAGTGTTCTTTGCTCCTTATTCTTGTTAATGAAAAGCTAAACAAAGTGGAGGTCAGTCCTAGGGCATGGGGCCCTGAAATTAAGTGGTTATAATTTATTGATATTTAAACTTACTTATTGATTGAAAGTTTTACTGATTGATTTTTATTGATTTTATTGTGTTCCTAGAAACACAAATCAGAGAAGGCAATGGCACCCCACTCCAGTACTCTTGCCTGGAAAATCCCATGGGTGGAGGAGCCTGGTAGGCTGCAGTCCACGGGGTCGCTAGGAGTTGGACACGACTGAGCAACTTCACTTTCACTTTTCACTTTCATGCGTTGGAGAAGGAAATAGCAACCCACTCCAGTGTTCTTGCCTGGAGAACCCCAGCGACAGGGGAGCTTCATGGGCTCTGTCTCTGGGGTCACACAGAGTCGGACACAACTGAAGTGACTTAGCAGCAGCAGCAGGAACACAAATATTAGTAAGATAGTGTCTATTTTCTAAAAGTAGTGAAATTAGACTTGTAGACAGATCATTGGAAAAGACCCTGATGCTGGGAGGGTTTGGGGGCAGGAGGAGAAGGGGATGACAGAGGATGAGATGGCTGGATGGCATCACCAACTCGATGCACATGAGTTTGACTGAACTCCGGGAGTGGTGATGGACAGGGAGGCGTGGAGTGCTGTGATTCATGGAGTCGCAGAGTCGGACATGACTAAGCAACTGAACTGAACTGAACTGAACTGAGGCAAATCATTCTAATATATAAAATAATTACTGATAAAATGTGTGAATGTTTTGAGATTATAGCAGAGGGAGTGATTAATGCTCCTGAGGGAAGTGAGTGAAAATGTCACATGCTGTTCTGAAAAGCAGTCTTTGCCAGAGTCTTAAAGAAATAACCAGCCAGTTTTCACCAAGTGTGTGTCTGTGTATGTGCGTGTGTGTGTGCATGCTCAGTAGCTCAGAGTGTCCAACTCTTTTGTGACCCCATGGACTGTAGCCCCTGGGCTCCTCTGTCCATGGAATTGTCCAGGCAAGCATACTGGAGCAGGTTGCCATTTCCTACTCCAGGGGATCTTCTTGACCAAGGAATCAAACCCACATCTTTTGCATCTCCTGCATTGGCAGGTGGATACTTTACTACTGTGCCACATGGAAGCCCATTTACCATGTCTAGGGTATGGAAAATAGTACTGCAAGAATGGAGGAAAGCTTATATGAAAACATAAAACATGTTTTCAGGGAAGAGTAAAAGGTCCAAGATAGCCAAGGTTTATTGTGTGAATGTTTCTTGAAAGAATATTGACATCCTTTCAGATCAGGTCAGATCAGATCAGTCGCTCAGTCATGTCTGACTCTTTGCAACCCCATGAACCGCAGCACGCCAGGCCTCCCTGTCCATCACCAACTCCCGGAGTTCACTCAGACTCATGTCCATCGAGTCAGTGATGCCATCCAGCCATCTCATCCTCTGTCGTCCCCTTCTCCTCTTGCCCCTAATCCCTCCCAGCATCAGAGTCTTTTCCAAGAGTCAACTCTTCTCATGAGGTAGCCAAAGTACTGGAGTTTCAGCTTTAGCATCCTTTACAGGGTCCCTATTATCAGTATCATGGGAGAGGTGGGAGATCATTTCCTCTGTCTGCCTGGAATGAACATACCATATACATTTAATTTTAACCCCCATAGTTGTTCCGAGGGAACTGTGATCAGGCTGAGAGCTGGATGGTGGCACGTGAGAATGATCTAAGGTCGGATGATAAGGGGTCCTTAGACACCCTGGAGGCCTTGATGAAGAAACGTGACGATTTGGACAAAGCGATTACTGACCAGGTAATAACAGCTAATACAAGAATTCCAATAATAACTATTAGTAATAATGACAGAAATCCTGAACATGTATGTGGTTTTATGATTTGCATGTATTTTAATTCCCATTTGCTTTTTACATAAACTCTGAGGTAGGCGGGCAACATAGTGGCTTAGTCTTAGCCAAGGTGCAAAAGCTATTTTATATGCTATCCAACATCCCATTCAATGCAGGAATCACTTTCTACAATGACCAAGAGAAGTGTCTGTTCTATAGGGAAATCGGCACCACACATGTAGTCCACCTCAGTATCACTATTGATGTTTCTCTTCTTGTTGAGTTAAAAGCCACCTCCCTTTAAGGCATTTACCTTTTGGCTTTGGTTTTGTTGCCCTTCATGAAGCCACAAAGGATATATCTCTCCTTTTCTAGGAGGAAGTCAGATTGCACCAAGAGCCTAATTTCTGGGTCTCTGGGCCTTTTCTCTTTCCTTTATCTAGGATAATAGAATCACTGAACTAGATCTTTTTGCTGAACGACTCATATCTGAAGACCACTATGCCAAGGAAGAGATTGCTGCTCGGAACCAACGGATACTAGACAGGTCAGTATTGAGCAGTTGTTTTGTGAGCTATAGGAAGATATAGGAGCTTTCCTTGTGGCTCAGCTGGTAAAAAAAAATCTGCCTACAATGCAGGAGATCTGGGTTAGATCCCCTGGAGAAGATACCCTGAAGAAGAGATAGGCTACCCACTCCAGTATTCTGGCCTGGAGAATTCCATGGACTGTATAGTCCATGGGGTTGCAAAGAGTCAGATACAACTGAGTGACATGCACTCACTTACTCACTCAGGAAGATATAGAAAAGTGACTACTTTACTAGAATTGAGGATGGAGATAATACTTTGAGTTCTCATTTCTGTGCTGTGCTCTTCTAAGCTGCTTCAGTTATGTCTGACTCTTTGCAACCCTGTGGCCTATAGCCCACCAGGCTCCTCTGTTCATGGGATTCTCCAGGCAAGAACACTGGAGTGGGTTGCCGTGCCTTCCTTTAGGGAATCTTCCTGACCCAGGGATCTAACTCTCATCTCTTACATCTCCTGCATTGGTAGGCAGGTTGTTTACCACTAGTGCCACTTGGGAAGCCCATATATGACATATAAGTGTTCAAATAATGAGAATGAGAAGATAAAGTGCAGATAAGCAAATAGGGATATTCATGGATATGGCATCAAGGCTTGGTGGAAAGATAGAGGGCAGAGAATAATCTAGTTCTGACTTTCAGATGGAGGATTCTCAAAGAACAGCTGACTGCTGAGCGGATGAAACTTGGAGACTATGCTGACCTAAAACAATTCTACCATGACCTCAAGGACCAAGAAGAATGGATCGGTGAGATGCTGCCCATAGCCTGTGATGAATCCTATAAAGATCCCACCAATATTCAGGTAAGTTCAAAGTAAGAATCTTGGAAAACTTCAACATACTCAGACTGATGAACGAATGGTCACCTTCTAACGTGGAAAACTTCCTTACTGTTCAGACTGTCGTCCCTGCCTTCAGGGATTTCTGAGTCTAACGTGGAGGGAGTTCTTCCCAAGAATTGGATGGTATGGTGAGGGAGGTGGGAGGGGGGTTCAGGATGGGGAACACGTGTACACCCGTGGTGGATGCATGTTGATATATGGCAAAACCAATACAATATTGTAAAGTAAAAAAAATAATAAGAAGAAGAAAAAAAAGAAAAAAAAGAATGAATTAAGAATCCTTAATTTTTCCTTTTAAACAGAATTTATCTCATCTTATTTTCTAAATTAGATGGTAATTTAGATTCTGCTTTCCCTTCAGAGAAAATATCTGAAGCACAAGGCCTTTGAAGATGAGGTCAATAGCCGAGCTGAGCAGGTGGAAGGAGTCATTATTTTAGGGAACACTCTGGTTGAGCGGAGGGCATGCGATGGTAATGAAGAGTCTGTGAAGGTGGGTTCTGCTTACAATGGGCTTTGGGCTATCATAGGAAGAGAAATCTTTTATACCCTTTTGGTGTTTCCATGTGTAGGAATATGGAATATATTTTGTTAATGGTCTTCCCTTTGTTTTTTTCACAAAAGAGGAGGAAAATATGTTGTTTTGGGATTCCCTGATAGCTCAGTTGGTAAAGACTCCATCTGCAATGCACGAGACCCCAGTTCAATTTCTGGGTTGGAATGATCTTCTGGAGAAGGGATAGGCTACCCACTCCAGTATTCTAGAGCTTCCCTTTTGGCTCAGCTGGTAAAGAATCCGCCTGCAATGAGGGACACCTGGGTTGGATCCCTGGATGGGGACGATCCCCTGGAGAGGGGATAGGCTACCCACTCCAGTATTCTGGCCTGGAGAATTCCATGGACCGTATAGTCCTTGGCATCACAAAGAGTCGGACACGACTGAGAGACTTGCACTTTCAGACCTTATCACTCCCATCATACTCAGCATCTTGACCTCCAAGACAGCTTTAGACTTAATTCCTATGTGTTATCATGCTTGCTTATATTTTATGTCCCTACCACCAAGAGTTTTGGCATTTAGGCAATCAGTTTCTGTAATCAGTCCAGAACTCTTTCTTCAAAATTTCTGTAAACACCTACTGTTGCTTTCCCAGATTTAAACCAGCGTAAACAATTATGATTTAAAATATATGACCCTCAATTACTGGAAGATTTTGGCTAGACTCAAACTCCAGAGCCTCCCTACATTATCCTTTCAATTTGTCACAGGACCCTAAATACCATAATGACCCCTCAATTCCAGAGAGGGGGCTGTGATCAAGTAGGGCTTCCCTGGTGGATCAGACAATAAAGAATCTGCCAGCAATGCAGGAGACCTGGATTTGAACCCTGGGGTTGGGAAGATCCCCTGGAGGAGGGTATGGCAATCCACTCCAGTATTGTTGCCTGGGGAATCCTATGGACAGAGGAGGCTGGTGGGCTGCAGTTCATGGGGCCTGCAAAGAGTCAGACGTGACTGAATGACTAACACGCACAGGATCAAGTAGAAGAGTTGGAGAAAAACTGGAACTACTTGCTTGAGGTAACAATTGACAAAGGACAGAAGCTCGATGAAGCTAGTCGCCAGCAGAGGTTCAACACAGGCATCCGGGACTTTGACTTCTGGCTCTCAGAGGTATTTATACCTGGAAATGGTGTGGGCATGGGAGTTTAATACATGAGCAATTTCCTTGACTTTTCTTGGGAAAAGTTTGGGGACATGGTTGTGAATCTTGTTCTCCTTAAAGACAGTTTTCATCTGGCAGCTGTATTGCTTACCTTTCCATTTCCAGGCAGAGACACTGCTGACCATGAAGGATCAGGCCAGGGATCTGGCTTCAGCAGGAAACTTGCTCAAGAAGCATCAGCTACTGGAAACAGAGATGTTGGCTAGACAGGTAAGTAGTATTAGAATTACACTCTTCTGGCCAGAACAGAAATGTTGGTGACTTTTCACTTTCCTGTCTCAGGAGTCCATTTGAGAACACAGCTTTGCAAAGCTTAGCTTAGTATTCTCAACCAGCAGTCATTATAATCAGGTCAAATCCATAGACTTCAGAGCTGTTAACTTTATTATCATTAAATCATAGATTCTAAGATTCCAATAAAATGTGAAAGTAAAAATGTTAGTCACTCAATCATGTCTGACTCTTTAAGACCCCATGGACTGTAGCCTACCAGGCTCCTCTCTCCATGGAATTTTCCAGGCAAGAATACTGGAGTCAGATTCTAAGAAGTAGATCCTAAAAATGGTCTTGTTTACATTTTAACCATGCATATAAACTCACTCTCTTCCAAAGCTGATATATTTGATCTGGCATTTTAAAGAAAATAAAAGTTTATTTTTCAGAACTACTAAAAAAAATCAGATGGGAGCACGTGCAAGGCAGTTGAACTATATGTACATTGTGAAAGTTCTATGGAGCATTTCAGTTGTATCCTAATGTCAAGCAGAGAGGTGTCCTGTGAGCTATGATAAACATTCAGAGAGGTGTTAATTTCACGTTGATGGATTTTGTATCATCAGCTTTATTTGGTAACACAGACACAGAAAGAACATGATGTCAAAGGTTTTCTTAGTTTCAGGACTTGATGATATTCTCTTGAACATCACTAGGGGGCAGACTTGGAATGCAAATAGACAGAAGAGGCTGGCTGTGTTCTGAATGTGACTAGCCTGAGAACGTTGCCAAAAGAGAATCTTGGACATTTCAGTCACTCAGCCTGTGTCATATTCAGCACTGTGAAAAGATAACCCTGTTTGGAGACACAGTGCTTGTTCACCAAGGTCTTATTTTCCATATGGAGAGAGGAAGAAAACACAAGGGAAAACATCAGAAGGCCAAATACACAGTTCCAACAAAGTAGCCATGCTATCTACAATGTCCGTAGTCTTGCCCTTATCCAAACTGAGTTAAAAGAGCATAAGGCCAAATTCATTATCTTCAAAAATGATCTATTTTCCTCAGTCTTTGAATTTGAACTAGCAGTGTTTAATGGTCTACTTAATACCTGCTGCTACTGCTACTGCTAAGTTGTTTCAGTCGTGTTCGACTCTGTGCGACCCCATAGACTGCAGCCCATGAAGCTCCCCGGTCCCTGGGATTCTCCAGGCATGAACACTGGAGTGGGTTGCCATTTCCTTCTCCAATGCATGAAAGTGGAAAGTGAAAGTGAAATCGCTCAGTCATGTCCGACTCTTCTCGACCCCATGGACTGCAGCCTACCAGGCTCCTCCATCCATGGGATTTTCCCGGCAACAGTACTAGAGTGGGGTGCCATTGCCTTCTCCCACTTAATACCTATACTACACTAATCATTGAGGACACTTGGGCTTTCTAGGATGCACTCCAGGACCTGAACACATTGGCTACAGATCTGATCTCCAGTGGAACTTTCAATACTGACCAGATTGTGGAGAAAAGGGATAATGTCAACGAGCGCTTCCTGAATGTCAAGGAATTGGCGGCTGAGCATCATGAGAAACTGAAAGAGTCATACGCCTTGTTCCAGTTCTTCCAGGACCTAGATGATGAAGAGTTCTGGATAGAGTATGTACTGACAGCTCACATTGCGTGGATAGTCCAGGAAAATAGATAATCCACCAAACATGTTCTTACTTGATGCTGAAATGAAATAAGTAAAATGAACGTTGGTTTTATTTTTATCAGTTTTTTTCACTATATGTACACAGAAGGAGACAGGCATGAAGGGAGTGAGGAGAAGTTCACATACATTCTGGGAAGAAAATTAAGGAGCTGTATATGTTTGTTTTTTAGACTTCCCATAGCTCAAACGATAAAGAATCTGCCTGAGATGCAGGAAACCAGGGTTTGATCCCTGGGCTGGGAAGATCTTCTGGAGAAGGAAATGGCAACCCACTCCAGTATTCTTGCCTGGAGAATTCCATGGACAGAGGAGCCTGGTGGGCTACAGTCCATGGGACTGCACAGATTCAGACACGACAGAGTGACTAACACATATGTTTGTTTTTAGATAGTTCATATGTGTTAAGTCCTCTGTCCATGAGATTCTCCAGACAAGAATGCTGGAGTTTGCTATTTCCTTTTGCAGGGGATCTTCCTGACTCAGGGACCAAACCCATGTCTCTTATGTCTCCTGCATTGGCAGATGGATTCTTTACCACTATGGCCACCTGGAAAACCAGATAGTTCATAGAATGTGTAATGCCCATTCTGAAGTAGATAACTGAGCATTTACAGTTTATTGGACTGCTTATTATCATGATTCTTTCTGTGTCTTACGTTATCTAATACGCAACTGAACTCAACACTGGCAGAAAATGTTACATAGTACCTGTGCTTTGTGCTTAGTCATGACAGACTCTTTATGACCCTGTGGACTGTAGCCGTCCAGGCTCCTCTGCCCATGGGGATTCTCCAGGCAAGAATACTGGAGTGGGTTGCCATGCCCTCCCCAGGGGATCTTCCCAACCCAGGGATTGAAACCAGGTATCCCACATTGCAGGTGGATTCTTTACCATCTGAGCCACCAGGGAAGCCCAAGAATACTGGAGTGGATAGCCCATCCTTTCTCCAGGGGATCTTCCCAACCCAGGGATTGAACTGAGGTCTCTGCCATTGCAGGCAGATTCTTTACTGACTGAGCCACCAGAGAAGCCTACATAGCACTTGCTATGGTATTATCGCTGATTCTTCAGTTCATTTCAGTTCAGTCACTCAGTCGTGTCTAACTCTTTGTGACCCGTGGACCACAGCATGCCAAGCCTCCCTGTCCATCACCAACTCCTAGAATTTACTCAAACTCATGTCCAGTGAGTCAGTGATGCCATTCGACTATCTCATGGTCTGGCGTCCCCTTCTCCTCCTGCTTTCAATCTTTCCCAGCATCAGGGTCTTTTCAAATGAGTCAGCTCTTCACATCAGATGGCCAAAGTATTGGAGTTTCAGCTTCAATATCAGTCCTTCCAATGAATATTCAGGACTGATTTCCTTTAGGATGGACTGATTGGATCATCTTGCAGTCCAAGGGACTCTTAAGAGTCTTCTCCAACACCACAATTCAGAAGCATCAATTTTTTGGCACTCAGCTTTCTTCACAGTCCAACTCTCACATCCATACATGACTACTGGAAAAACCATAGCCTTGACTAGACGGACCTTTGTTGGCAATGTCTCTGCTTTTTAATATGCTGTCTAGGTTGGTCATAACTTTCCTTCCAAGAAGTAAGCATCTTTTAATTTAATGGTTGCAGTCACTATCTGCAGTGATTTTGGACCCCTCAAAAATAAAGTCTGTCACTGATTCCCCATCTATTTGCCATGAAGTGAAGGGACCAGATGCCATGATCTTAGTTTTCTGAATGTTGAGCTTTAAGCCAACTTTTTAACTGTCCTCTTTCACTTTCATCAAGAGGGCTCTATAGTTCTTCTTCACTTTCTGCAATAAGGGATGTGTCATCTGCATATCTGAGGTTATTGATATTTCTCCCGGCAATCTTTATTCCAGCTTGTGCTTCATCCAGTCCAGTGTTTCTCATGATGTACTCTGCATATAAGTTAAATAAGCAGGGTGACAACATACAGCCTTGACATAGTCCTTTTCCTATTTGGAACCAGTCTGTTGTTCCATGTCCAGTTCTAACTGTTGCTTCCTGACCTGCATACAGATTTCTCAAGAGGCAGGTCAGATAGTCTGGTATTCCCATCTCTTTCAGAGTTTTCCATAGTTTATTGTGATCCACACAGTCAAAGGCTTTGGGATAGTCAATAAGGCAGAAATATATATTTTTTCTGGAACTCTCTTGCTTTTTTAAAATTAAAAAAAAAATTTTTTTTTCTCTTGCTTTTTCCATGATCCAGAAGATGTTGGTAATTTGATCTCTGGTTCCTCTGCCTTTTCTAAAACCAGCTTGAACATCTGGAAGTTCACGGTTCACGTATTGTTGAAGCCTGGCTTGGAGAATTTTGAGCATTACTTTACTAGCGTGTGAGATGAGTGCAGTTCTGTGGTTGAGCATTCTTTGGCATTGTCTTTCTCTGGGATTGGAATGAAAACTGACCTTTTCCAGTCCTGTGGCCACTGCTGACTTTTCCAAATTTGCTGGCATATTGAGTGTAGCACTTTCACAGCATCATCTTTTAGGATTTGAAATAGTTCAACTGGAATTCCATCACCTCCACTAGCTTTGTTCATAGTGATGCTTTCTAAGGCCCACTTGACTTCACATTCCAGGATGTCTGGCTCTAGGTGAGTGATCACACCATTGTGGTTATTTGGGTCATGAAAATCTTTTTTGTACGGTTCTTCTGTGTATTCTTGTCATCTCTTCTTAACATCTTCTGCTTCTGTTAGGTTCATACTATTTCTGTCCTTTATTGAGCCCATCTTTGCATGAACGCGTCCCTTGGTATCTCTAATTTTCTTGAAGAATGCTCAACCACACAACTGCACTCATCTCATTTGTCTTATTTCTCCCCTGGTTCATCATGTTCATTTTCTATAAAACTGCTGATTCTTGTTCATTATCAGTGAATCAGAGGAAAGGAATGCACATAGGGCACCAAGCAGGACATTTTTTAACCTTTTTGGAAATAGTAAGATATTGTAAAACAACTATATCCCAATAAAAGAAATAGTAAGATATTTTCTACCTAGTCTTTCACCACGCTTCAAGGTGACATTCAAACATTTTATACGCAGAACAAATCCAACTGCCATGACTGCTGTAATGTCAGTTTTTATGTCTATTTTACCTGAATTAATTATTGATATGGGCTTCCCCTGAGGCTCAGTGATAGAAGAATCCAGCTGCCAATGCACAGAGTTGCAGGAGACCCCTGTTCAATTCCTGGGTCAGGAATATCCCCTAGAGAAGGAAACGGCAACCCACTCTGGTATTGTTGCCTGGAGAATCCCATGCACAGAGGAGCCTAGCAGGCTGCAGTTCACAGCGTCACAAAGAGTTGGACACGACTGAGCAGGAATGCATACCATATACATAATTATTGACATTAATAGAAGGTATATAAGCATATATGTTTGTATACATATATAGTGAGTATGTGTGTGTGTGTGTGTAATTTTCACATTTTTTGAAAGAGAAACAACAGTGAGTTCTTGAGAAAAGAGAAGAAGATACACATGTAGACAGGCAAAGAAATGAATGAGAAGGCTCTTCCAGTACGTTATTTTAATTTGTGTTGCTCTAAGTCCAATATTTTGCTGAAAGGCTCTGCCACTTATTAACTTTGTGATTACTGACACCAGAGTGTTCCAGAATTTACCGCCACCATACCCCCAGCCAAACACATATGCTTAGAAAACCATCTTTTTAGGATGTCCTCAGATGTCTAAAGTCTAAAAGTTTTCTTCTTTGGTCTCAGGGAGAAGTTGGTACGAGTGAGATCCCAGGACTATGGGAGGGATCTGCAGGGGGTTCAGAATTTGCTGAAGAAGCACAGACGCCTAGAAGGGGAGCTGCTGGCACATGAACCTGCCATCCAGGTAGGAATATGAAACCTGAAAAGACAGAGATAATATAATAGTAGCACTTCATGTTATGAATAAATATTAGGTTGGTGCAAAAGATTTATGGTTTCAGACCCTAAATTTTAAATCATTATAACTAGCCTCAAACACATGTTTATTAATCAAAATAGGAAACATTACAATCAACACATTTTTGCCAGTGAGAAATAAGTTTGTATATTCCTGTTGCATAAAAACCCATGCTTCAGAATTCAGTGAACTCTTGGAAGCATTTTCTGCCTCCTGCTGGTCTTGATACATTTTCCCTGCAAAGAGTTGTTAAGGTGCTTGAGGGAGCGGTAGGTAGTCAGTTGGTAAGAGGTCAGGTAGATATAGCAGATATAATTGGGCTACAAAGGCAAAATTTTTAGCCCATTTCATCCAACTTTTGAAGTGTTGGTTGTGTGACATGTGGTTGGGCATTGTTGAGGAGAAGAACTGGGCCCTTTCTGTTGACCAGTGACAGCTGCAGGCATTGCTGTTTTCAGTGCATCTCATTGATTTGTTGAGCATACTTCTCAGATGTAATGGTTTCACTGAGATTCAGAAAACTGTAGTGGATCAGAGCAGTAGCAGACTACCAAACAGTGACCATGACTCAAAATATGGCTTTGGGAAGTGCTTTGGAGCTTCTTCTCAGTTCAACCACAGAGCTGGTCATTGTTGGTTGTCACATAAAATCCACTTTTCATCACACATCACAATCCATTTGAGATATAATTCGCTGTTGTTGCATAGAATAAGAGAAGATGACATTTCAAAATGATCATTTTTTTTTTGATGTGCAGTCAACTGATGAGGCACTTGCTTATCAAGCTTTTTCACTCTTCCAATTTGCTTCAAATGTCAAATGACCATAGAATGGTTGACGTTGAGTTCTTGGGCAACTTCTTGTGTAGTAAGAGGATCAACTTCTATGATCCTCTCAGTTGGTCATTGTCAACTTCTGATGGGCAGCCACTGTGCTCCTCATCTTCAAGGCTCTAGTCTCTTTTGTAAAACTACTTTAACTGCCATTGCACTGTATGTACATTAGCAGTTCCTGAGCCAAATGCATTGTTCATGTTGCAAGTTGTCTGCTAACTTTTGACCCATTTTGAACTCGAATAAGAAAATTGCTCAAATTTGCTTTTTGTCTAACTTAATTTCCATAGCCTGAAATACATGTAAAATAAATAGCAAGTAATAATTTATTAGCAAAAATCATAAAGCAAAAATTGTGTATTAAAATGATGTATAACTTAACTACATTTATTTAAGAATGTATTCCAATATCAAATGGCAAAGTTCAACAGTGCAAAACAGAATTTACTTTTGCATCGACCTAATAGGTTGAGGCTACAAAATGTGAAGGCAGAGTGCCAAGGTCACATAGACAGTTGGCTGTAGAGTTCACAAGCATTCTCCTCCATATTGTGCCTTCTATGAATAGAAGAATCTGTGTAGAAACCCATGTTTTCCCTGGAAGGAGCACCTTTGACAGTCCAGGGCACAGTTGTTGACAATTAGGATGCAAGTTGGGACATCTGGAAAAGCTGTACCTGAGCTGTGCCATGTGGAAAGAGGGCAACTCTGAGTGTTGGCTTGGCAGCAGGGTCACCCTGTGACCATCAGTCAGATCATGGAAAGTAGTCTAGTGCAAATGCCAAGGTATTTGTCTGAATCCTTGATGAAGTTTAGCATGTTAGATCTTACTGCAGCTTTCTTCATTCTCCCAGGATTGTCAGGACTGCCTTGAGTACATCCAGTTTATAAATGAGCCAGAGGGTAGGAAGGGCTAGATACTTTGCTAGAAAACTGTGGATAAATGGGGAAATGCTATGGGGAAATATGACATGGAGGATGTGTGTTGTTCAGAATGTACTGGATATGGCAGAAAGGCTGGGAGACAAGGCGGCCGTGGGGCGAGAGGAGATCCAGGACAGGCTTGATCAGCTTGTTCAACACTGGGACCAGCTCAAAGAGTTGACCAAGGCTCGGTGAGTTGGGGATAGAAGGCCAAATTCTCTTGTTGGATTGCAGGTATTGGGTAGGTATTGAGAAGACACTTAAGTGCCTGCTCAGCATCTCTCCCTAGCTACCAATCTCTTCTAGCTTCTAAGTCCCTGCTCAAATTCCAAGTCTTCCATTGAAGCTTCCTCTATGTACCCCAGGAAGAAATGACACTGTTTCTATGTCTCTATGATACTGTCTCTTTAGAGCTGTGCTTACAATTACTTGCAGCTGTCTTTTATCATTGTTGCCCTACATATGTTATCCTTTATACCACATTATCTCCCACATGTCTGTTTTACTTTCTGCATCTCCCCAGTTTTAACATTATGTGCAGTGCTTAGTAATAAAATAATGGAGTCTTTTTCTCCCTTACACTAATACAGCCAAAATCTTAAAATCTTATAAGATTGTGCCACTTTACTACACTTTCACTGCTCATTAGTTTTTGTGTTTTTTTTGTTTTTGTTTTTTTTCTTATTTGGGGTGGGGATTACTTTCCTGTTACAGAGGGATTCAGTTGGGAGAATCCCTAGAATACTTGGAATTCATGGAGAATGCTGAGGAGGAGGAAGCTTGGATTAGTGAAAAGGAAGCTCTAGTTGCCCAAGGGGATTCTGGAGACACTTTGGCTGCTATTCAGGTGAGGAACTGGCAGAATGAATCAATTTTCTTCTGTTTAATTTGAATCTTTTCTTAAGTAGTCAACATTTTTACCTGTAAAATTAGAATCTTTCTTCTGGTGGAAGAAGAAACTTTCAGGTTAGTTCTTAGCATAGGATGTTCTTGATACTAAATATTTTTCTGCTAGATGGAATGTTTCCAAGAGTTATTATACATACATTTCAACATGGAGAAATACTTTTGTATTAGCTTGATCAATATTCACTCCCAAATCCAGAAGTTTCAAGTTGCATGGTTAGTTATAAACAATATCACATGTATTCCTTTGGCTCTTTGGTAAGACTGCCTTTCTGGGAAGTGAGGAATTTGGGAAGAGAAATTTACTGGCGCTACTCAGGAATAAGTGAGCACTCATGTACTCTGCCAACTTAGTTGAATCATTGCTGGTGAATGGCATCAAAAAGAATCAGAATGTGAGTGGGACAGATTGTTCATTTTGGAAGTTTTGATTCTCACTGACTCATTCACACAGAGCTTACAAAAGAAGCTCGAAGCTTTGGAGAATGACTTTGCTGTCCATGAGATTCGAGTGCAAAATGTGTGTGCTCAAGGAGAAGACATCCTGAGTAAGGTGAGATATACTCCAGGGATTCCAGGTCAAAAAAAAGGATCTTCAAAAAGTGATTGGACCAAATATAGAATCATGAACTTTACTAAAATCATGCACAACCTTGGTAATCTCTTCTAAACTGCCTTTTTGTTATTGTTTCAGCAAACAATTATCTATTTAATTATTGCTGTTTTCTGGAAGCTTTTTTTCAAGGTCTTATAGGTATACTTTTTAGATATTTAAAAAGCATTGGTATATGGCAAAACCAATACACTATTGTAAAGTTAAAAATAAAATAAAATAAAATAATTTAAAAAAAGAAAATATTAATAAAGCAAAAAAAAAAAATCATTCATTGACTCATACTCTATGCAGAATGGGGCTTCCCTGGTGGCTCAGAGGTTAAAGCGTAGGTAGACGCTGCAGGTAGACGCTGCAATGCAGGAGACCTGGGTTCGATCCCTAGGTCAGGAAGATCCCCTGGAGAAGGAAATGGCAACCCACTCCAGTACTGTTGCCTGGAGAATCCCATGGAGGGAGGAGCCTGGTAGGCTACAGTCCATGGGGTTGCAAAGAGTTGGACACGACTGAGCGACTTTACTTTCACTTTCTATGCAGAATATGACATTTAAAAATATTTTAAACATGACTTGCTTTGGTTATAAAGTACTGTAAGAATGTGAAGAAATTTCTTTGACCTCTAGAGATGAGGACCCCACTGAAATCTCTTTATAATTTGAGAACCATTCTTTTGTTTAAATGATAGTTTTAATAGAACCTCAATAATCTAAAGGCTGTACAAAGAATCCTAAAAAGATGATTCTGTACCTTTGAGATGCTTATGCCAACTAAGAAGATCACACTTACATGGACAAACAGAAGACTGTCCAAATGCTGGACAATATCATCTGGGTAATAGATATTCTATTATAGATGAATAATAGAATAATTTCACTGGACCTAGAAGAGAGTAGCTATATATTTGGAAGGAGAGAGATGAAAGGTTTTTAATAGTGCAAAGGATTTCACTTTTCAGGCTCTGGACATTCATCAATATATCTATCTCTCCTCCTTTCAATCTCGGTAATACAGGGGGAAAGTCAACATAAAGAGAAGATTTCTAACAAGATACAGGCTCTAAATGAAAAGATTCCTTCTCTGGCCAGGTCATTGGCTGTTTGGAAGTCACAACTGGAAGATGATTATGACTTTCAGGAGTTCAACTGGAAGGCTGATGTGGTTGAGGCCTGGATAGGTATGATGTGTGAGGACCAGAGGCTTCTCAGGTGGTGCTAGTGGTAAAGATCACACCTGCCAATGCAGGAGACGTAAGAGATGCAAGTTCAATCACTGGGTTGGGAAGATCCCTGGAGGAGAGCATGGCAAGCCACTTCAGTGTTCTTGCCTGAAGAATCCCATGGACAGAGGAGCCTGGCAGTCTACATTCCATAGGGTTGCAAAGAGTCAGATACAACTGAAATGATTTAGCATGCACTCATTTGAGGACGATGGCCTCTGGATTTGAGGAAATACTGAGAGTTCAATTTACTGAATGGATCCCAGGGCTCTGTTGCTCAACATGGGAAGAAAGATGCTCCCTTCATCACCCACTCCTATCCTCTCTGAGCACAATTACAATTAAAGTCACATATGTGCAAAAATACCCACGCATCAGATCAGATCAGATCAGTTGCTCAGTCGTGTCCGACTCTTTGCGACCCCATGAATCACAGCACGCCAGGCCTCCCTGTCCATCACCAACTCCCGGAGTTCACTCAGACTCAAGTCCATCGAGTCAGTGATGCCATCCAGCCATCTCATCCTCTGTCATCCCCTTCTCCTCCTGCCCCCAACCCCTCCCAGCATCAGGGTCTTTTCCAATGAATCAACTCTTCACATGAGGTGGCCAAAGTACTGGAGTTTCAGCTTTAGCATCATTCCTTCCAAAGAAATCCCAGTGCTGATCTCCTTCAGAATGGACTAGTTGGATCTCCTTGCAGTCCAAGGGACTCTCAAGAGTTTTCTCCAACACCACAGTTCAAAAGCATCAATTCTTCAGTACTCAGCCTTCTTCACAGTCCAACTCTCACATCCATACATGACCACAGGAAAAACCATAGCCTTGACTAGATGGACCTTTGTTGGCAAAGTAATGTGTCTGCTTTTGAATATGCTATCTAGGTTGGTCATAACTTTCCTTCCAAGGAGTAAGCGTCTTTTAGTTTCATGGCTGCAGTCACCATCTATAGTGATTTTGGAGCCCAGAAAAATAAAGTCTGACACTGTTTCCACTGTTTCCCCATCTATTTCCCATGAAGTGGTGGGACTGGATGCCATGATCTTTGTTTTCTGAATGTTGAGCTTTAGGCCAACTTTTTCACTCTCCTCTCCCATACACACACACAAACTTATAGAGACATATGCTGAGAGAATAACTAAGTACTATAATCCCATAGAACATTTTTTTTTTTTTTGAAATTGATGAATTCCATGTGATATTAAGAAAGATAGAGTCATGGTAAACATTCTAGAAAATAAACTCTGTGTTTGATTTACTTATAATTTATGTCTAGGCTGAAGATTTCTGTTGTTCAATGAAACATCCAGAAGTTCTCTTGGTTCTAGCTCTGTTTCAGTCAGTTTATCCTGTATACATCTAGAAAAATAGTTTACTGGCTCCCACTCCCATATTCTAATGAATCATCTACCTAGAGAGTCAAGAGGCTCTCTTGTGGCCAATAGTAAATATGCTGTTCTTCTTTGCCAAGCCTGATATAAAGAAATTCTCTTTCTCTTCTTATGAATTACCTTTGTTCTTCAGCTGAGAAAGAAACAAGCTTGAAGACCAATAGCAATGATGCAGACCTCACTGCCCTCTCCACTCTCCTGGCAAAACAGGTAAGAGCAGGGTTGCCTTGTTCATAAATGCCCATGAAGTCCAAGACCCACATCACACAGAAGCTTCACACATAGGGTTATTTCATTCCCAAATGTTGTGGTTTTATTATCTGTAGGACCTATAAAATTGTCCCCTTTGTAATAGAGATAATTTGGTAGTTCTTTTTCCTTCATCAGTCTTGCCAGTAAGTGCTCATTTTTATTAGAGAACCAACTTTTGACCATTTAATTTTTCTCTGTTTTATCTTTGTACTATATTCCATTAATATCTTTTTTATCTTTGTAACTTTTAACTTTCTTTGAGATTACTTGATTTAAAAACATTAAGATAGATATTGATGTTGTTAAATACTTAGTCATTCTTCTTTTCTAGTATATTGATTTGAGACTATACATTTGCCTCTAAGTAAATCCTTAGCTGCATTCCACAGACTTCATGTTATTTTTGTTATCATCTAATTAAAAATATTCTGCTATTTTTTTGCATAATTTCTTAATTGACTCATTATTTATTCTGTAGTGCATTGTTCAATTTCTAAACACTTGGGGATTTTCTAATTATCTTTTTTTGACATTTATACCTAGTTTATTCAACTTTATTTTAAAAACACACTCTATGTTATTTTAGGAGGTTGCTTTATATCCAACAAATGACCTGTTTTGGTGAATAGACTTTGTCCAGTTGAAAAGAATGTGATTTTGCAATGATTTGTATTACCTATCAGAGTCTGTTGCTCATGTTTTCTTAAAAATGTTTCAGTTTTATATATTTTAAAGCTAGATTAAAAGTTGTGTTGACATTTAGAATTATGAAATCATTTTGATGAATTAATTCTTTTAATTATGCAAAGTTTTTCTCTAATAACACATCTTTTTAAACACTTCTTAATTTAAAGTTTTTTTTCACATATTAGTGTACTACACCAATTTTTTTTTGTTTACTTCTTGCAATGTACATCTATTTCCATTTCTTTTAAAAACATTTCTATGTCTTTATAGTTTTTGTTGTTTATTTTGTACATTCATAAATTGCAACATGATTATCACTATAGTATTAACTATCACTTTCATTCTGTGACATAATTATCATTTTTTTTAAGGTGAGAACAGGTAAGACTTGTAAAACTTATGTACTTTAAAGTACATAATATAGGAATATTAACTATAATTACCATGCTGTATCTTAGGTCTCCAGAACTTGTTAATCTTATAAATAAAAGTTTTTGCCCTTTCACCAATTTTTCCCTATTTCCCTCACCTCCAATATATTCTGTTTGGCTTTTTTAGATTCAACATATAAATAACATTATAAAGTATTTGTCTTTCTTTGTCTGACATTTCACTTAGCATAATGGTCTCAAGTTTCATCTAAGTTGTTGCAAACAGCAGGGTTCCTTCTTCCCCATGACTGAATAGTATTCCATATATGTATATCACCTATCTTCTTTATCCATTGTTCTTTTGACAGGCAGTTTGTTTCCATATCTTGACTATTGTAAATAATGCTGCAATGAACATAGAAGTGCAGAGTGTCAATATGTCTTAGATGTGTCTTTTATAAATATTGAATAGTTGAGTGTTGATTTATTATCTACTTTGATGATTTTCATGGAGTAGTGAATCCATTTACATTTAAAGTAATTAATTCATGAGTTTTTATTTAAAGCTATAATTTAATACCTCTGTCCCATCTCATGCCCTATTCAACCCCCACTTTTCTTGATTCAAGACATGATTTCAATTTTCCTGAAAACTGGCCATTTTTCAGTTTGTTCTTAAACGTAGAACCTTTAGAGACTTCAACTAAACCTCTTTCACTAAGTCTGCTCTTACTTGATGTGTCCTGATCTCAACACTGTGTGACTGCAAAAAATTCTTAGATTTCAAGATTCTTTAGATTGTTTATACTTTAGATTCTTAGCTATTGTTTTCTGCTTGACTTCTACAACTTGTATTCAGGAATCTGTAAATGCCCTAAGTTGGACATACAAGGAGATTATCGAGCCTCCTTTTTTGCAGCTCCCTTTTCATGGTTTCCTCAAATAGTGGATGCTTCAGTTTCCCAGAATTCTAGTTTCCATCCTTTTAGCTCTAATGTGATGATCAAAAGCTCTGAGCAGCTGCTTTTTCTGCAACTTCACCCTGCACAGTTTATACTTCAAAGGAAAAAGTGACAGAGTATTACTCTTATTTTGCTACTATTCCCTTCTCCATGTAATTTTGGTACCTCAAGTTATAGCTATTTGAGTTGCATCCTGATCCCTTTCAAACAGCTGATTTTTTTGTGCTTTTATCCACTGGTTAAAATTGTTCTCGAAGGGAGGATTGATCAAATACACACCACCCTGTTAAAATGAAGTGGAACATCTTGAATTTTGTGATTTTGATATCATTTAAACGTACACACACATAGTCACCTGTAAAAGGTTTTTTGTTAGTTTGCATACTTTCACAATTTTTAGTAGTGCACATCTATAAATACTAATTAGAATGCAAAATCTAATAAGTGATAGAAAAGAGTCTTAGAAAGTGAGCCTTAAGAAGGATTTAATTTTGATTTGGAAGATTTGAAATATCACATCATGCTCCAAATCTCCTTTAATATTAATTTTGCACCTAATCTAAAAATCCAGTTTTCAAACACTGGAATTTAACCATAATTCCAACTCCAAATGTCTCTAAGTCAAATTTCCTTTTTGGAAAAATTGTCCACTACTCTAAACTCTTGCATAAGTCCAATCTGGTGGAACCCAGGTGTGAGTGACCCCTTGGAATCTGCATTATTTTCTGTTCACACCTTCTCTATGTGTCTTTCTCAGGAAACACTGCATGCCAGTCTGCAGAGCTTCCACCAAGAGAGACTGTCTGAGATAACTGACCTGAAGGATAAGCTTGTGGCTGCTGAGCACAGCCAGACGAAAGCCATTGAGGAGCGCCATGCTGCCTTGCTGAGGCGCTGGGAACAGCTGCTGGAAGCCTCTGAAGTCCATAGACAGGAATTGCTAGAGAAACAACGGCCCCTACTGGAGGTAAAAAAAAAAAAAAAGATGCACCATCATCTGACCTTGAATATCTATATCCAGAAACAGATACTGGAAACCATGTTTGAATACTATAGACAATTAAGTGAGTGTATTGCAAAGAATCAGGAAGACATTCTTATAAACATGAAGCAATTCATTTTTAGCTTGATAAGTTCTTTTTTTCTTGGACTAATTGATCAGCTGACTTATGATGGAAGTCAGACACATATATTGGAAACAAGTAGGTGAGACAAGGATCTTAATTTAAGGCAGAACTAATACTGGCATATAGGAGTCAAGATTGCTCTTGTGCTTTTTCTAACTCAAATAAAAGGAATATTAGACAAGTAAAATTTGTGTTCTCATCTTTCCTAGCTGGGGGACCTTCTATATGTTGCTTAACATCTCTGAATCTTGATTTCTCTATTTAGAAATCTTGATGGATCTATATCACCATCATATCTTGATGGATCTTGATTACTATCAAAAAAGATAATGGACCTGAAAATGCAATATAAACCACTATGTTCTGTATGGATATAGTTATTAAAATGTTCTTTCTTTTGGTGACTGCTAAGATATTGGATATTGATGATAAAATTATTAATAGTAAAAGGAAGTCAAGATGGTTAGTGAAAATACTGAATACTTCTAGACCATAAGATATTGTACCTGACGACAAGTTAAAGTAGAGAATTAAAGGAATCAGGAAACACAAAAATAAAAGTAAGACTCTTAATTTTAACTGTGATAAGGGACATATAACCTACAGAAACTAATCTTCAGTGCAAAATTAAAGCAATTAATGGACAACCACATATTATCTTATTTTGTGATTATAAAATCTCTGTAAAATATTCAGTTGATACATAATATTATGAAAATGTATGGCATTATTTATAGGTTTCCATGTCCTTCCAGGGTAGGGGCAGTAATAGTTTTTTCTGTGTTGGTCTATTTTGGTGTGTAGATTGCTGAAATGAATACAGCGACAACATAATGGTATACAATACCTTTGCAATCTCCCTTCCATTTGGGTCAGTTTTTTTCATCTTAACCCATTTTGAGATGAAAACTGATTCTCATATCTGTATAACAAAATCTCTTTGAAAGTACAATCGGCTGACACAAATTATATGATGTGTTTTAAATCTAAAACTTTGTATTACCTTCTGTTTGGAAAAATCCATACTATTTCTCTTATTTAGAAATTCACAGTCATTCAGAATACTCCAGAGAGTATTGCATGGCTAAAGATATAGGTTAGAGGGTAAGAAATGGATTTAAGCAGGGAATTTAGGCATGAGATGAGCTCCGAACAAGGTTTAGAGGAAGGTAGGAAGACAACTCAGTATACACAAATAAACATCAAAGCAGTGAGGGCTGCAGATCACAGAAGAGAAAGAAGAAATGCCTGTCCCACAAATGATTTTTTTTAATCTAATCATCCATCCATTCATTCACTTAAACTTAATTCATGCATATTATACTAAAAATTCATGGAACACAGACATCAGAACAAGAAATCATGGAATCTTATCATTGAAAACTACCTTTGTCACTTTGGGAATCTTATGGCTAAAATAATCCTAGAAGTTACCCAACTTCATTTGTAAGTGTTGGAAGAAAAGAGAAAATGCTTGGATCAGGGCTTGTACCTTGAACTCACATGTCCACCCATCTGATTGCATGGTCTCCATTGGTCTTAGTGCTGTCCTCTTAGAGTATTGGTACAGAAAATATTTGAAGACAGTCATTTTTTTATCCTGTTTTCTTTTCTGCTGATGAACTTTATTGTAAAAGATGGAATTGTCTTTTTTTCTTTATAGACTGAGGTTCTATTCATGAAATTTGCACACGAGGCCTCAGCTTTCAACAATTGGTGTGAGAAGGCCGAGGAGGACCTGTCAGAGCCTGTGCGCTGTGTCTCCCTGGATGCAATCCGGCAGCTGCAGAAGGACCATGAGGCCTTCTTGGCCTCCTTGACAAAGGCCCGAGGAGACTTCAATGATTTGCGAGAGCTAGACCAGCAGATTAAGGCCTTAAATGTGCCCTCCAGCCCCTATACCTGGTTAACAGTGGAGGTGCTAGAGAGAGTCTGGAAACACCTATTGGATACCATCAAGGTAGTTTGGGGCAGAGAAGATACTTCTTTTAGCCATAGTGCACATGATCATTTGATTTACTTTCTGGATTTGGGGACTTTGAGAGAGAAAGGAACGCTGTTAATAATTATATTGTGACAGCAGTCATGAACTGAGTCAATCTAAGAAAAAAGTTGGAAATACGTTCATGATAGGCAGAGCCTTATGAGCTATAGTTTAGACAGTCTCAAGTGTCTGAGTGTTGATCGGTGATTCAGAGAAGCAAACATAAGCTCCAGAAGATGGCTCTAAAAATGTGTTATGAAAAATTCATGAGGCTTGTATATATCTTTGCAGTCTATATGCTCAAAAGCATTTTCTATTTTACACAAACTTCCAAAAGTGCCTTTTAAATGTGCTCGTGTGTAATTTTGTCTGTCTATAGTAATGCTCATTACTGAAGCTATGGAAAATACAAGTTTGCAAAGAAAAATTTCACTATAAACTTACCAATTTTAGATGGAAACTCTTATTATCTTTTCATGTAAATGAAATTTCAACTGGAAAAATACTGAGATGAGGAAAGACTTGCCTTTATTACTAGTTTGTTTTTTACTGGGCTTGGTAACACCTGCAAGTACTTCTGAAAAGTTGGATAAGCTTCTTTCATATTTCTGAGATGAGAAGAGGTAGACTGGAATAAATTTGAGCACACAAGCAATGCCATTGGAAGGCAGGTGAAATTTGGAAGAGGGGAGATGTGCAGATGAGCCTAGGAACCAGTTATTTTATTGCAAGAAAAAGTCTTCAATGTGCACACTACTATCTGTGATTTGGGGTTTTAGGAAAGAGAGCAGGAGTTGGAAAAGGAAGAGGCAAGACAGATCAAGAACTTTGAGATGTGCCAGGAATTTGAACAGAATGCCAGTGCCTTCCTTAATTGGATCTTGGAGACAAGGTTTGCTGTGATACCCCCAAACTCACGATCCTTATGCCGCACATTCCACTCTGGGGATGGAATATATAGCTGAGGGAAGAGGATAATTCTTACAGTACTTATGCTGTCCTAAAATCACCATATCCTGCCTGTGCTTTGTATCTGAAATTGACTGTATTCTAAATCAGTCACAGCAAAATTGAGAAATGAGAATTTCATCTCATTGCCCATTCTTTATTCACTATTTGAAAGTCTCACTTTTTTTCCTCTTGCCTATAATTACAGCCCCAAAATAATAACATTCACTTACGTTTGCCTTCCCCTTTGCACTTTACACTGTAATTTTATAATCCATTATATCACTTAACTTTCAGAATAACCTTGAAGAGTGTACAGCACTGATGTTATTGCTTCTGTTTCTAAATGTGGAAAGAAGTTCAGTAGATAAATTGACTTGTTAAAGGTCACATATGTGTTTATTGGTACAAACAGAGTATACTGTGAGTACTTCATAGGAAACTATTATATTGCTTGACTACTAAAACTGTCATGAGAATCAAGTGAGATAATATATGCTAATTGCTTTTATTAAATGCAAAATGCTCTATACATAAAAATAACATTTGTTATATCTTCTGGGGCAAATGACCTGGAAAAGAGGAGACTTGAAGTGTATAATAAATGAAAAAGTGGTCAAACTTGGTAGACTGTATTCAGCAGGTGTATCAGAATTGTGGAGTTTTGACAGTTTAAAGTGTCAGTTTAGACAATTCATGCTTCTGTTCCTATGAGCTCACTGACAAGGATAAATCAAAGAAGGAACAGAAAGAAATCCTGTATCATGGCTTAAAAAAAAAACATCTGACTGAAGACAAAGGACACACAGCTCACCCTCCTCTCCCTCTGGCTTTGGTCTCTCATCTCTGGCAGCAGGGGCCTGATACTGAGCTGGGCCTGACCCCTGAGCTCTTCATCCTAAAGCAATGAGCTGCACAGAAGGCTCTGGGTTTCTCAGTATGGGGGACACTTTGAGGACAGTGGGTTGAAAGATTCATCCTTCAGGTACAAAGAATTTAGAATGTATCACACATCTGAAGAAAGAAGATTATTGAAATAATCCTTGTTAACGTGATTTTCCTTTTCTCTCTCCTGATTCCTGTTCTGGACCTCCATATCCAGGGACTATTTTCTGGATGGGTCAGTATTTTATGTTATCCTGTTTGTTTTTTTTTTGTATCACTCTGAAAGAATTAATTAAGGAGGCCTTAGTATTAAAGTATCTTCATCCTACTGCAAATCTGATAAAATATATGTGGGGTAAGAAGGCCCTTAAATAAAACGTGGGCTAAGGAGAAGCATGTATATGATTCTGGCCCTATCACCCACTAAGAGTAATGTAAGAGTAAGAGTAATGTAAGAGTCTTGCTTACATTAGGTTAAGGGTATATTTGAAAATAAGAACTAGGAGAGTATGGAAGCTCTCTTGTAAGCATAGAGGAACCTTACTTTGCTTTTCATCTGTCCAGCAAGGTTACCAACTCGACAGAGAGGATCTGATTTCATGAAAAATTGGCATTGTGATATTCATTTCAGAAAGGCCGTATAACTTGGAAGAACTTATAGAAGTGTAGGAGATCTGGGTTGGTCTATTTGTGTAACATACTGACTTCTGATATTATAAGTAATGTTTTCCTCTGGTTCTTAACTAGATCTTTGCTGAAAGAAACAGGAACACTAGAATCCCAGCTGGAAGCAAATAAAGTAAGTAATGTTTATTCATTAGTTCTAAATATTGCTGGAATTTACAGGAGTTCAAGAACTACTCAAAGGAAACTGGTGATTCCTTTAGGTAAATCCCTGGCCTAAAAGTCAAAAGCCTAAGGCTCTGTTGTCAATCTTGCCAACAATTTGCATTCTAACCTTTGGCCACCACTTCATGGACATGGATGTCAGTTTGCTTAAATCTCAACTTTAATTTCTGTATCTACACAATGGAGTCAATAACATCTACATTATAGATTTACTATAATTATTAAGTAAGGGAACAAATACAAAAGCGCATACAACTTGTAACATTGACACATTTATGTTATTTGATGTGGTAAGAAAATAAAATTGAATATAAATTGTCTCTTAACAATTGGGTGAAGAAGTGGCTAGAACAGTATTTTTGACTTTCACCTTATCTTTATTATTGCTTCCCCACCAGAAAAAATATGTAATTAATTAAATCTAATTTATCCCCAAGGAGAGAACTTAATGCTAAAAAAGATGTTGTCAGGTAGGATTGATTTTTGGAGACCCACAAACCACTGTAATATCTAATATATTTTCACACCTTTCACACCTACCCCCATCATCATGACTAATTTACTTCTCCCTTCTTTAGGATTTCCCTTGTGGCTCAGACAATAAAGTGTCTGCCTACAATGCAGGAGACCCGGGTACAATCCTTGGGTTGGGAAGATCTCCTGGAGAAGGAAATTGCAACCCACTCCAGTATTCTTGCCTGGAAAATCCCATGGATGAAGGAGCCTGGTAGGCTACTGTCCATGGGGTCGCAAAGAGTTGGACACAACTGAGCTATTTCACTTTTCACTTTCTTTAGGGAAAGATATTTCCCTGTTGACAAAGCATGACCTAAATGCTGATATTTGGCATTTAATGTGCCTGACCGAAGCATCTTGTAGAAGTCTGTCCAAGCCAGTGAAGGAGACTGATGTGTGAACACTGGGAAGTTTAAGTGGGCCTCACAAATCAACTACAATCAATAATGCAAATCATTCATGATGCAAATCGTTGAGAGCTGACAATGCATGGATCCTAGAAGTCCTACCCTTCTCTATTTACAGTGTATGACTGCTAACCCTTAGATTTATATATTACAGATTACCAGAATGACAGAGGTCATATCACTTAAACTTCCCACCATTGGGAATTGAGATGGTTTTCCTGAGTAGTTCAATTTTTACAAAGGACAGGAAGTTTCCTGAAGATAATTGAAAAGGAGCAATGAAGGGAAATCTAAACTTATCAGCTTCTTACCTTCCATATTATTCCTAGATTTGGACCTGGTACCCCAGATAACTGCTTCTCTTCTTTGTCTTTTTCCAGAGGAAGCAAAAGGAAATCCAGGCAAAGAAGCATCAACTGACCAAGATTGAGGACCTGGGAGAAAGCTTAGAAGAGGCTCTGGTCCTGGACCTTAAATACAGCACCATCGGGCTGGCTCAACAGTGGGACCAGCTCTACCAGCTTGGGATGCGAAGGCAACACAGTCTAGAAGAACAAATCCAAGCCAGGTATTGAGAACTTGTGGTTAAGGCTGGGCAAGGATGTGGGTGGTATTAGGTATTAGAAACTTAGTCCCAAGACTAAACTTTGGGGGCACTGGATACAACGGCTGCTTCACTGATAGTGCACTTATTAACTCCAGAACCAGTTTTCTCTCTTTGCTGAACCAGAGAATGACTTAAAAAAAAAAAAAAAAATGAGTCCACTATAAACTGCGAGACAGTACTGTCATACTCCTGGGTCTACTTACCATCCATTTCTCAGAGTCTATGCACCATCTTATATGACCTCTTCAGAGAGCATTCCCTTTTGTAAAATTCCCATTAAAATGTCTGGAGTGAAAGAAATATTCAAAGTATAGAGCAGAAGATAATTTTTTTTCTAAATAAAATATTTTGGCAGCATTAGTTATTTAGACAAACTTTTTCTGTAAAGATCCTGATAATATTGTAGAATTTGTGAGCCATTTAGCCTTTGTTTTAACTGCTGTGCTGTTACTCAGTTCTGCTGTTGTGAAAACAGATATTGATAATTAATAAATGAATAAGCATAAACATATTCCAGGGAAATTTTATTTATGGATGCTAAGATTTGAATTTCTCACAATTTTTAAAGTTTAAGGAAATATTCTTTTTTTTTTTTTAATTATTTTCAATCATGTAAAAACTATTCTCAGTTCATTGACTGTACAAAAGTGAGTGATCTCCTGGACCTGGCCCATGGACCATAGTTTGCCAGTCCCTGAACTAGGTGACTTGACTAGCCTAATAGTCACTAAAATTCCTCTATTACTATTATGGCATGTCTATTTATATTTCTGTTTTATTTCATGGGTTAATTTTTTTTCTTTCAGAGACATCACTGGTCTCAGTGAAGAGACACGACAAGAGTTTGAAACAACCTTTAGGTGCGTATAGCTTCATAGCTGATTGTTTTGCATGCAATTCAGAATGAAGTTCCAAATAACTATTTTTTTTATCCCTCGGTGTGGTTTGATCTGATTCTTGGTGAACCTGATTAAATATTTTTTGTTCTTTAGGCACTTTGATGAGAATTTGACAGGTCGCTTGAGTCACAAAGATTTCCGGTCCTGCCTGAGAGGGCTCAATTACTACTTGCCCATGGTGGAGGAGGGTGAACCTGAGCCCAAGTTTGAGAAATTCCTGGATGCTGTTGATCCAGAAAGGTAGGAGGAAGACCAAAGCCCAGAGCACAGCAGGGAATAGGTCTTGGGGGAGGGGGGCAAATGCAGAAAGTAAAATGATCCATAAAATATACAATTAATTCATCTTGAGAGCAGGAAGATAAAGACTACCATAAATGAATTGGGCAGCTTTTGGTACCCTTTTAGAATACTATAAATAGAGGCCTTCAGCTCAGTTTGAAGAGCTTGAGATACCTAGAGATGGTGCTAGTGGAAAATTCCCAAATTCTACTTAGGGAGTCAGGCTGAATTACTCATGTGGAAATAGTGACTGGAACTTAAGAAACTGTTTATTTGGCTTAAGGGTATGAGGATGGGGATCAAATAAAGGTCATATCCCATTGTCTTAGAGAGCTGAGATGGAACAGGCACTTAGAGGGTTCATCTTATCTCTGTCTCTGAGACACTGAGTAGAATGAGAAAGGGACCTGTCTTCCTCTCTGTCCCGAGAGGGGACAGTTACTGATCTATTTCTCCAACAGAAAGGGCTATATCTCAAAAGATGAGTACATCGACTTCTTGACTGACAAGGAGTCAGAGAACATCAGATCCAGTGATGAACTAGAAGATTCTTTCCAAGCCCTGGCAGAGGGCAAAGCCTATATTACGAAAGAGGACATGAAGCAGGTCAGATTCCCATTTCTATCCACTCTCACTGCACTCTTATTATAATCATCTAGATTTTGTTCATCTCAGGTCTGGCTCCCTAGTTACTATAGGCAATTACTTTCCTCTTCCCCATATTTTCTCAGATATTGTCATGCACTGGTTATCATTTGCTTTGGTCACTACCTCATGTTGTTTTGACCCAACTCAAAAACATATAGTCAATATCTAATTATTTCATCATTAATCCCAAGCATGCTACTTGGTTTTAAGACTATTTCTTTATTCTGTTTATTTAATAAGCCAAATTTAAAGAAGGGGGTAAACAGTGCAATCAGAATGAAATGGGAGTCTTTGGATAAGAACTGAGTTGAAAAGATGAGTTGGTCTTATTCATTAGAAATTACAGATTTCTTGCTATAAGAAAAGCACGTGATAGGCCTGGGACCAACTGCTTTTGCCCAAACCTCTCTACTTCCTGAGTTTAGGGCATATTAGAAGCCCAAAGGAACCAGCTATTCTGAATTTCTGTCACGATAATTTTTTTTTTCTTTTAATGTTTCAGGCCCTAACCCCAGAACAAGTGTCATTCTGTGCCTCACGTATGCAGCAATATGTGGATCCCCGGGGCCGAAGCCAACCTGCTGGCTATGATTACGTTGGCTTCATCAATTCTTACTTTGGCAAATAAAAGACAGCTTTTTCTGGGTCAGAGAACCTTGATGTTGTGGGAAGTATTGGGGGATGAAGGAAATAGGCAGATATGGAAGATGGGAAGACAGTTGTGTGTGTGTGTGTATGTGTGTGTGTGTGTTACATTTATTGTAGGACCTGAAAAAAGAGATCTCGAGCTTGAGAGATAAAGGCATTAATGACATCAGAGGAGAGGAGGCCATGGGTTTATTTTATATGCAACTATCACTGCTGAAGGGTGTTAAACAAAGTTTCTATTTTTCATTTGTTGGGTTCTATGTAATATTACTTTATTTTGTTCTGATTATAGAATAAAGTATTTCCTTTTTTTTAAAAGCATTTTTTTTGCAGTTCTTACTTTTGAGAGGACAATGTGAAATAAAATGTTCCTGATTCAGTTAAGTTTCTACATTTCTGAGAATTGTACTATCATCTAAATATAGGCAGCAAAATATACTGTAAATTAGGGCCTTGGTAAAGTAGATACATAAGATTCAAGATAATTTACAAAGTGTTTCTTGAGCTTGAAATTTGATTAAATTCTTGCATTTGAAAATGGAGATATTTGATATTCTGGGAAACCCTGATATTTTCATCTATAAAATGGAACCATACAGGGAAGACCAGCATAGCATCCATTTTCTTCTGAATCTGTCTGTTTTTCATACTTCCCTATTAAGGTGAATGTTATTACTCTTGGAACAGCCAAATAGGAGCATAGAAGATCTTCCTTTTGTCCTCTATGTCCCTGAATTTTCTCCAAAATTTTAACATGATAAAAAAGAATCTTTGGGACTTCTTTGGTAGTTCAGTGGTTAAGAATCCTTCTCACAATGCAGGGGATGTGGGTTCATCTTTGGTAGGGGAACTAGAATCCCACATGTGTTGGAGTAACGAAGCCTGCACCATAGCTAGAGAGCTGGAATGCCACAATGAAGCATACTACACGATGCAACAAAAATCCCACATGCCAAAACTAAGACCCAATGCGGCCAAATATTTTTAAAAAGGAATATTTGTTTTCATTTACTTTTATCTATTAGTGTAAGAGTTAGTCGAATTTTTCTTTGTAATAAAATTAAGGAAAAATACACAAGAGGTGGTGCTATTTCCAAATAATTTTCAGCCCAGGTTTGATCTGAACTGGTTTGAATGCTGACATTCTGTCCTGACTTATAAAAATGCATTGTGCCATTTGCTTGTGAGTAGACTTATTTCTTTGATCAGCATGAAATGAAACAGCCTAGCTGTTTGTGTATCCTGTACAGTTTCTGCCTTCCAGTCCATGTATATGGTCACTTGATTACCATTTCAAGTCTCAGTCTCATTCTTTGCACAGATATTAGTCCTTGCTAAGGGATAAATCCTGTCACAGGAGCCATTTAAAGAAATTTTAGTTAAAACTAAAAAGCTGTCTTTGCTGCTAATAATGTATAGGTTTTTGTTTGCTTGTTTGTTTGTTTTACTGATTTTTGCTTAAACAATTACATATTATGAAAAATAATAAAACATATTTCAAAAATTTTTCATAAATGTCTAAATTGTGTTACCAAATTATGAACTGAAAAATATCATTATAGTTGGAAAAATTCATAGCCTGTTATGTCATCAAAAATTAGTATCATTAATATCACACTTATTGAGCCTGGAAAATCTAAAAAAAGTGCTTGTTTGTAATAATCAAAGGCAAATGTGAATATGGTTCCATTCTCCCCTTGATCCCTGCCAAAAATCTGGAAGTCCTAAATCAGTTTGTTAGGCATATGATGAGTCTTTAAAGGCAAAGGATCATTAGTAACATCTCAGAAAAGGAGATTAATAATATAGAAGCTAAAGAAGATAGTATTTATCTAAAGAATCAACAAAAGTTAGTTCAGGTGCTCAACTTCTTGTGACCAAACTTTTTTTGTGTGTCCAACTTTTTGTGACCACATGGACTGCAGCATGCCAGGTTTCCCTGTCCATCACCAACACCTGGAATTTGTTCAAATTCGTGTCCATTGAGTCAGTGATGCCATCCAACCATCTCATCCTCTGTCATCCCCTTTTCCACCTACCTTCAATATTTCCTAGCATCAGGGTCTTTTCCAATGATTCAGTTCTTCTCATCAGGTGGCCAAAGTATTGAAGTTTCATCTTCAGCATCAGTCATTCCAATGAATATTCAGGATTGATTTCCTTTAGGACCGACTGGTTTGATCTCCTTGGAGTCCAAGGGACTCTCAAGGTCTTCTCCAACACCAGAGTTTAAAAACTTCAATTCTTTGGCCCGCTGAGGGCCATATCCATACATGACTACTGGAAAAAAACCATAGCTTTGACTAAATGGACCTTAGTTACCAAAGTAATGTTTCTGCTTTTTAATATGCTCTCTAGGTGGTCATAGCGTTTCTTCCAAGGAGCAAACATCTTTTAATTTCATGGCTTCAGTCACCATCTGAAGTGATTTGGGAGCCAAGAAAATAAAGTCTGCCATAGTTTCCATTGTTTCCCCATCTATTCACCATGAAGTGATGGAACCAGTTGCCATGATCTTAGTTTTTTGAATGCTGAGTTTTAAGCCAGCTTTTTTTACTCTCGTCTTTCACTTTCATAAAAACGCTCTTTAGTTCCTCTTCACTTTCTGCCATAAGGGTGGTGTCACCTGCATATCTGAGGTTATTGATATTTCTCCTGGCAATCTGGATTCCAGCTTGTGCTTCATCCAGCTGACATTTTGCAATAATATAGAGGCTAAAAAAGATAGCATTTATCTAAAGAATCAATAAAAAATGCCTTAAAAAGATGGTACTGTTAGAGTTACACACAGCACCTTCTGAAATCAGATTCTGACCACATGTGCACTAAAGCAAAAAAAATGACAATATGGGAATTATCATACATAACTTAATTATGAATATAAATATTCAACTTATAATATTACAACAATTAGAACTTGTATTAGTCCAGGTTCAATGCATGATACTGGATGCTTGGGGCTGGTGCACTGGGACGACCCAGAGGGATGGTATGGGGAGGGAGGAGGGAGGAGGGTTCAGAATGGGGAACACATGTATACCTGTGGCGGACTCATTTTGATATATGGCAAAACCAATACAATATTGTAAAGTTAAAAAATAAAATAAAATATAAAAAAAGAAAAAAAGAACTTGTATCAAATTTCCCTCTTAATCTCAGGGTTAAGCTCCACATATTACATAGTCATCATTTCTAGATCTTCTGTTTACTTATTTTAAGCTAGAATCCCTGCTCTACTTTCGGTAATTCTCTTCTTTATAATTTATAGAGTGAATATACAGCCTACACTCTTGATTTTTCTTTCATGATTACTACCACTTGGTTGGGTCCCCAAAATTCAGTCCTAACTGAATTTTCTCCTTAACATTTTATGGGCCTCCCTGATGCCAAAATTTTTCTGGAAGTCATCTGATTCTTTTTCCCTAGAGCCTGACCCATTTCCCAGTACCTACTCCTCTGAGATGGATCTAACTCCATCTTCCTATCTTCTCCAGCCAGGCACTGTGCCAGGTAACAGCATTTTACTCTTGTCTGGTTGTATCATGATATATTACATGCATGGCACTGACTCCTGCCAGCATAAACTAGGTAACAAATGTGTCAGCCTAAAGTGATGCTGCCTAGAAACTTCAAATAAGAATAGATGGTCATGTTGGGTGTTTCATGTATGGCAGACTCTGTTCTAAATATTTTATCTTAATCATCACAAAAAGCCCTACAAAATAGATACTGCTAAAATTCCATTTTGGCATTGTTAATGGAGGCCCAGAAATGTTAATAAACTTCCTCTAGATCACACATCTAAAAAGTGGCAAAAGTATACTTTAAACTCAAGCAAAATGATTCCAGAAACTTACGGAATTAATTGGCTCTTTAAAAAGACATGAGTTTTTTTTTTTTTTTTTTAAAGGGCATATGTGGTCATATTCATATCAGGGGACCTCTGCTTGGCTATGTGTATATGTGTGTATGTACTTGGCAGGAGGTCTTGTTTAAGCATATGGCTGTATTTGTAATCAAGGAAGGAAATTTGAATTACCAAAGGGGTTTTGTAGATTATTTCTGCCTGCCACCCTAGGGCAATTGTGTCAGGATCTATGGAGATGGTTCCCAGGAATGTATACTGGATGATCCCACAGGTGATTTTTATAGCCTTTCATACTTAAGACTACTACATTTAGAAGGTAGATGGACCTTTGAGTGAAAGTGAAAGTGTTTGTGGTTCAGTCTTTCCTGACTCTTTGCAACCCGAAGGACTATAGTCCACCAGGCTCCTCTGTCCATGGAATTCTCCAGGCAAGAATACAGAAGTGGGTAGCCATTCCCCTCTCCAAGGATCAAACCTGCGTCTCTTGCATTGCAGGTAGATTCTTTACCATCTGAGTCACCAGGAAAGCCTGGACTTCTGAGTAATACTTAGCAATTTTTAGAACATCTCTACACATTGTTGCTGAGTGTGCATTTAGGGAATATTATTCTAGATGAACTGCATACATTTTGGAAATAAATTTGCTCAAACAGCCTCAGTGCAATGAGGAGGTTACTTCCAAACTCACTGAAAAGGAGTTTAGAGTACATGGCTTTTCTTCTCTGATGCAAATTCTTTCTACTCAAGTCCTTTCACTCTATTTCTCTACAACTTGTTCTCTTCTCTTGGACTAGCTTTATTTCTTCCAAAATTGATTTCCATTGAATTCTCACTAGAGGATATGCTCCTTCCCTGAGAGCATAGAGCAACATGGATTCCTATCTGCAAAACATTCCCTTAATACACATTCTTCTCTCTCTCTTAAGTCTTGTCCCACTTCTAACTTATTGATGAATCACATGAATCTTACATTTTCAAAATCTCTTATGTCTACCATTTCTGTCAGTTCCCAATGCTTCTATCCTTATTAAAGTCATTTTGCCTTTCTTTAGAATGATGTCAATGGATTTCTTATTGATTTCCTTGCCTCCGTTTTCTGCCTGCTGAGATATATCATCTTCTCTGTTACTAGATTGGACCTTCCCTGCTGGCTTAGTAGGTAAAGCGTCTGCCTGCAATGCAGGAGACCCGGGTTCGATCCCTGGGTCAGGAAGATCCTTGGAGAAGGAAATGGCAACCTACTCCAGTACTCTTGCCTGGAAAATCCCATGGACAGAGGAACCTGGTAGGCTACAGTCCATGGGGTCACACTTCACTTTTTGTTACTGGATTAATCTTAAATCACTTTCCAGATTCAACTCCACTCTCTGCTCAAAGGTTTACTGCCCAAAACATCAAGTCTGAAGCAAGGTACTCACAATGCCATGAACAAAGAAGTCTTAACCCTAGCTAACTTCACCCATCATTTGTGAGATATTTTTGTCCCTTGGGACAACTCACTGTATTTTGTAACAGGCGTATATTGCCTTGCCACTAAGACTTTAGTTATTCTGTTCTGTCTTCTTAGAATATATGTACTTTATTTCCACTTACTGAATTCAAAATTTACTCACTCTTTGGGAATAAGTTCAAGTACTACCTTAGACATGAAGCCTCCTCTGTTCTTCCATTGAGAATAACCTCCTCCTAAATTAAAAGTGAGTACCAATATGCTTAGCACATAATTATAGAAGCTAACATTTGTTGGAAGATGATTATTAATATGACTCAGGTAGTGCACTAAATAATTTATATTCATGACCCTGTTTAGTCAGCAATGCAAAAGTATGAAGTTATTAATACAACCACTTGACAGGTGAGGATTTTGAAGCTGAGAAAGATTAAGTAACTTACCCAGGGTCCCACTGTAAGTGGCAAAGCCTGCATTTGAACTCCTACCTGACAACTGTGTGAATTCATTCCACCTTTACAGAAGCATCCTGCAAAGCAGGAGACCTGGGTTTAATCCCTCGATTGGGTAGATCCCCTGAAGAAAGGAACAGCTACTCACTGTATTCTTTTTTTTTTTTTTGCATTTTTAAAAAAATATAAATTTATTTATTTTAATTGGAGGATAATTACTTTACAATATTGTATTGGTTTTGCCATACATCAACATGAATCTGCCACGGGTATACATGTGTTCCCCATCCTGAACCCCCTCCCACCTCTCTGCCCATACCATTTCTCTGGGTCATTCCAGTGAACCATCCCCGAGCATCCGGTATCATGCATCGAACCTGGACTGGTGATTCGTTTCACATATGATATTATACATGTTTCAATGCCATTGTCCCAAATCATCCCATCCTCGCCCTCTCCCACAGAGTCCAATCTTAAAAATTAGGGCAGAAATAAATGCAAAAAAAAAAAAAAAAGAGAGAGAGAGAGAGATAGAGAGAGACCATAGCAAAAATCAAAAAGCCAAAAGCTGGTTCTTTGAGAGGATAAATAAAATTGACAAACCATTAGCCAGACTCATCAAGAAACAAAGGGGGAAAAATCAAATCAATAAAATTAGAAATGAAATTGGAGAGATCACAACAGACAACACAGAAATACAAAGCATCATAAGAGACTACTATCAGCAACTATATGCCAATAAAATGGACAACTTGGAAGAAATGGACAAATTCTTAGAAAAGTATAACTTTCCAAAACTGAACCAGGAAGGAATAGAAAATCTTAACAAACCCATCACAAGTACAGAAATTGAAACTGTAATCAGAAATCTTCCAACAAACAAAAGGTCAGGACCAGACAGCTGCACAGCTGAATTCTACCAAAAATTTAGAGAAGAGCTAACACCTATCCTGCTTAAACTCCTCCAGAATATTGCAGAGGAAGGTAAACTTCCAAACTCATTCTATGAGGCCACCATCACCCTAATACCAAAACCTGACAAAGATGCCACAAAAAAGGAAAACTACAGGCCAATATCACTGATGAACATAGATGCAAAAATACTTAACAAAATTATAGCAATCAGAACCCAACAACACATTAAAAAGATCATACACCATGACCAAGTGGGCTTTATCCCAGGGATGCAAGGATTCTTCAATATCTGCAAATCAAACAATGTAAACACCACATTAACAAACTGAAAAATAAAAGCCATATGATTATATCAATAGATGCAGAGAAAGCCTTTGATAAAATTCAACATCCATTTATGATAAACACTCTCCAGAAAGCAGGAATAGAATGAACAGACCTCAACATAATAAAAGCTATATATAACAAACCCACAGTAAACATTATCTTTAATGGTGAAAAACTGAAAGCATTTCCCCTAAAGTCAGGAACTAGACAAGGGTGCCCACTTTCACCACTACTATTCAACATAGTTTTGGAAGTTTTGGCCACAGCAATCAGAGCAGAAAAAGAAATAAAAGGAATCCAAACTGGAAAAGAAGAAGTAAAACTCTCACTGTTTGCAGATGACATGATCCTCTACATAGAAAACCCTAAAGCGTACACCAGAAAATTACTAGAGTTAATCAATGAATATAGTAAAGCTGCAGGATATAAAATCAACACACAGAAATCTGTTGCATTCCTATACACTAATAATGAGAAAATAGAAAGAGAAATTAAGGAAACAAGCCCATTCACCATTGCAATGAAAAGAATAAAATACTTAGGAATATATCTACCTAAAGAAACTAAAGACCTATATATAGAAAACTATAAAACACTGGTGAAAGAAATCAAAGAGGACACTAATAGATGGAGAAATATACCATATTCATGGATCAGAAGAATCAATATAGTGAAAATGAGTATACTACCCAAAGCAATCTATAGATACAATGCAATCCCTATCAAGCAACCAACGGTATTTTTCACAGAGCCAGAACAAATAATTTCACAATTTGTATGGAAATACAAAAAACCTCGAATAGCCAAAGCAATCTTGAGAAGGAAGAATGGAACTGGAGGAATCAACCTGCCTGACTTCAGGCTCTACTACAAAGCCACAGTCATCAAGACAGTATGGTACTGGCACAAAGACAGAAATATAGATCAATGCAACAAATAGAAAGACCAGAGATAAATCTACGCACCTATGGACACCTTATTTTTGACAAAGGAGGCAAGAATATACAATGGATTAAAGACAATCTCTTTAACAAGTGGTGCTGGGAAAACTGGTCAACCACTTGTAAAAGAATGGAACTAGAACACTTTCTAACACCATACACAAAAATAAACTCAAAATGGATTAAAGATCTAAATGTAAGACCAGAAACTATAAAACTCCTAGAGGAGAACATAGGCAAAACACTCTCCGACATAAATCACAGCAGGATCCTCTATGACCCACCTCCAAGAATATTGGAAATAAAAGCAGAAATAAACAATTGGGACCTAATTAAAATTAAAAGCTTCTGCACAACAAAAGAAACTATATGAAGGTGAAAAGACAGCCTTCAGAATGGGAGAAATTAATAGCAAATGAAGCAACGGACAAACAACTAACCTCAAAAATATACAAGCAACTCCTGTAGCTCAATTCCAGAAAAATAAACAACCCAATCAAAAAATGGGCCAAAGAACTAAACAGACATTTCTCCAAAGAAGACATACAGATGGCTAACAAACACATGAAAAGATACTCAACATCACTCATTATCAGAGAAATGCAAATCAAAACCACTATGAGGTACCATTTCACGCCAGTCAGAATGGCTGCGATTGAAAAGTCTACAAGCAATAAATGCTGGAGAGGATGTGGAGAAAAGGGAACCCTCTTACACTGTTGGTGGGAATGCAAGCTAATACAGCCACTATGGAGAACAGTGTGGAGATTCCTTAAGAAACTGGAAATAGAACTGCCATACGACCCAGCAATCCCACTGCTGGGCATACACACCAAGGAAACCAGAATTGAAAGAGACAAGTGTACCCCAATGTTCATTACACTGTTTATAATAGCCAAGACATGGAAGCAACCTAGATGTCCATCAGCAGACGAATGGATAAGAAAGCTGTGGTAGATATACACAATGGAGTATTACTCAGCCATTAAAAAGAATATATTTGAGTCAGTTCTAATGAGGTGGATGAAACTGGAGCCTATTATACAGAGTGAAGTAAGCCAGAAAGAAATACTTACTGTATTCTTGACTGAAGAATTCCATGGACAGAGGAGCCTGGCAGGCTACAATCCATGGGGTTGCAAAGAGTCAGACATGACTGAGTTACTTTCACTTACTTATCCTTAGAAATGTCTCATACCATGCATATTGAGGGTGAAGAATAAAACAAACAAGATAGAGAATTCCAGAACAGATTCTAAAGGATAGTATCCATGCTACGTAGTGACCCAAGTGAAGAGGTTCATACATCCAAGATTAGGAGGTCATTTAGAGAGGAATAGCAATTATCAAGGAAAATAGAAAGTAAATAGAATCCATCCAACTAGCAGAGCTGGTTAAAAAAGAAGGGGGCAAAGAAATAATGAGCCAAAGGTGAAAAAAAGAAACCTACATAAAAAGATTAAAGACATCTAGTGGGAGACAAAAAAAAATAATAATAAAAACAAAAACAAAACAAAACAAACTGACCTTTTCATTTAGCAAAGCATTCAAACTGATTTGCTAACCTGATAATTACTGAGTTTCAGATCTTGCAAGAACATTATTGGTGGGGTAGTCTAATTATGTAATGATTTTAGAAATCTCTATAGTATCCCTGGAAGGACCCCAGCTGCTTTGAACTTGGGTGCTTGAAACTCCCTTTATCTTGTTTAGCTCAGTTAGAAAATTCTTAATGAACTGAGTTTCAGGAACTACTGCTGACATATGGGAGGCTGGAAATGAAAATTTCAGACTCTCAGCTCAGTGTGAGTTAAGCACAGTAACCAGAGCAGGAAGCCCTGCCTCGGCATTTCCTCAGCAGCCCTGGGGAACCTGTAAGAGACAGGATGGGGCTCTCTCAGGAAATTGGGATAAGTAGGTTTGGCCTAAGACTCTGAACATCTGGCCCACTGGCCTCGGTTTCTGGTGTTTGTCCAGCCTACATAAAGGAGACTGTCCCATCAGGTAGCCTTCATCCTTTACCTAGTAATCCCCCTTGGAAAGCATTTCTCAGGGCTGTCTGCACAGCCCTATTTCTTAGGCTATAAATGATGGGATTGAGGAGAGGAGTTACCACAGTATAGGTGACAGCAATAAGCTGATCCCGCTCAAGAGAGTAACTGGCTTTGGGTCTCAAGTACATGAAGGAGGCACAGCCATAGTGAATAGTGACCACTGTGAGGTGTGAGGCACAGGTCGAGAAGGCCTTCTTCTGCCCCTTGGTGGAGGAGATCCTCAGGATCGTTGCCAGGATGTAGGTGTAGGAGACAGAGATGAGGGAGAAGGATACCAGGAGAACCAGCAGGCTGAGGATCAGGATTCCCAGCTCACTCAGGGCTGTATCTCCACAGGCCAGGCTCAGCATTGGCGGTGTGTCACAAAAAAAGTGCTGGATCTCATGGGAGCTGCAGAATGGGAGGTGGAAAATGACCAGTGTCATTCCCAGACCAAAGAGGTACCCACTCAGAAATGAGGTGCCAACAAGCTGGGCACAGAGAGTAAGATTCATGCGGCTGGCATAGTGTAGTGGGGCACAGATGGCCACATATCTGTCAAAGCCCATGGCAGCCAGAAGGAAGCAGTTGCTACAGGCCCATGAAGCAGAGAAGAACATTTGGACAGCACAGCCCACAAAGGAGATGCCCTGCCCACCTCTGACAAGGCCAGAAAGCATTCTAGGGATGATGCCCAAAGTATAGCAGGTCTCAGAGAAAGCTAAGAAGGAAAGGAAGAGGTACATGGGGGTGTGCAGACAGCTGTCCAGCCTGATGACTACAATAATGAAGACATTGCTGGTCAAGGTGATAAGATACAGGGAGAGGAACAATGCAAAGACCAAGAGTTGCAGTTCCCCAAAGCTAGAGAAGGCTAGGAAGATGAAGCCGCTCCAGAAGGTTGCATTGGTCTGCTCCATTCTGAATGACATCCTGATAGACTTGATTCTTTCCACTTTGCCAGTAGATGTCTAGTTTCTTCTAAAGCCAAGAGGAGGTGGATTCTGATTTTTTTGTACCTGTTGTAACTAAAAGGATTTAGACAGCAATAAATTTCAGAAACATACTTTATTAGACACACAGATTATGAATCCATTCTCACATACATAGATGTGCATATGTGAATACAAAGATACACAATATACACACACATATGTGACTATATATACTCATGCATTTATTTATTTATTTATTTTTATACTCATGCATTTATATACATGCATATCACATGCAAAGCACTCACACATAATTGTGCACATTTTACATGTTCAAAACTATACACTGCACATTTACCATTAATATCAAACACGCACACACATTGGAAATGAACACACATTTTAAATAACATATATTCAGGCACCACATATATATGTAGATATGCACACCACACATATATTGATACAAACATTATACACACAATACCACATAATACACATGTGGACACATCACATTGCCTGTTAGAACTTGAAGTTTGGTAGCTTGATGGACATTATTTTAGAGACTAAGTAACAGAGGCAAGAGGGTGGAGTGACTTCCTTGAAGTCATAATAAGTCAAGACTAGAGAAAAAGTACCTTGTGTTCTAATCAAACATTATTTCCCCAAACAATGATGACTCCTCTCAGTTACTGTGGGACATTCAGTCACATGATACAAAATTAGAAACAGTTTTGCTCAACAATAATCTCTTATAACACCCTTCCTGCAGGCCCTTGTTCATTTGAGTCTATGCAAAGCATTGAAGGAAAAATCAGGGCAAGTTGCACATCTTTCAGCCCAATGATCAGCTGTCAGGCTCCACTGTCTCTAAGAGATTAAACAAGGGAGGATTCCCTACTCACCTGAAGTGGCAGACAGTGAGGGCAACTCCTGCCTTTAAGCAGCCATATACTAACCTGACCCCCAGTAGACCTGTTTGTAGGAGAAAGGACTTGAGATCCAGCTTAGAAATTCTTATTCTGAGCCAGAGTGATGTTCCCAAGTGATACCAGGGAACCTTCCAAACCCTTGTTCCCAGGAGTGAATCTGTTTCCATGAAAACAGCTTCTTTCTCTGAAGATTCTACAGTACCAGTGGGTGCTGTTTCAGCAAGCAATTTGTGCTTGCCACTAACTAGAAATATTCTTTTGGGAAAAGAAGAAAAAGGAAATGTGAACAAAGGGATACTAGGATTGCAATTCAAACAATAATTTATACATCTATTTTGTGTTAAACATGATATAACATGTTAAACATGATATAGGTTAAATCTATTTTAAAACTTAGAAGGAGTTAGAAAGAAACAGTAACAGTTGCATTTAATAGAAGAATAAAGTGACCATGATTGAATTTAAGTGACCAGCCCCATATCACAGACCTTAAAATTGATGCTTTTAAATTCACACTATAATAAGTATAGAAAGAAAACAGGTATTCTCTTTCCATTACTGTTGTCTTAAAAGTATTAGATGACCATTTCTGATGTTCTTTCAATTTTGAGGTCACATAAAAATTCTGAAAGAGATGGGAATACCAGACCACCTGACCTGCCTCTTGAGAAACCTATATGCAGGTCAGGAAGCAACAGTTAGAACTGGACATGGAACAACAGTCTGGTTCCAAATAGGGAAAGGAGTACATCAAAGCTGTATATTGTCACCCTGCTTATTTAACTTATATGCAGAGTACATCATGAGAAACGCTGGGCTGGAAGAAGCACAAGCTGGAATCAAGATTGCTGGGAGAAATATCAATAACCTCAGATATGCAGATGACACTACCCTTATGGCAGAAAGTGAAGAGGAACTAAAAAGCCTCTTGGTGAAAGTGAAAGAGGAGAGTGAAAAAGTTGGCTTAAAGCTCAACATTCAGAAAACTAAGATCATGGGATCCAGTCCCATCATTTCATGGCAAACAGATGGGGAAACAATGGAAACAGTGGCTGACTTTATTTTTCTGGGCTCAAAATCACTGCAGATGGTGACTGCAGCCATGAAATTAAAAGACACTTACTCCTTGGAAGGAAAGTTATGACCAACCTAGAGAGCATATTGAAAAACAGAGACATTACTTTGCCAACAAAGGTCCGTGTACTCAAGGCTATGGTTTTTCCAGTGGTCATGTATGGATGTGAGTGTTGGACTATAAAGAAAGCTGAGCACAGAAGAATTGATGCTTTTGAACTGTGGTGTTGGAGAAGAGTCTTGAGAGTCCCTTGGACTGCAAGGAGATCCAACCAGTCCATCCTAAAGGAAATCAGTCCTGGGTGTTCATTGGAAGGACTGATGTTGAAGCTGAAAGTCCAGTACTTTGGGCACCTGATGTGAAGAACTGACTCATTTGAAAAGACCCTGATTCTGGGAAAGATTGAAGGCAGGAGGAGAAGGGGACGACAGAGGATGAGATGGTTGGATGGCATCACTGACTCAGTGGACATGGGTTTGGGTGGACTCCGGGAGTTGGTGATGGATAGGGAGGCCTGGCGTGCTGTGTTTCATGGGGTCGCAAAGGGTCGAACATGACTGAGTGACTGAACTGATACCTTCACACTCAAATATTGAGAATATTCCAATCTCCCTTAGGTTCAGTCTCTTCTTGTATATCAATATCTTCAAATGTCTGTCCCACTATCTTCAGTCACATTTTTAAAAAGTAATTTTTACCTTATTTTCATTTTTTTTTTCTCCTTTGCAAAATACTGCAGTATCTGCACTCAGATTTCTGATCTACCGCACTCAGATTATCTTTAAATGTAAAAATGTCCAGAAAGTCTATCTAGGCTAATCATCTTATCTAACTCTTCACTCTTAGCATGCATTTTCCTCTACTAATACTAATGACATGAATATTTGCATCTCTAATATATATTATCACCCATTCATTGATTCAGTAAAACCAACAATGATGTGTTATCTTGTATTTCACTGACAGGCTTTTTACTCATTGCTTTTTATTAATTTAACAATCACAGTTAAAGTCACAGTATTTAAAATTATTTAATATTCTCATTTTTCAGACTAAAAAAACTTAGGCATGGGAAAATTAAGTAATTTATTAATATAAGACTGCCTATTTGTAACATACGGGCAAGAGTACCTAAGAACACATTCTCCTAACTACAGTATAATTCCTGGTACTCTGCATTGGTTAGGAGGACCCAAAAGATGAAATGTGGAAACTAGGATGGCATTAGTGTAACTATTGACTTTATAGCAGTTTTCCTTACTATTTTTATTTGTTAGTCTAGAGATTATGGCCTGAATTTCTAAATGCAATCTATTTAAGCTTAATAATGAATTACTTCAAGAAAAATATAGTAAATTTGCAATGGCATAATTCCATTTGGGCTTCCCTTGTGGCTCAGAAGTTAAAGAATTTGCCTGTAATTCAGGAGGCCTGGGTTCAGTCCCTGGGTCAGGAAGATCCCCTGGAGAAAGGAATGTCCATCCTCTCCAGTGTTCTTGCCTGAAGAATTCCATAGAGAGGAGATAGACAAGATATTGTCTATGGGGTCGTAAGAGTGGGACATAAGTGAATGACTAACACACACATATCTGCGCACACAGAGTTCCATTTACTTAATTCCATTAATTCCATTAATCCATTGCTATAATTTTCAAACATGCATATGTCTTGTTAAGGAAATTAAGAGGAAAATTATATTAGTGTATATAATCCTTTATATTTAACCATACATTTACCATTTTCAGTACTCCATTCTTTGCTGTATATCCAAGTTATGATGAATTTCATTTTTCTTCAGCCTGAAGGACTCTTATACTGCATGTTTGCCAGCAACAAATTATCTCTGCTTTTACCTGAAAACGTCTTTATTCTGTCTTTGTCAAAAAATGCTTTACTGGATGAAAAATTCTTGATCAATAGATTTTTTTTTTTCATTTTCCCATGGCATGTAATGTATCTGTCTTTCTCAGTTTCTGATGAAAATGTTGCAAATAATGCATCATATTTTGCTCTATGTAATATGTCAAATTTCTCTTGTTTCAATATTTTCTCTTCACCTTCAGCTATCAAAAATTATAATACGCTTCTGTGTGTTTTTTGTGCTTTTTTACTTATGGTTTGTTGAACATCTGGAGATTGTAAGTCATTCAGTTCGGTTCAATTCAGTTGCTCAGTCATGTCCGACTCTTCGCGACCCCATGAATCGTAGCACGCCAGGCCTCTCTGTCCATCACCAACCCCTGGGGTTCACCCAGACTCACGTCCATCGAGTCAGTGATGCCATCCAGCCATCTCATTCTTTGTTGTCCCCTTCTCCTCCTGCCCCCAATCCCTCCCAGTATCACAGTCTTTTCCAATGAGTCAACTCTTCGCATGAGGTGGCCAAAGTACTGGAGTTGCAGCTTTAGCATCATTCCTTCCAAAGAAATCCCAGGGCTGATTTCCTTCAAAATGGACTGGTTGGATCTCCTTGCAGTCCAAGGGACTCTTGAGAGTCTTCTCCAACACCACAGTTCAAAAGCATCAATTCTCTGGCACTCAGCCTTCTTCACAGTCCAACTCTAACATCCATACCTGACCACAGGAAAAACCATAGCCTTGACTAGATGAAACTTTGTTGGCAAAATAATGTCTCTGCTTTTGAATATGCGTTCTAGGTTGGTCATAACTTTCCTTCCAAGGAGTAAGCATCTTTTAATTTCACAGCTGCAGTCGCCATCTGCAGTGATTTTGGAGCCCCCCAAAATAAAGTCTGACACTGTTTCCACTGTTTCCCCATCTATTTCCTATGAAGTGGTGGGACCGGATGCCATGATCTTCGTTTTCTGAATGTTGAGATTTAAGCCAATTTTTTCACTCTTCTCTTTCACTTTCATCAAGAGGCTTTTGAGTTCCTCTTCACTTTCTGCCATAAGGGTGGTGTCATCTGCATATCTGAGGTTATTGATATTTCTCCCGGCAATCTTGATTCCAGCTTGAGTTTCTTTCAGTCCAGCGTTTCTCATGATGTACTCTGCATATAAGTTAAATAAGCAGGGTGACAATATACAGCCTTAACAAACTCCTTTTCCTATTTGGAACCAGTCTGTTGTTCCATGTCCAGTTCTAACTGTTGCTTCCTGACCTGCATAGAAATTTCTCAAGAGGCAGATCAGGTGGTCTGGCATTCCCATCTCTTTCAGAATTTTCCACAGTTTATTGTGATCCACACAGTCAAAGGCTTTGGCATAGTCAATAAAGCAGAAATAGATGTTTTTCTAGAACTCTCTTGCTTTTTCCATGATCCAGCAGATGTTGGCAATTTGATGTCTGGTTCCTCTGCCTTTTCTAAAACCAGCTTGAACATCAGGAAGTTCACGGTTCACATATTGCTGAAGCCTGGCTTGGAGAATTTTGAGCATTACTTTACTAGCGTGTGAGATGAGTGCAGTTCTGTGGTTGAGCATTCTTTGGCATTGTCTTTCTCTGGGATTGGAATGAAAACTGACCTTTTCCAGTCCTGTGGCCACTGCTGAGTTTTCCAAATTTGCTGGCATATTGAATGCAGCACTTTCACAGCATCATCATTCAGTATTTGAAGTAGCTCAGCTGGAATTCCATCACCTCCACTAGTTTTGTTCGTAGTGATGCTTTCTAAGGCCCACTTGACTTCACATTCCAGGATGTCTGGCTCTAGATGAGTGATCACACCATCGTGACTATCTGGGTCATGAAGATCTTTTTGTACAGTTCTTCTGTGTATTCTTGCCATCTCTTCTTAATATCTTCTGCTTCTGTTAGGTCCACACCATTTCTGTCCTTTATCGAGCCCATCTTTTCATGAAATGTTCCCTTGGTATCTCTAATTTTCTTGAAGAGATCTCTAGTCTTTCCCATTAGTCTTTCCCATTCTGTTGTTTTCCTCTATTTCTTTGCATTGATCACTGAAGAAACCTTTCTTATCTCTTCTTGCTATTCTTTGGAACTCTGCATTCAGATGTTTATTTCTTTCCTTTTCTCCTTTGCTTTTCGCTTCTCTTCTTTTCCCAGCTATTTGTAAGGCCTCCCCAGACAGCCATTTTGCTTTTTTGCATTTCTTTTCCATGGGGATGGTCTTGACCCTGTCTTCTGTACAATGTCATTAACCTCATTCCATAGTTCATCAGGCACTCTATCTATCAGATCTAGTCCCTTAAAACTATTTCTCACTTCCACTGTATAATCATAAGGTATTTGATTTAGGTCATACCTGAATGGTCTAGTGGTTCTCCCTACTTTCTTCAATTTAAGTCTGAATTTGCAATAAGGAGTGCATAGTCTGAGCCACAGTCAGATCCTGGTCTTGTTTTTGCTGACTGTATAGAGCTTCTCCATCTTTGGCTGCAAAGAATATAATCAGTCTGATTTTGGTGTTGACCATCTGGTGATGTCCATGTATACAGTCTTCTCTTGTGTTGTTGAAAGAGGGTGTTTGTTATGACCAGTGCATTTTCTTGGCAAAACTCTATTAGCCTTTACCCTGCTTCATTCCATATTCCAAGGCCAAATTTGCCTGTTACTCCAGGTGTTTCTTGACTACCTACTTTTGCATTCCAGTCCCCTGTAATGAAAAGGACATCTTTTTGGGTGTTGGTTCTAAAAGGTCTCGGTGCACTAAGTGCAGCCAGTTGCGACCGGCGCGCTAGCGCAGCCGAGAGGAGCTACCCCACGTCTGAGGTCAGGGGCAGAAGCCGAGAGGACCCCATGCCCGAAGGGCGGCAGCCAACAGGAGTTACCCCATGTCCGAGGTCAGGGGCAGCGGCCGAGAGTAGCAGGCTGTGACAGCACAGGAACGGCTGAGAGGATCTACCCTGTGTCCGAGGTCAGGAGGGGCGGCTGAGAGGAGCTACCCCGCGTCAGAGGTCAGGGGCAGCCGCCGGGAGGAGTTACCCCGTGTCTGAGGTCAGTGGCGGCCGCCGGGAGGAGCTACCCCAAGCCCCCACGCCCAAGGCCAGGGGTGGCGGCCGGGAGGACCAACCCCACACCCGAGGACAGGGGTGGCGGCCGGGAAGACCAAACCCACATCCAACAAGCAATGGCTGCGAGGGCGCAGGAGGGCCTAGAGGAGCTATCCCACGTTGAAGGTCAGGAAGGGTGGCGATGAGGAGATACCCCTCGTTCAAGGTAAGGACCAGCGGCTGCGCTTTGCTAGAGCAGCCGTGAAGAGATACCCCATGCCCAAGGTAAGAGAAACCCTAGTAAGATGGTAGGTGTTGTCAGAGGGCATCAGAGGGCAGACACACTGAAACCATACTCACAGAAAACTAGTCAATCTAATCACACTAGGACCACAGCCTTGTCTAACTCAATGAAACTAAGGCATGCCCATGGGGCAACCCAAGATGGACAGGTCAAGGTGGAGAGATTTGACAGAATGTGGTCCACTGGAGAAGGGAATGGCAAACCACTTCAGTATTCTTGCCTTGAGAACCCCATGAACAGTATGAAAAGGCAGAATGATAGGATACTGAAAGAGAAACTCCCCAGGTCAGTAGGTGCCCAATATGCTACTGGAGATCAGTGGAGAAATAACTCCAGAAAGAATGAAGAGACGGAGCCAAGGCAAAAACAATACCTAGCTGTGGATGTGTCTGGTGATAGAAGCAAGGTCCGATGCTGTAAAGACCAATATTGCATAGGAACCTGGAATGTCAGGTCCATGAATCAAGGCAAATTGGAAGTGGTCAAACAAGAGATGGCAAGAGGGAATGTCGACATTCTAGGAATCAGTGAACTAAAATGGACTGGAATGGGTGAATTTAACTCAGATGACCCTCAGAAGAAATGGAGTAGCCATCATGGTCAACAAAAGAGTCTGAAATGAAGTACTTGGATGCAATCTCAAAAACGACGGAATGATCTCTGTTTGTTTCCAAGGCAAACCATTCAATATCACAGTAATCCAAGTCCATGCCCCAACCAGTAACTCTGAAGAAGCTGTAAGTCATTGTCTTCTACCAAATTTGAGAAGCTTCTAGCTATCATTTATTCAAATACATTCTTTTTATCTTTTTATTTCCTTCTGTTATTCCAATTACACATATATTGGGTCAATTGATAATGTCTCAAAAATTTCAAAGAAATTATTCATTTCATCTCTATTTTTTTCCTCTTCAGATCGAGTTATTTCTGTTGATTTACCTTCCAATTAATTAATCTTTTCTTCATCAATTTCAATGCTCTTGGAACTTATTTCATGAGTTTTTTCACTGTAGCTATTATAACTTTTAAGTCACAGAAAACAAATCTGTGACTCATTTATATGAGTCACAAAATCTATGATCTCATTATATGTGGAATCAAAAATAGTCGAATTCATAGAAGCAGAGTAGCATGGTGGTTACTAGGCACTGTGGGGAGGGAGAAATGGGGAGATGTTTGTAAGAGGTGTTTCAGTTATACAAGATGAATCACTTCTGGAGATCTAATGTATAGAATGGTGACTATAGGTAAAAATACTGGACTGTATATGTAAAATTTGTCAGCAGGGTATATCATAAGTTTCCTCACCACATGCACCAAAAAAATTGTAATTTCATGAGATGATGGACATGTTAATAAGTTTGATTTTAATGATTATTTCACAATGTAAACCTACAGTGAATCATCAAGTTGTACATCTTAAATTGTTGTTCAGTCACTAAGTTGGGTCCAGCTCTTTCCAATTGGATGGACTGGAAAGCATGCCAGGTTCCTCTGTCCTTCACTATCTCCCGGGTTTGCCCAAATTCATGTCCATTGAGTCAGTGATGCTATCTATCTCACCTTCTTTCCTCACCTTCTCCTACTTTAAATTTTTCCCAGCATCAGGGTCTTTCCTAATGAGTCAGTTCTTCATATGAAGTGGCCAAAGTATTGGAGCTTCAGCTTCAGCATCAGTCCTTCCAATGAATATTCAGGGCTCATTTCCTTCAGGATAGACTGGTTTGATCTCCTTGCTGTCCAAGGGACTCTCAAGAGTCTTCTTCAATACCACAGTTCAAAAACACCAATTATTTGGCTCTCAGCTTTCTTTATGGTCCAACTCTCACATCCATGCATGACTACTGGAAAAAAACCATAGCCTTGACTAGATGGACCTTTTTGGCAAAATAATGTCTCTGCTTTTTAATATGCTATCTAGGTTTGTCATAGCTTTTCCTCCAAGGAGCAAATGTCTTTTAATTTCATGGCTGCAGTCACCATCTGCAATGATTTGGAAGCCCAAGAAAATAAAGTCTGTTACTCTTTACATTGTTTCTCCATTGATCAGTCATGAAGTGACAGGACCAGATGCCATGATCATGGTTTTTTGAATGTTGAGTTGTAAGCCAATTTTTTCACTCTCCTCTTTCACTTTCATCAAGAGGCTCTTTAGTTTTTCTTCACTTTCTGCCATAAGGGTGGTGTCATCTGCATATCTAAGGTTACTGATATTTCTCCTTGCAATCTTGATTCAGTTTGAGCTTCATCCAGTCTGGCATTTCACATGATGTACTTTGCATATAAGTTAAATATGCAAGGTGACAATATACAGCCTTGACATACTCCTTTCCCATTTTGAACCAGTCTATTGTTCCATGTCCGGTCCTAACAGTTGCTTCTTGACCTGCATACAGATTTCTCAGAGGCCAGTGAGGTGGTCTTGTATTCCTATCTCTTCAAGAATCTTCCAGTTTGTTGTGATGCACACAGTCAAAGGCTTTTTTACAGTGAAGTAGAAGTAGATGTTTGTTTTCTGGAAAAATTTCTATGATCCAATGGGTGTTGGCAATTTGATCTCTTGTTTCCTAAATTCAACCTTTTCTAAAAAATTCAATCCTTTTCTGAATCCAACTTGAACATCTGGAAGTTCTTGGTCAGCATCAGTCCTACTAATGAATATTCAGGGATGGTTTCCTTTAGGATTGATTGGTTTGCTGTCTTTATAGTCCAAGTGACTCTCAAGAGTCTTCTCCAGCACCACAATTTGAAAATATCAGTTCTTCAGCACTTAGCCTTCTTCATTATTCAACTCTTACATATGTATATGACTACTGAAAAAAAATAATTTTGGCTATATGGATCTCTGTCAGCAAAATGATGTCTCTGTTTTTTAATACATTGTCTAGTTTTGTCATAACTTTTCTTCCTAGGAACAAGTGTCTTTTAATCTTGTGGCTATAGTCACTGTCTGCAGTGATTTTGGAGCCCAAGAAAATAAATACATCCCTATTTCTTCTTTTCCCTGTCTATTTGCCATGAAGTGATGGTACCAGATGCCACGATTTTAGTTTTTTGAATGCTGGGTTTAAGCCAGCTTTTTCACTCTCCTCTTTTACCCTCATCAAGAGACTCTTTAGCTCCTCTTCACTGTTTGCCAGTACAGTGGTATCATATGCATATCTGTCAGTTCAGTTCCGTTCAGTTCAGTTGCTTAGTCATGTCTGACTCCTTGCAACCCCATGAACCGCAGCACGCCAGGCCTCCCTGTCCATCACCAGCTGCCGGAGTCCACCAAAACCCAAGTCCATTAACTCGGTGATGACATCCAACCATCTCATTCTCTGTCATCCCCTTCTCCTCCTGCCTTCAATCTTTCCCAGCATCTGGGTCTTTTCAAATGAGTCAGCTCTTTGCATCAGGTGGCTTGATATTTCCCATTATATTATATCCTCAGTTGTGTCTTAATTGAAAGTTGGTATTCTTTCTCATTTTAAAAGTTTACAATGTGAAATATAAAGCAAACAAGCAAACAAAATCTGTGAACAAAACAAACGCAAACAAAAAGAAACACATAGATATGCAAACAAGGCAGTGGTTATTAGAAGGGAAGCAATCAGGAAGAGGGAGAACTGGATAAACGGGTTCAATTATGTAATAATAGACAGAAACTAAATTTTTGATGGCTACCATGCTATAGTGTATACAGAAGTCAACATATAATGCTGTGCACGTGAAATTTACATGTTATAAATCAGTGTTTCCTCATTATTTCAATAAAAGGTAAATTAAAAACTTAAAAAGTAAAAGCTTGAAATAAAATAATTATTAGTGTTACATCATTTACAGCTGCTTTTTGGCCAGTTATGTAATATTAAGATGAAGATGATTACTCTGGGAAGTTTTTTTTTTTTTTTTTAGAACTCACATTTCTTTAGGTAGATATATTCCTAAGTATTTTATTCTTTTCATTGCAATGGTGAATGGAATTGTTTCCTTATTTCTCTTTCTATTTTCTCATTATTAGTGTATAGGAATGCAAGGGATTACTGTGCATTGATTTTATATCCTGCAACTTTACTGTATCCATTGATTAGCTCTAGCAATTTTCTGGTGGAGTCCTTAGGGTTTTCTATGTAGAGGATCATGTCATCTGCAAACAGTGAGAGTTTTACTTCTTCTTTTCCAATTTGGATTCCTTTTATTTCTTTTTATGCTCTGACTGCTGTGGCCAAAACTTCCAAAACTATGTTGAGTAGTAATGGTGAAAGTGGGCACCCTTATCTTGTTCCTGACTTTAGGGGAAACACTTTCTATTTTTCACCATTGAGGATAATGTTTGCTGTGGGTTTGTCATATATAGCTTTTATTATGTTGAGGAATGTTCCTTCTATTTCTGCTTTCTGGAGAGGTTTTATAAATGGGTGTTGAATTTTGTCAAAGGCTTTCTCTGCATCTATTGAGATAATCATATGGCTTTTATTTTTCAATTTGTTAATGTACTATAAAACACTGGTGAAAGAAATCAAAGGGGACACTAATATATGGAGAAATATACCGTGTTCATGGATCAGAAGAATCAATATAGTGAAAATGAGTATACTACCCAAAACAATCTATAGATTCAGTGCAATCCCTGTCAAGCTACCAACAGTATTTTTCACAGAGCTAGAACAAATAATTTCAAAATTTGTATGAAAATACAAAAAATCTCAAATAGCCAAAGGAATCTTGAGAAAGAAAAATGGAACTGGAGGGATCAACCTGCCTGATTTCAGGCTCTACTACAAAGCCACAGTCATCAAGACAGTATGGTACTGGCACAAAGACAGAAATATAGATCAATGGAACAAAATAGAAAGCCCAGAGACAAATCCATGCACCTATGGCCACCTTATCTTTGACAAAGGAGGCAAGAATATACAATGGATTAAAGACAATCTCTTTAACAAGTGGTGCTGGGAAAACTGGTCAACCACTTGTAAAAGAATGAAACTAGAACACTTTCTAACACCATACACAAAAATAAACTCAAAATGGATTAAAGATCTAAACTTAAGACCAGAAACTATAAAACTCTTAGAGGAGAACATAGGCAAAACACTCTCCGACATAAATCACAGCAGGATCCTCTATGACCCATCTCTCAGAATATTGGAAATAAAAGCAAAAATAAACAATTGGGACCTAATTAAAATTAAAAGCTTCTGCACAACAAAGGAAACTCTAAGCAAGGTGAAAAGACAGCCTTCAGAATGGGAGAAAATAATAGCAAATGAAGCAACGGACAAACAACTGATCTCAAAAATATACGAGCAACTCCTGCAGCTCAATTCCAGAAAAATAAACAACCCAATCAAAAGGTGGGCCAAAGAACTAAACAGACATTTCTCCAAAGAAGACATACAGATGGCTAACAAACACATGAAAAGATACTCAACATCACTCATTATCAGAGAAATGCAAATCAAAACCACTATGAGGTACCATTTCACGCCAGTCAGAATGGCTGCGATTGAAAAGTCTACAAGCAATAAATGCTGGAGAGGATGTGGAGAAAAGGGAACCCTCTTACACTGTTGGTGGGAATGCAAGCTAATACAGCCACTATGGAGAACAGTGTGGAGATTCCTTAAGAAACTGGAAATAAAACTGCCTTATGACCCAGATATCCCACTACTGGGCATACACACCATGGAAACCAGAAGGGAAAGAGACACATGTACCCCAATGTTCATCACAGCACTGTTTATAATAGCCAGGACATGGAAGCAACCTAGATGTCCATCAGCAGATGAATGGATAAGAAAGCTGTGGTACATATACACAATGGAGTATTATTTAGCCATTAAAAAGAATACATTTGAATCAGTTCTAATGAGGTGGGTGAAACTGGAGCCTATTATACAGAGTAAAGTAAGCCAGAAAGAAAAACACCAATACAATATACTAATGCATATATATGGAATTTAGAAAGATGGTAATGATAACCCTGTATGTGAGACAGCAAAAGAGACACAGATGTGTAGAACAGTCTTTTGTACTCTGTAGGAGAGGGAGAGGGTGGGATGATTTGGGAGAATGTCATGGAAACATGTATAATATCATATATGAAATGAATCGCCGGTCCAGGTTTGATGCATAATACTGGATGCTTTGGGCTGATGCACTGGGATGACCCAGAGGGATGGTACAGGGAGGGATGTGGAAGGAGCGTTCTGGATGGGGAACACGTGTACACCCGTGGCAGATTCATGTTGATGTATGGCAAAACCAATACAATATTGTAAAGTAATTGACCCCCAATTAAAATAAATAAATTTATGTTTAAGAAAAACAAACAAAAAACAAAACAAACAAACAAAAAAGAACCCACGTTTATGGAATTTTAGAAATGCATGCTACCCATTAGCTAACAAAGATTTTCATTTCTCTGAAACATTCTTTCTACTGTTTCTGATGAAAAATCTTCGTTCTTCAAATTATGTTTCTAAGTAAGCTGTCATTTCTTTTTCTCAGTGATTTCGAGTTGTTTTCCCACCCCCGCCTTGGCTTTAGTTTTCAGAAATTTGACTATTTGTGTGTTGGTGTGGACTGTCAGATATTATTTCATTTCTATGGAGTTAGGAGCAAAGGTCTGGGTTTGTAACTGCTTCATGCTAACATAGGGTACTGTATTCTTCAGAAACAACTTTGGAATATCCTTTTAACAATTCAATTAAACTTTGCAATTATGTAGCGTGAAAACAAGGGGCTGTCTCAGACTTTAGTTAATGCACACCTCAATTAACAGAATCAGAATTAGATATACATTGAAACATTATCTTTTCTATCTAAAATCATCCTAATTTTTACCAAATATAGCCAAATTAAGATTAATTTGTTTGCAAATTAAGTCTGATTTCAACAAGGTTGGCCTGGTTACTTATATTGATCATATAGGCTCTTTTAAATTGGCTGTGTTAGAATTTTTCATAAAGAATCTCATATTGAATTTTTAAAAGGCCTCTGAGGGCCAAGAAATCCAAACCAAGGGCTTGTCACAGATTTTGCCTTACAAATTTGGATAAATTTCTCCTTTTGAAGTCCCAAAAAATATCACCAGTCTGGTAGTGACCTTCTTTATTTATTTGATAAGACTGTTGGGAACCTATGAGTTTGGAATTTCTGGAGAGATCAGATACAGCAAGATTAATGTTTCAATTTTACTTACAAAAGTATTATTAACCAAGTTGCTATACATCATAATTAGCTTAAGGGGAAAAGTCACCCTATATCTAGAAGACATAGATTAAAAACCAGTAATAGTCCAGACAAAACCAAAAAATTATAATCACATTCATCAGTGTACCCAGTTCCATGTAACTAACCCTTTTTGCTAACAGTTTTATGAAACCAGAGTTTCCATTAGACTTAAATTTCTTACCCAGTTCAGCAGTGTGATGTGAAATTTGTCATAGACCTGAATGTTTTAAAAGTCTCTCCTATGAATTTTCTTAAGGATGAAGCACTTTTGACAAAGTATCAGAGTACAATAACTGTCTATAATTGACAAAAGACTTAAAGGTCAAAGTTAAAGATGTGATTAAGATGTTTGACAAAGAAGCTTAACCAAGTTGCTGTAACATACATTTAAGATAACAACTAGAATTATGACATTACACTAGGACATATCTTAATTTCAGAAACTATATAATTTCAACAATGTCTATACTAACAAAACTCATCCAGAGTATAACTGAGGAAGCTTATTATGCCTTGACAATGCTTCCTACGTAATTCAACACACCAAACAATCTTTGCTGCTACTGCTGCTGCTAAGTCGCTTCAGTTGTGTCCGACTCTGTGCGACCCCATAGATGGCAGCCCACCAGGCTCCTCTGTCCCTGGGATTCTCCAGGCAAGAACACTGGAGTGGATTGCCATTTCCTTCTCCAATGCATGAAAGTGAAAAGTGAAAGTGAAGTCGCTCAGTCGTGTCTGACTCTTAGCGACCCCATGGACTGGAGCCTACCAGGCTCCTCCATCCATGGGATTTTCCAGGCAAGAGTGCTGGAGTGGGGTGCCATTGCCTTCTCCCTACTATTTTTCTCTGAGATGCCTTAAGGGCCCTCTGAAACATTACAAAGTTGGTTGTGTAACAGAGCAGGATGAGCACTGAAGAGCACAGCCCTTAGCAAGTAGCTATTGCTATGCCTCCTTATTCTGCACCCTGTTACTAGGCAACAGGTCTTTCTCAGCCACTGTGCCTGTCAGCCCTACCCACAATCAACCAACCGTCAATGAGCACTGAGTTAGTTGTCCTGCTCAGCTATTGGTCAGCACTGCAGCGGGCCCTGCCCACTGGTAACTGTCAATGAGGGACCAATGGGGAAGGGATTCAATCAAATATCAGTGGTGTGGTAGTCATCAGGTGGAGAGTGAGGTAAGAGGCAGATTCAGGCCTCCTCCTGGAGGTCCTCCAGCTTACCCAGCCTTGGGCTAGTAGGTGAGCTCGAGGGCCCAGGGAAGAGATGGGGGGCTATGTCCTGCTGGGCTGCAGAGCCCTCACTAAAGGGCTCTACTAGCTGTGGCCCAGACCTTGAGGAACAGTGAACCTCCCCCCTCAACCCCATTCCTATCTCTGTGACCCACTAGCAGTGGGTTGTCTTTCTGGGCCACAGTCTGTGAGACTTGGTTTCCCCATTTGGGTGACCTGAGGAGACTGAACACCATTTGGGTTGGATTCCTGGCTCTCTCAGGGATGACAGCTGGACAGGATATGGGAACCTGGCCCTGAAGGAGCTGTCAACTGAGATCTGCCTCCTCTTAGCCAGAACGGACAACTTGGAGGGTGGAAGTTGTGCCTTGGGACTTTGCCATTTCTTGTCAGGACAGAGAATAACATTCATCTGGTAGAGATTTACAGCAACATCATTACATCATGTATTGAGACTTACTGTGTTCGACAAACTGCCCTAGCCACAGTGAAAACAAAAACACAAAATACATAGGATTTCCTTCTAGGCTACTCACATTCTTCTTATGAAAGGCACACATTCACGATATGACATAGCCTAAGGCTTTCATGAATATATGAGAGTACTGGTCAAATAAAAAAATATATATATGCATTACCTAAAAGTTGAGAAATATGTTTTATTTGGCAGATATACGGAGGATTTAATCCTTAAAGACAGGCTCTCAGGTAGCTGTTCTACCTGTTCTGAAGAGGTAGGGGAGGACTCAGGATATATAGAAGTTTATGCAAAAAAGGGAGTTGGAGTATCCAAAGATTTCTGTTAGTTAGAGAAAAAAGGCACCTCAAGTAAACGAATTTATAATGTTTCTATGTATGAGAAGATGAAAGGGTTTAGTCTCATGGAAACTATTCCTTTGATATGCACCGTAAGTATCTAGGGCCGGTATTCTGTTTTTCTCCTTCCTGAATTCCATTAGGGTGCACCATCAGAGGTTGATGGCTTGGTGACTACAACATCCTCTATTTAATGAATTGACAAGAGACTTTCTTTGTCTACATATTCAAGTGACTCCCTTCTCATAAAGGATTTCTAGAGGGTTCAGTCATATTGTTGCTGAATGTCCCCAGACAAGATGTTTCTACTTCAATATCTCAGCCTCATTTAAAAAGCTCTTTCAACAAGGGGGAAAGGATAACAAACAGTCCTCCCTGAAACAGAGCAAATCTTTAACACTGACCTCAGAAACTATTCCTTCATGCTCCTCTGTCCATGAAATTCTCGAGGCAAGAATACTGGAGTGGGTAGCTATTTCCTTCTCCAGGGAATCTTCCCACAGGGATCCAAGCCAGGTGTTCTCCATTGCAGGCAGATTCTTTACCATCAGACCCACCAAGGAAGCCCATTCCTTCATAGGAGACTGAATTTTGTTTCATTCTTCTGTGGAACAATTTATGTTCTAGGGCAGGGTTGAAAACAATAGAGCATTCAGTAGGCTAACAGGTGCATAAGGCCAAGAAAAGGACATCCAAAGTGACTGTTAACCAAACCATTCACCCCAGAGTGAATGTGGGCATAACTAAGACTCTGCCCCTGATAGGCCACATCAGAGAACTAACACTGTAAAAGGCTGGGAAGGAGAAATTTCACTAAAATAATCAAGATAGTCACTAAACAGATATTAGAAAAAATAACAAATATAAGGCCCAGGGATGTGTAAGGGGGTGGGGCAATAAACAAAGTTTCTTCAATATGTTATCTAAAATATCCAGTTTTAAACAACAACAAAAGTAAGATACATGGAAAGCAGCAGAAATGTATCACATATTACCAGAAAAGAAATCAGGCAACAAGAAATTCCTGTGAGTGTGACTAGATGACATACTGAAAAGTAAAAACCTTCAAAGTCATCATTTTATTGAATAAATATATTTAAAGACTTAAAAAAAAGAAGTAAAGAAAGGTATCATAATAATATTAATCAAATATAATACCAATAAATAAAATAGAAATTTAAGATTGTCCACATGGAAATACTTGATTTAAAAAGTATAGTAACAGATTTTCTTAAAGAATTTCTTATGGTGGCCACTATGAAGAGCAGTACAGTACAGAGTTTCCTTAAAAAAAAAAAAATAGAGCTACAGTATTATTAGCAATTCCATTCCTGAGCATGCACCTGGAGAAAACCATACTTTAAGAAGATGTAAACCTCACAATGTTCATTGCAGCACTATTTACAATATCTAGAATATGGAAGCAACCTGAATGTCCAACAGCAAAGAAATAGATAAAGAAGATGTGATACATATGTACAATGGAATATTGCTCAGCTACAAAAAAATAATGCCATTTGCAGCAACATGGATGTATGTAGAGACTGTCATACTGAGGAAAGGAAGTTAGATACAAAAAAAAGCACGCACAAATATATATTGCTTATATATGGAATCTAAAATTAAAAAAGGGGTAAATGAACTTATTTACTAAATAGAAGTAGAGTCACAGATGTATAATAGGAAAAAAATGTATGGTTACAATCATATGGGAGTTTGAATTTTCCAAATTTGCTGGCATATTGAGTGCAGTACTTTCACAGCATCATCTTTCAGGATTTGGAAAGATGGCAAATAAGCAACATAATCTTATACCATAAGACATTGTGAGAACAGCAAAGTAAACCTAAAGCAAATAGAAGGTGGTGGTAGGGGGGCGGGGAGTAAAATTTAAAGAAAAAAAAATTTAAATAGTAGGATAAAAGAAAAACTTTTAAGTCGATGAAACCAAAAGCTGCTTCTTTTGATTTTTAACAAGAGATCAAAAAGATCAACAAAATTGATAAACATTTGCTCAATTGATCAAGACCAAAAAAAAAAAAAACTCAGATAATTTAAATTATGGAACTCAGAAATGATATTGTTATTGAACTTCCAGAAATAAAAAGAATTATAAGTAAATATTATGAACATTTGCAGACTAATAAATTAGATAAGTTAGATGATATAGACAGATTCCTAAAAAGACAAAAAATTCCAAAACTACCACAAAAAGGAACTGTCAGCTGAGTAGACCTATAGCAAGTGATTGAAAGTATTCTCTCAATATTTTTAATAATAGAATCCTCTGAAATTATAGCAGGGTACACAGATGGTCAAATACAGTAGCTTCTATATTCTTAGCCTCCTTTGTTGCCAAGCTTATAAGCTTAAATGATAGGTGTAACTTCTAGGTTTATCCCTTAAGAATGATGTCTCTCTTTCTGATTTACTGATGGCTATGAACAGAAAAACATCTATTTCTGCTTTATTGACTATGCCAAAGCCTTTGACTGTGTGGATCACAATAAACTGTGGAAAATTCTGAAAGAGATGGGAATACCAGACCACCTGATCTGCCTCTTGAGAAATTTCTATGCAGGTCAGGAAGCAACAGTTAGAACTGGACATGGAACAACAGACTGGTTCCAAATAGGAAAAGGAGTTTGTTAAGGCTGTATATTGTCACCCTGCTTATTTAACTTATATGCAGAGTACATCATGAGAAACGCTGGACTAGAAGAAACACAAACTGGAATCAAGATTGCCGGGAGAAATATCAATAACCTCAGATATGCAGATGACACCACCCTTATGGCAGAAAGTGAAGAGGAACTCAAAAGCCTCTTGATGAAAGTGAAAGTGGAGAGTGAAAAAGTTGGCTTAAAGCTCAACATTCAGAAAATGAAGATCATGGCGTCCGGTCCCATCACTTCATGGGAAATAGATGGGGAAACAGTGGAAGCAGTGTCAGACTTTATTTTTCTGGGCTCCAAAATCACTGCAGATGGTAACTGCAGCCATGAAATTAAAAGATGCTTACTCCTTGGAAGGAAAGTTATGACCAACCTAGATAGCGTATTCAAAAGCAGAAACATTGGCAACAAGGGTTCGTCTAGTCAAGGCTATGGTTTTTCCTGTGGTCATGTATGGATGTGAGAGTTCGACTGTGAAGATGGCTGAACGCTGAAGAATTGATGCTTTTGAACTGTGGTGTTGGAGAAGACTCTTGAGAGTCCCTTGGACTGCAAGGAGATCCAACCAGTCCATTCTGAAGGATCTCAGCACTGGGATTTCTTTGGAAGGAATGATGCTAAAGCTGAAACTCCAGTACTTTGGCCACCTCATGCGAAGAGTTGACTCATTGGAAAAGCCTCTGGTGCTGGGAGGGATTGGGGGCAAGAGGAGAAAGGGATGACAGAGGATGAGATGGCTGGATGGCATGACTGACTCGATGGACGTGAGTCTCAGTGAACTCCAGGAGTTGGTCATGGACAGGGAGGCCTGGCGTGCTGTGATTCATGGGGTTGCAAAGAGTCAGACACGACTGAGCGACTGATCTGATCTGATGAACAGAAAACCAGATACTATGGACTCAGCAATGGAAGGCTTATCTTAAGGATGGCAGAAACAATTCACCAGTTTTCAAGGGCTTGTATAACTTTGTGAAGCGAAGTTACCATATCAACCTTGCAAATTCTGGATTGCTTGTCACAAGACTGTTGTATGAGAGAAATAAATTCTGATTTAAGTACATTAATTTTGTATTCAGTGGACTTTCTAAAGGTGATAGGCCAGGATACAATTTTTCATATAGCTCTGTGGAACTTCCCAAAAGGTAAGGAAGAATCCAGGATATATAAGAGTTTTTTTGTTTTGTTTTGTTTTGTTTTGCTGTAGAGAACATGTAGTTGAACATTAAAAAAATTACTGCTAATCACAAAAATACAAGACATCTAAAATCAATTATTTTAGTGTCTTTTTATCTATGGGAAGGACCAGCATCCTGCCTTTCACTGTTTTGCATTTCCCTTAGGGTATAGTTCAGTGGCTAATAGCTTGAAGGTATGATGGCTAGCAACATTCCTTCTTTATCATAAAGGCAGACAATATTCTTTGTTTACTGAAATGGAAGGCGATAGTTTTTGTCCACAGAGGAAGGGAGTTGATGAATAGAGGGAAAGCCTTTTCTGGAGAGTGGAAAAGTGAATGGAATGAGTACTAGTGATGCAGCTGACTTCCCTCTCTGATAAAACAAAACTAATGAAGTAGCGGGAAGCCTTGGTTATGGGTAGAATATGAACTCTGAATGTTTTAAATCCCCAGAGATTCCCAGAAGAGTTTTACTAGTCACATGTTACACAAAGTCCTGCAACTAATAAGAGCAAATTAAAAAGTTGAGTGAGAAAGTTCTTTTCCTCCTTCTGATGAAAGAAGAAAGAAATCCCTGAGAGTCTCTTAAGCAGAACCTAACAAACCTCTAGAGGTCAGGAACCTCAAGCCCTGGCAATTATCAGGTAATATCTCTAAAGTGTTAAAAGTAAAGGCTCTAAGTCACTGCAATTTAGTGAGTGTTGGGAACTGATCATTGCAAATGTGGCCTAACCTCACATGTCATGTCAAAAACTCTGGAGCCATAGAAAACTGATGTCCCCAAAGTCAGGACCACTTTTTTCACTTCCCAGGTCGGGAAACTCAGAAGATGCAAGGGCTTTCCCAAGGTCACTTAACTAACAGTGACAAAGTTCAGAGTCCAGAGTCTTTGACCAGTAATTTGCATACTAAATTGATCTTTGCCTTTTTTGAGTGAAGAACAAAGCATACTTCTAACAACGTGAAGACGTTCTTGGAAGAATATAACTATAATACTGACTTGGCATTGGAGCCATTGTAAAATACACAAGGTGGGAAATTATTCTAGATGGTTTGACTCTCTTTTCTTTTTTTTTTTTTAATTTTATTTTATTTTTAAACCTTACATAATTGTATTAGTTTTGCCAAATATCAAAATGAATCCACCACAGGTATACATGTGTTCCCCAGCCTGAACCCTCCTCCCTCCTCCCTCCCCATACCATCCTTCTGGGTCGTCCCAGTGCACCAGCCCCAAGCATCCAGCATCGTGCATTGAACCTGGACTGGCATCTCGTTTCATACATGACATTTGGGAGAATGGCATTGACTCTCTTTTCTTGATAACTAATCGTCACTACCATTTTCCTCAAATTACCATTTCTCTTTGACTTTGAAAAGGATATATATTTCTTTTGTCAGTGTGGCTCTATATGGCAAACTAAATTTGAGACAGGTTGATTTAGCAATAACTTCAGAGAGAACTTAGAATTGGATGGGATATGGTAACATCCCTCATTCACACATATACACACATGTTCAGAATATGCCAAAAGTAGAAGGAGATTGACATTCCTATTTTACTCCTGATGGTTAGCTAAGTAGATATTTACTACACAATTGGGTAAAACCTAAATGAGAAAGGACCTGGCCTGGAATTTGTATCAATTGTTCTTTGTATTTTCAAAATGCTTCTGAACTTTAAACTTTGAAAACAACCTTTCTGGGCTGTCTTGGAGGGAATATGGCCTATTGTATGAAATCACACTGTTTTGCAGGTAGTATGACAGAAAAACTTTTGGGCTTTGCACCAAGGAGATCACCTACTAAAACAACTTCGTATTTTGCTAGTATACTTTTTCCCTTTGGGGAACTTAGTGTATCTTTTAATTCCACAATCCATATAATCGCCTTTCTTATAGAGTTATTGTGAAGAGTCATGTGAATTTAGAACCTTAGTGTGTAAATAGCTCTGTTAGTGGAAAGAATTTTTCATAATATGTTAGGGATCAACAGAAAGACCGAGTATTTTCTAACTGGGGGAGATTTTGTTCTTAAACAGCTAGAATCCTTCAGAAAGATGCTTATAGAGAGAAATGAAACAATGATCTGCAACTGTGGAATTGGACGCGAAGGACACTCACATGGAGTTTGGGTACTGAAGAGGGTTACTTAAAGGTCTCATGAACAAACCGAAGGGACATTTAGACACTGTCCCTCATAATAGGTTCTTAGGCAAGAAGACAGAAAAATAGTCTACCTTTTTGGAGATAATCGCTCACAGATTAAGTGTAGATACAGTGAGAGAGAGAAACAAGAAAGATGAAAGGGTTCATAGACAAGATTAGGTCAGGGGACTCATGTGTGACTATGAAAGAATGAAGATCTTGTCAGATCCACGAGGACAAAAGAATCCAAGGGACCTTTAAGGTAGAGTCCATATGTTGTGAACTGTTTATGAAAACATTTGTAATTTAGGCCATTTTCCTACTGCCTCTTCTGACTCTCAGTGACCAGCAAGATTCCATCCTGAAAATGCTTAATCTTTGCCTGAACCAAATCTAAGGAACAATGGAAAGTCTCCATCTCTGCCAAAGATACAGTGCTGAATAACAAAGTAAAACATTGTTTTGAGATTCAACACATTTAAAATAACCTGCTCATTATTGGAGTTATTGGAAATCAATATCTTCTTAAAATGCTCCATATATATTATCACTCTGAGAACTACAGACTTATATGACTCGTAGTCTTTCTTCAAGGTGAAAGCATTGATAAACGAAAATCCTATACCACTAACGTTAAAACAGCTTGATTCCGGTTACAGTTGTGACACTTCATAGATATGGTCATCTTATTTTTAAAGTAGGTATTTTTAAAAAACAATTTAAAAATTTTAAATTTATAAATGTAAAATGTAAATTTAAAAAATAATTACAGCTGCCCTACACATTTTATATTTCTCCTAGGCACTTCACCTATACAGTTTGAAGAGTAAACTGAATAAATATGCAAACAAATTTGGCAAAATGCAGGCTCTATAAATGAGTTATTAAATATGTTAGCATGTGGCTAAGAAAATACATAGTTCAAGGTCATATAAACATAAGGGATTATTAACTATAAGGACAAACATGGAATTTTAAAGAGGATGAGATTAAATCTGACATAGAATTATCAAGAAATATACAGAATCACTAGAATTTGTCTTTTTTGCATATGCTGAGCTTTACATTGAAGAAATGAAGAAAATGTCTCTTGCCACTTGATCTATAGTTGCATAAAATGTCTGCTTAGTAACATCATCCACAAACTATTTAAGCAAAATTTATCCTAAGGGTCCTTTAGAAGAGAGGAAAGGGAGCTTGCTATTTCTTTTCCTTTAGTATTTCAGAACCTAATTGTCTTTTTCAAGAAGAGGTAATGACTTTGATCTTCTGTTGTAAGTATAAGCCGTTGTTTAAATACAGTCCCCAAATTCCAAACAACTATCAAACTTCACTTATTAGCTGCTTACAGACAATATTATAAGTAGAAGTTGCTATGTCAGATCCTGATTCTGTCAATTAACTACTTGGTAATTTTTTCATGGCTTAGAATCAGATCCAAATGTAACTCACCTTATGCATGTGAATTTCCTTCATCTGGACAGCAATTAGAGTATTTTTTGTTCTTTTTTTACTATCAGCCATTAAACTCCTTTAAAAAATAGGGCAGAAAAAGTCACAATAAGTAATTAGTAATGGTGGCTTAATAAAGAAGAAACACATGAAGGGACAATTAGGAAAAGTATTACCTACATACACATCTTGTTTTGCCAAATAAAATATAAAATCAATTGGTAACTGCAAATTTGATCGTCTGTTTTATTCACACCAAAACTGCAGAGAATAATGGAAATTTGAATTTTTTTGTTTCCTTGGATTTCAGAACTTCACATGATGAAGATCAACCAGACAGTCCTGAAAGAGTTCATCCTTGTTGGCTTTTCTGTTTACCCACATGCACAGACATTTCTCTTTGTGGTTTTCTTTTGCCTCTACCTTCCCACCCTCACAGGTAATCTGGCCATCATGGGTCTAACTTGGATGGACAGATGTCTGCACACACCCATGTACCTCTTCCTTAGTGCACTCTCTTTCTCTGAGACCTGCTACACACTGACCATTATCCCCAAGATGCTGGCAGATCTCCTGGCCAAGGACAGAAGCATTTCATCCATAGGTTGTGGCTTGCAAATGTGTTTCTTCTTGGGACTTGGTGGCACTAATTGTATGATTCTTACTTTGATGGGATATGATCGCTTCTTGGCCATCTGCAACCCTCTCAGATATCCTTTGCTTATGACCAACATGGTGTGTGGAAAGCTTGTGGCCTCTGCTTGGGTTGTTGGCTTCTTTATCTCTGTGATAGAGACTGCTTTAATATTCAGGGGCTCTTTCTGCAACTCCAACCTTGTCAAACACTTCTTTTGTCATATGAGGGCTGTTGTGAGGCTGTCCTGTTTAGACAGTGACCTCACAGAATTCACTGTAACAGTGATGTCAGTGTCAGGTTTGATGGGCACCTTTCTCATCATCATCCTCACTTATGTGTTCATTCTTTCCACTGTCCTCAAAATCCCTTCCGCTGAGGGCAAGCAGAAGGCCTTTTCTACCTGTGCCTCCCACCTCACAGTGGTCATCATCCACTTTGGTTTTGCATCTATTGTGTATCTGAAGCCAGAAGCATCAGGGGGAGATGACACAGTGATCGCAGTTCCCTACACTGTCGTCACCCCTTTCCTCAGCCCTCTCATTTTCAGCCTCAGGAATAAGGACATGAAGAATGCTTTCAGAAAGGTACTTGGAAAGAAATTTCTTGAATAATCTTGTACTATCACTGCATAACTGAGTGTTCACAGATGTCAGGAAGCATCTACCCTGAAATATCTGGAGAAGCTTTTTCCCAGAGGTTGACATATGGGGATCAAGTGTCTGAGACTTGGACCCGATCCATGACAGGCATTTAGTTAGGATGTTAAGGAAGTTTTCCAACTACTTCCACTATTTGTCTCTGCATATTCTATGCTACTGCCAATCGTCCACTAGATGGGTTTTGTGCCTTTGATAAAGTAAGAAAAGCAAGATGGAAGAAGAAGCAACAACACCTATGACTACTATACTAAAAGATGATTTTAAATTCCTAGAGATGTAAATATTCAAAAAAAATTCTAGGTAATGTTGTGAGGGACTATGTGGTGCTGCTAAGGGGAGATAATTATTTCCTATAAGAGATACACTATAGAAATCACAGTCAAGTATTTTTCAATATGTTTCTAGATATAGATAGATAGATTAGATATATAATTAAGACTCATGCCATACTATTTAAAAATTTTAATGCACTGTATTCAGTGGTGTCCTTCCAATGATTGCTAAATGCTAGCTTCTGATTAAATGGGGTATTTTGGGAAGCTGATTCAAATCAGTAAACAGGACGGTAGAGCCTACATGTTCTGTGACTGAGGGAATCCTTGGATAAGGACTGCAAATAGCCCCCTTTTCTTTAATATGAAAGCAATAAGAGCTAACTTTGAATACAATTTTACAGTATTGAGTGCTTTAACAATAAAAGGTGTTTTGTAATAATTTTGGCACACACATAGTGAGTAATGAAGGAAACATAGCATCGGCTCTATATATTACCCTAAAAAATTAAGGAATAACTATAAAGGTTAAATATCACAAATATGTAGCAACTAATCTTACTGATAATTCCAACATAAAACCTAGAGACTTTTCTGAATCTTTTGCTTAGTTCTGTTGACACTATGTCCTCTCATGAAGGACATAAATACTGTATTATGGGTTTGTATACTCATTGGACTGCAGCCATGAACTTAAAAGACGCTTACTCCTTGGAATGAAAGTTATGACCAACCTAGATAGCATATTTAAAAGCAGATACATTACTTTGCCAACAAAGGTCCGTCTAGTCAAGGCTATGGTTTTTCCAGTGGTCATGTATGGATGTGAGAGTTGGACTGTGAAGAAGACTAAGTGCCGAGGAATTGATGCTTTTGAACTGTGGTGTTGGAGAAGACTCTCGAGAGTCCCTTGGACTGCAAGGAGATCCAACCAGTCCATTCTGAAGGAGATCAGCCCTGGGATTTCTTTGGAAGGAATGATGCTAAAGCTGAAAATCCAGTGCTTTGGCCACCTCATGCGAAGAGTTGACTCATTGGAAAAGTCTCTGATGCTGGGAGGGATTGGGGGCAGGAGGAGAAAGGGACAACAGAGGATGAGATGATTGGATGGCATCACCGACTTGATGGATGTGAGTTTGAGTGAACTCCGGGAGTTGGTGATGGATAGGGAGGCCTGGCGTGCTGCAATTCATGGGGTCGTAAAGAGTCGGACACGACTGAGTGACTGAACTGAACTGAACTGATATATAAATAAAATGTATTAAAACTCTTCTGCTCATTTTCGAATCATGTTGCTTGCTTTTTTGATATTAAGTTGTATGGGCTGTTTACTTATTTGGATAGTAACTCCTTATCATATTATTTGCAAATATTTTCTTCCATTCAGTAAGCCATTTTCTCCTTTTTTAAATGATTTCTTTTGATATGCTTTTAAGTTTGATTAGTTCTCATTTGCTTAAGTTTTATCATTTTGCTTCAGGAGCAAAATCCCTCCCCCCACCCTACTCCCCCCCCCAAAAAAAAGATATGGTTTATGTCAAAGAGTGCTCTTTTTCTCTTCTTGCAGTTTTATGGCTTCTAGTTTTACATTTAGGTCCCTAATTCTTTTTGAGTTTATTTTTGTAGTAATTAGTGTTAGTAATAGTGTTAGTAATGTCCTAATTTCATTCCTTTACATGTAGATATTCAGTTCTCCAAAGAGGAAAGGATACACAGTTAGTCCATAGGCAAATGAAAAGATGCTCAATATCTCTAATCATCAGGGAAATATAAATCAAAACCATGCAGAAAAAAAAAATTAAAAAAATCATGCAGAGACATCACCACACATCTGTCAGAATGGCTATATTCAAAAAGAACACAAATAACAAATGTTGGCAAGGATATAGAGAATGGGAATTCTTTTACACTGTTGTTGGGAATGTAAATTGGTGCAGGCAGTGTGGAAAAGAGTATGGAAGTTTCTCAAAAAACTAAAAATAAAGCTGTCACATGGCCCAGTGATTCCACTTTTGGGTATATGTCTGAAAAAAAAGACACACTAATTAAAAAGATACATGCACTCCAATGTTCATAGTCACCTTATTTACAGTTGTCAAGATATGGAAGCAACTTTTACGTCCATCAACATGTTGGGATAAAGAGATGTGGTGTATAAATATACAATTGAGTACTACTAAGTCATAAAAAAGGTTGAAATTTTGCCACTTGCAAAAGCATGGCTGGATTTACTGGGTGTAATTGGAGAAGGCAATGGCACCCCACTTCAGTACTCTTGCCTGGAAAATCCCATGGACAGAGGAGCCTGGTAGGCTGCAGACCATGGGGTCCTGAAAAGTCGGACAGGACTGAGCGACTTCACTTTCACTTTTCCCTTTCATGCATTGGAGAAGGAAATGGCAATCCACTCCAGTGTTCTTGCCTGGAGAATCCCAGGGACGGGGAGCCTGGTGGGCCACCGTCTATGGGGTCGCACAGAGTCGGACACGACTGAAGCGACTTAGCAGCAGCAGCAGCATGTACGTTAATGGGTAAACTCTGGGAGTTGGTGGTGGATGGGGAGGCCTGGCGTGCTGCGATTCATGGGGTCACAGAGAGTCAAGACATGACTTAATGACTGAACTGAACTGAACTGATGTATGCTAAATGAAATAGGTCTGAGAAAGAAAAACACTGCCTTGTATGTATAACCTAAAAAATACAACAAGCTAATGAATATAACAAAAACGAAACAGATTCAGCAATATAAAGAACAAATTCGTGGTTACCAGTAGGAAGAGAAGACAATGGCAACCCACTCCAGTACTCTTGCCTGGAAAATCCCATGGACGGAGGAGCCTGGCGGGCTGCAGTCCATGGTGTCGCTAAGAGTCGGACACGACTGAGCGACTTCACTTTCACTTTTCACTTTCATGCATTGGGGAAGGAAATGGCAGCCCACTCCAGTGTTCTTGCCTGGAGAATCCCAGGGACGGGGAGCCTGGTGGGCTGCCGTCTATGGGGTCGCACAGAGTTGGACACTACTGAAGCGACTTAGCAGCAGCAGCAGCAGTATTAGGAAGAGAGAGGGGCAGGGGGCAATGTAACTGTACCAACTTACATAATGTTGTACATCAACCTTACTTCAATAAAAGGAAAAAGAAAAAAAATGTATGTAGTAAATCTTAACAAAATCTTGGATAATTGCTTTACATCGAAAAAATTTAAAATATTTGATGTTCATAGAAAATATATGTCATAAAATTACAATGGTTTATGATGATTTTTAAAATGAAATATTATGTTCAATGTTTTGGTGAGACACAGGGATCTCTTTATATAACTATAATATTAATACTTATTTCCATTTTTATGGTATACATATGTTAAATACAAAGTTAGATGTTACAGCTTCTAAAACATGACATATATGATTTGAGACAACCCCATTATATCCTCAATAGTGTCTTACCTATGAGTTGATATTTTTCATTAAAAAAAACTTTTAATATGCATTATTAAAACCCTACAAACAAATGAAATAACAAGAAATGAACCCAAATAAAAATATGTATAAATAGAAACCTAGAACAGAGTAGTGATTATCAGAGGAGAAGCAGTGGGGAGGTAGGCAAATGGGTAAAGGGGATCAATTACATGGTGACAGATGGAAAGTACAATTTTGGTAGTTAACCCATTGTGCTGTACACAAGAGTAGACATATAATGTTGTGCACATGACATTTATATAATGCTATAAACTAACGTTTCTTCATTGCTGTTGTTCATTGTTGTTCAGTCGCTCAGTCATGTCCAGCTCTTTGTGACCCCATGTTCTGCCAGCACACCAGGCTTCCCTGTCCTTTACCATCTCCTGGAGCTTGGTGAAACTCATGTCCATTGAATCAGTGATGCCATTCAATCATCTCGTCCTCTTTTGTCCCCTTCTCCTGCGCCTAATCTTGCCCAGCACCAGTATCTTTTCTAATGAGTCGGCCCTTCACATCAGCTGGCCAAAATATTGGTGCTTCAGCTTCAGCATCAGTCCTTCCAATGAATATTCAGGGTTGATTTCCTTTAGGATTGACTGGTTTGATTTCCTTGCAGTCTAAGGGACTCTCAAGAGTCTTCTCCAACACCACAATTCAAAAGCATCAATTCTTCATTGCTTAGCCTTCTTTATGGTCCAACTCTCACATCCATACATGATGGGAAAACCATAGCTTTGACCAGATGGACCTTTGTTGGCAAAGTAATGTCTCTGCTTTTTAATAGGCAGTCTAGATTGATCATAGCTTTTCTTTCAAGGAGCAAGCATCTTTTAATTTCATGGCTGTGGTCATTATTTGCAGTGATTTTGGAGCCCAAGAAAATATAGTCTGTCTCTGTTTCCGTTGTTTCTCCATGTATTTGCCATGAACTGATAGGACCAGATACCATGATCTTGGTTTTTTAATGCTGAGTTTTAAGCCAGCTTTTTTACTCTCCTCTTTCACTTTCATCAAGAGGCTTTTTAGTTCTTCTTCACTTTCTACCATTATGGTGGTGTCATCTGCATATCTGAGGTTATTGATATTTCTCCCTGCAATCTTGATTCCAGCTTGTGCATCATCCAGTTTGGCATTTCACATAATGTACTCTTCATATAGGTTAAATAAGCAGGGTGACAATATACAGCCTTGACTTAATTCTTTCCCAATTTGCAAACAGTCCATTGTCCCATTGTGGTTCTAGCTCTTGCTTCTTGACTTACATACAGGTTCCTTAAGAGGCAGGTAAGGTGGTTGGGTATTCCCATCTCTGTAAGAATTTTCCACAGTTTGTCATGATCCACACAGTCAAAGGCTTTACAGTCATCAATGAAGCAGAAGTAGATTTTTTTTTTTTAATTCTCTTGCTTTTTTTATTACCCAGTGGATGCTGGCAATTTGATCTCCGGTTCACCTGCCTTTTCTAAATCCAACTTGAACAAATGGAAATTCTTGGTTCATGTACTGTTGAAGCTTATCTTGGAGAATTTTGAGCATTACTTTGCCTAGTGTGTAAGATGAGTGCAATCTGAACACTTTTTGTCATTGCTGTTCTTTGGGATTTGAATGAAAACTGACCTTTTCCAGTCCTGTGGCCACTGTTGAGTTTTCCAAATTTGCTGCCATATTGAGTGCAACACTTTAACACCATTATCTTTTAGGATTTGAAATAGCTCAGCTGGAATTCCATCATCTCCCCTAGCTTTGTTCATAGTGATGCTTCCTAAGGCCCACTTTAATATCCTCTGAAGTGGCTCATAAAACTTGGCTTAGTTTACCTGATCTTACTATCCCACAGGGATCCTTTTCTACTATAAGAAAAGGAGTAAATGAACCTTACATGAGCTTGTAGAAAAATTGCAAAATGCCATTGATCAGTGGATTGAAATTTTGGAGGCTCAGAATGTATTAACATTACAATTAGCTTATGAAAATTCAAATGAAGATTGTGAAGGAGTCTTGCAGCCCATTTGTAATTTGCCAACAACTAATATAGCAGAAATGATAAAAGCCTGTCAAAATACAGGAACTGAATTTCATAAAGCTGCTATGCTAGCCACTGCATTAATGCCTCAAAACTGTTTTAACTGTGGCAAATCTGGAGATATGTTAAAACAAACCTGCCGTCTGGTTAAAAGAAACCTTCTCAAAATGTCCTTGCTGCAATAAAGGTATCCATTTGGCTAATCAATGTCCCTTATTATCGAATTCCAAATTCGATAATAAGGGACAGCCTCTGTCAGGAAACTACCGGTGGGGTCAAACCCAAGCCCCGTGTCAGGAACAGGGAACAAACAAAATACAGACTTGGAACGTGAATGCCCCAGAATGGAACCCCAACAATCACTTTCTGAACACCAAGACAGCTTAAAATGAAAAGTAGTCTCAGATTTAAACACTGCCCCAACCAGCTGTGCAGGATTGGACCTTGTTATTACTGAAAGTTGTACTTTTGGTATTAGCGATGAAGTTAAACGTATTCCTATGGAAGTTTATAGCCCTTTACCTAAAGGTATAGTTAGAATTATTTTACATGACTCAATCATAACTATGAAAGGTATTCATATTTTACTAGGGGTAATTGATTCTGATTACACAGGCAATAAATAAAATTATGGCTCCCTCACATACTTATCAGACAGTAGAGAAAGGGAAAAAAATTGCACAATTATTACTCTTGCCTTATTTTGTGCACCAGCAGATATAGGAAAGGAGGTTTTGAATCTATGAATGCAACTTACCGGACTATGCTAATTGACTCTAACTGCCCCACATTAACTCTAAAAATTCAAGACCTTTCTTTCAAGGGTTTAATAAACACAGGAGCTGATATAACTATCGTCACAAAACAAGAATGGCCCTCTGACTGGTCTTTAGAAAAGGCCCATGGACAAATGTTAGGTGTTGGGGGATTCCAAGAAGCTTATCAAAACGCCTTTCCAAAAATCTGTACAGATTCAGAAGGGCATGTAGCTATTATCTGTCCTTATGTCATGAATACTCCTCCAACTTTATGGGGATGAGATATATTTCAACAATATCAATTAAGACTACAAACAAATTTATCCTAGGGACCACTGCAATTATACAACCATTACAAATTATCTATGACTGATGCCCTGCCCCCATCTGGATAGAGCAGAAAAAATCGAGCATATACAAGAATTGGTTAAGAACTATTAGATGCAGAGCATATAAAACATTTCACAAGCCTGTGGAATACTCCCATCTTTATTATTCCCCCAAAATCAAGAAAATGGTGTTTAATTCATGATTTAAGGCAATTAATGCTTGGATGCAACAGATGGGTTTATTACAATCAGGTATTCCAAACCCCTCTCTAATTCCAGATGATCACACTATACTAACTATAAATCTTAAGGATTGCTGTTTTACCATACCCTTACATCCTGAAGATAAACAGAGATTTGCGCTTTCAGTTTCTAATATAAATAATCATCATCTTTACAATGATATCAATAGAAATATTTACCTCAAGGTATGATGAATAGCCCCACCATGTGTCAAAGATTTGTAGATCTAACTGTGCAACCGTTATGACAATTTCCCAATGTCTGTATTTATCATTATATGGATGACATTCTTTTATCTCACTCTTCTCCACAAAAATTAACAGAAATTCTCTCTTCATTACAGACATATTTGAATTCACAGGAGTTGATAATAGCTCTAGAGAAAACCAGTAAATACTCCTGTGGAAATATCTTGACTTTCAAATTTTACAAAAATTACTCCTTTTTGTAAAAGGAATAATTACTCCTTTACAAGTTCCTTTCAAGGTTCTAGAACCATTAACACTTCATTCTTTACAGCAATTCTTGGGTCATTTAAATTGGATATGACCTAGCTTAGGCATCCCAACATGTGCAGTACTTCTTTTCAATTATTACTGAGAAATGAAGACCCTACCTCTCACCACTGTTTTTCTCCTTAATATTATGCTTTATTACAACAATCAGCACTGCATATGTTAAACATTTCCTTGACAGGTGTTCCTTCACTTCCTTTTTCACCGATTCTTCTTTTTACATAACATACTCCTACGGCAATAATTGCCCTACATACCTAAAGAGATAAAAATCATTGAATAGCTACATTATCCTAATCAATCAAAATATGCTGCTCTTCCCTATCTGCCGGTGAGACTACATTTACTACAGCAAGGATGCTTAGGTCTCTGTTGTCTTATTGACTCAGATCCACAAACAATTTATATGGAATTACCTAAGGAAAATGTAGAATCATATCAAACTAATGAACAATTTCAAATTGCCGTATCAGATTTTACAGGGAAATGTATTTACAACTTGCGGACGGATAAAAGAATTTCTATTTTACAATTAGTGCGCTTTTCTTTACATCGTATTATCTCTAAACATTCTATTTCTAATGTGCTTAACCTCTATACAGATGACAATCAAACTCGAGGAATAGTAACCTGGAAGGAAACCTCAGGATGGAACTTTTTCTTTTACCAGCTCCCAAGCTTCCCCACAGCTTCTGAATTAGCTGCTGTCTTGCTTGCTTTACAAACCTTCTCACAAACTTCCTTTAATCTCTTAACAGATTCCTTTTGTGTTGTTAATATCATCCAACAATTGCCCAATTCTATTTTAAATACCTCAACAGATAAACCGTTGCTTTCCCTCTTTGTTTCTATTCAAACTCATTTAACTAAATGACAGCATCCTTTTTTATAGCTCATATTCAAGGACACACACAATAACCTGGAGCTCATTCGCTTTTGGGAATCAACAAGCTGACTTATCTGTTTGCCTTATAGGATCATTGTTTCAGTTCAGTTCAGTCACTCAGTCAAGTCAGACTCTTTGTGACCCCATGTGTTCTCTACTGCCACATGGAAAGATCCTGAAATTCCTGTTTCTACCAATCACTCCACCATTGCAGGGGAAGAATGGCTTTCTCCTCCATCTTCTTTACCTGTGAACACCTCAGATTCTCCTTGGACAATTAATGGTTCACATGTCCCTTCTGCATAACTAATTCAACAAATGCACAGATATGTTCTTATACCAACACTCATTGGTATACAAATAATATAATAAGAACCTTCCAAAACAGGATCTCAAATCCTTACCATTAAACATCAGACCTTTGTGTTTACTGCTGGTTTCTCAGGAAACTTAACATCTGGAATGTCTCACCCCACACCATCAGTCTCTTATCCACTCAAGCCTGGATTGATATGGGACTGTTTGATGGATTTAATCAGCATGTCTGCTGGTCTAACAATTTTTCCACACAGCTCAACCTGAAGAACCGGTTATCCTCTCTAAATCTAAAATATTGTTTTTTTTCCCTTTCATCTTATTCATAATATTGCTTTGTGTTTTATTTCTAGTCAGAACATTGATTGCTTTATTTTCTCAGCTCACCCACACTGAGGCAATGCTAACACTCTTCCTCCTACAAGAAGATCAAAGAAACATTCATTATAGAAAACAAAAAGAGGGGAATTATGGGAACCACATTTTACTGGTTTCTCAAAAATATCTCCTGGAATTTCATCTTACTCATTCTCTTTCTCTCTCATTGCTTGCTCTCTCTCCTGCCCTTAAGTTAGATGTTCTGGCTGACAAGTCAGCATTGTGAAGTGAAAGTTGCTCAGGGGTGACTTTCATGCAAAAAGTCACGACTCTTTGTGACCCCATAGACTATGAAGTCCATGAAATTCTCCAGGCCAGAATACTGGAGTGGATAGCCTTTCCCTTCTCCAACGGATCTTCCCAACCCAGGGATCAAATCCAGGTCTTTGGCATTGCAGGTGGATTCTTTACCAGCTGAGCCACAGATGCAAACTAGATGCTGTTCTACTTGCACAACAATCCCTCTTATCTTCAAAGATCTTTCTTTATGACTCTGATGTGATTACCTCCAAATCTCCTGGAGGAAGCTTCCTTAATCCCAGAATTCTGGTCTCCATCTTGCTTTACTGCTTTTAAAGATTACAAGGTAAATTACCAATAAAATAAGTGCTCAGCGTTTTCTCCGGGAGTTGCTTCTCTGTGAGCTCTCTGCACTGTCTCTCATAATACTGTGTGTTTGTAAGAATTATTCAGTGCAAGGCTGCCACGGGTGTTTGCTATGACCAGTGCATTCTCTTGGCAAAACTCTGTTATCCTTTGCCCTGCTTCATTTTGTATTCCAAGGCCAAACTTGCTTGTTACTCCAGGTATCTCTTGACTTCCTACTTTTGCATTTCAGTCCCCTCTGATAAAAAGAACATTTTTTGGTGTTAGTTCTAAAAAGTCTTGTAGGTCATCATAGAACCATTCAACTTCAGTTTCTTTAGCATTAGTGGTTGGGGCATAGACTTGGATTACTGTGATATTGAATGATTCACCTTGGAAAAAAACAGAGATCATTCTGTCATTTTTGAGACTGCGCCCAAATACTATATTTTGGACTCTTTTATTGACTATGTTTTCACTTCAACCATGAAACCACATTAGCTCACAAGGCAGATACCTGGCTTCAGCCAATTTGGCCAGAGGCACACTATCAAAGTGATTGGAGTGTATAATGGGGGAGCCAGAGTAAAATTTAAAAACAATATACCAAAAAATTGTTTTAGGAGTGAAGAAGATGGTGGAGTAGAAGGATGTGCACTCATCTTCTCTTGCAAGAACACCCAAATCACAACCAGCTGCTGAACTACCATCGACAGGAGAATGTTGGATGGATCCCACCAAGAAAAGACACCCTGTGTCCAAGGGCAAATGAGAAACCCCAACAAAATGGTAGGAGGGGTGAAATCACATTTAGAATCAAACCTCACACCTGCCAGAGATGCTCAGAGGGCACAAACAAAACCCTGTGCACACCAGGATCCAGGGAAAGGAGCAGTTTCCTCATTATATCAATAAAAAGAAAATTGAGATAGTTTAAAATAAAGCTTGAAATAAGATGATTATTAGTATTAGATCTTTTGCAACTGCTCTTTGGACATTTAAATAATGTTAACTTTATGCTACTCTTGCCTGGAAAATCCCATGGATGGAGGAGCCTGGTAGGCTGCAGTCCATGGGGTCGCTAAGAGTCTTATACGACTGAGCAACTTCACTTTCACTTTTCACTTTCATGTATTGGAGAAGGAAATGGCAACCCACTCCAGTACTCTTGCCTGGAAAATCCAATGGACAGAGGAGCCTGATAGGCTGCAGTCCATGGGGTTGCTAAGAGTCAGACACAACTGAGCGACTTCACTTTCACTTTTCATTTTCTTGCATTGGAGAAGGAAATGGCAACCCACTCTAGTGTTCTTGCCTGGAGAATCCCAGGGACGGGGGAGCCTGGTGAGCTGCCATCTATGGGGTCGCACAGAGTTGGACACGACTGAAGTGACTTATCAGCAACTTTATGCTTACTTTGGAAAATTAGGTGTTTGTGTTAAGTGCTCAGAAATATGGAATCTTGAAAACTCATACTACCCATCAGCTGGCAAAGATGTTCATTTTTCTACAACACATTTTCTTCTGTTTCTGATGAAAGAATCTGTTCTTCAAATTATTTCTCCCCATAAATAGAATGCCATTTTTTTTCCCTCACTGATCTCCAGATTTATTCTTTGTCTTTAGTCTTCAAAAGTTTGACTCTTTGTGTCTTTGTGTGAATTTCTTTGGGTTTTTCCTAGTTACTGAAAAGAGGGGAGGTCTCAACCAGCCTTCAAGGATCCACCTCATACTCACTCTTCTGTGACATCATCCCAGGGAATATGTTAGGACATCTTGTCAAAGCAGTAAAAGTTCAAGTGCTCCACTTGGCCTTTTTTTGACAGGGGTGCAGTTGGTGTCAGAGTATTTTCTGTGCTATTTAAATGTAGTAAAATTTTATTCTGTAAAATTTTTCTTCTTTTTTCATAGGCTGCCTGTTTTCTTGTCCTTTTTACTAGAAGGAGCAGGGCTTTTGTTTATTTATTTTTGCTGGAATAGGGTCTGTATTGATCCCAGAGACCTTTAACTTTTGTGTTTAATGCCTACTTTTTAGTTATAAGTGAGAGGAATAGGGGAAAGTACTTTTAGATCACCTTCTGGAAGCATAGGTCCTATTTTTCTCAGATAAGTTTTTATCACAGTTTCCTAAATAGAATGAGTGAAATCTGTAAATGGAGGGATAGGTACATAGATAGTGTGTTACAGGCTGCTGCTGCTGCTACTGCTAAGTTGCTTCAGTCATGTCCGACTCTGCCATCCCACAGACGGAAGCCCACCAGGCTCCCCTGTCCCTGGGATTCTCCAGGAAAGAACACTGGAGTGGGTTGCCATTTCCTGCTCCAGTGCATGAAAGGGAAAGTGAAAATGAAGTTGCTCAGTCGTGTCCAACTCTTAGCGACCCCATGGGCTGCAGTCTACCAGGCTCCTCCATCCCTGGGATTTTCCAGGCAAGAGTACTGGCTAAGAGAATTTAATTTAAAAAATCTGAACAGAGTGATTGAAATGAATAGTATTTTCTCTAGATTTGTTAATATAGAAAGTCAAAGTGTTTATAAGTAATAGGTAAACAATTGTGATTGACAATCATTTGATAATAACTGGAAAATTCTACTGTGATAAATTTTCACAAGCTAAAAAGTTAAAAGTTAATGATACACAATGATTTTTTTTACATGTTCAATAGATGTCACATCATTTTTTTTTAAGAAAAAAAGAAATAATAAGACTGTTCTTCATAAATTATTAAAAAATAACTTTCAATGAAAGACCATTAGGCTGCCAATGCTATATAATAGAAGAAATTCAGAAAATTGATCAGTATTTATTTTTAAAATTTGGAATAAAAGTAATCCTGGTCAATTCTGTTTTAGCAAAAAGAAATATTATTCATGGATATATTAGGTAAAGTTTATAAGCATCAGTTGTATCTAGGGATAATTTTACATCCAAATTTTAATTTTTTAATTTAATTAAATTTTCTTTTTTATAAAAATATATATTTAAAACCCTTTTAAAATAAACCTACAAAGATTTTTGTTGTACCAAAGTTTGACAAGGCATCAATTAAAATGTTGTAGTATATACGTATATATCAGCAAAGTTCATAGACAAAATAAAATATATTAACTGTAAGATGTAAGGTAAAAAATTACTGTTGCATTTAAATTCCATTAAATATTTTTTAAATGAACTACAGAACTATACAAAAACATCAATATATGCAGCTTAAAGAATATTTCATATGGAGAGTTTATTTAACCCCCTTATTAAGAATGTGAAACTTCAATATAAAGCACATTTCCTAAAGATATTTTAAATGACCTGAGACAGTGGGAAAAGGAGTCTGGCTTGGCATTTTTATGAGGACTAGGGAGTTAATACAGGGTGAGATTTTTCCATGCAGAAGCTTTCATGGTTGGAGGACTGGTCTTCTTTATCTGCTTCCCAGATGTCTGGCAGAAGGAGAAGAGGAAGGATGTATAGTTTTATGAACTGTCAAAAAAACAAAATATGTTTTTTTTTAAAAATGAATTCTGCCAATAGCACATTCTCTTGATTAATGTAGCCATACAGTAGGTGATAGTATTGGATGGAGTAATTACTTTCATTTTACTCTTCTTTTTTCAAGATTATTGTAGCTATTCAAGGGCTTGTGACTTTCCATATGCAAAATAATGTACAAAATAATCTTGTATTTCTCTACAGAACAAAACAAATGAAACCTTTCTGGGATTTTTAAAAGCATTGCATTAAACTTACAATGAAGTTCAGAATCAGTTTTCATCTTCTTTTTCTAGTTTCAAGTTAGAATTTAAATTATATATTTAAGACTTTTCCACCTCTACAGTAAACATTTATTGCTATATATGTCCCTTTCAGAACTGGTTAGATGCACCCCAGAAGTTTAATGAGTCATAATTTTGTTTTGATTCAATTATATGCATTTTTACTTTCTTTGAGTCCGCCTCTATGACCCTTGGATTGTTTAGAAATTGATTGTTTAATTTCCACTTGCTTATATATTTTCCCATTGTCTCTGCTATTGATTTCTAACTTCACTTCATCAGCTTGGAAAACCTTTAAAACCTTTGCACAACTTCCATCCTTTTAAAGTCCTGGATCTTTTTTTTTTTTTTTTTCTTGTATGGGATACTGTTCATCTTGATGTAAGGTGTAAATGGGTTACCCTCCAGGCACTGCTAGCAATGCTATTGTGGGCATTTAGGCCTGGCTGGCTGGCATGAGGTGAGACTGAGTTTGAATCTCAGGTCTGCTGACGCTACAGCTGCAGGCAGATTGCAGTCCCCACTGTCACTGGGTATGTGTCTATTAAGTTCCTGCTGGTTTCCTGATCTTTTTGGACAGAAACAAATGATTTTTACTTCTACTTTTCCTGTACTTTTATTTCCTTTTGTTATTTTTTCTTATTCTCATGGACAGGTTTGGAGTGAAGTTTTAAGGACTTTCCATGTCCCCATTCAGGTATAGATAACATAAAGTATTTGGGAACACACTGTAATATTCTGTGTAACACAATGCATAACATTCTACAAGTCCTAAGATTTCTAGCCAATCCATCTTATCCTGTTCACCATGCAGAGTCATTTTATGAATGTGTGTTGAATTATTTCCAAGTTATTATTATTTTTATTTAGAGGGAAGAACAGAGATTTTTGAATATATAACATTTTGAGGGGAGGTCTGGAAATGGAATAAACTTTTAAAAATATTGATAGAGGGTTTACCAAAATGCCAACATATTCTTTAAACTTTTATGTCTTTGGAGCAGTGTATTAAAGTTCTTTTAAATTTTCACCACCAATCTTTTTTTTTTTTTTCCCTTAATTTTCAGACATTCTAATAGTTATGAAGCACAATCACACTGTGTTTTTAATTTGAATTTCCTAATGACTCATAATGCTTAGCATCTTTCTAGGTGTTTATTGGAGAAGGAAATGGCAACCTACTCCAGTGTTCTTGCCTGGAGAATCCCAGGGACGGGGAGCCTGGTGGGCTTCCGTCTATGGGGTCGCACAGAATCAGACAAGACTGAAGCGACTTAGCAGCAGAGCAGCAGCAGCAGGTGTTTATTACAGATCCTTATATATCCTTTAAATGCTAAAAAATGTCAATGTCATTATAGCTATCTACCTAAATATAATATTTTTAAAATATGTTTAAGCAATTTTACACAGTGATTACATCACAGGAAGTATTGGGCTACAACAAAATATTTTTTCTTAACTGTGAACTAGAAAACACCACCTCTTATTTTGGAAATCTTCACATTTCTCCATGACACCTTCTCTGACAATTCTGGTCCATTTTCTCTTATCTTCAGTTCAGTTCAGTCCAATCGCTCAGTCATGTCCCCATGGACCACAGCACTCCAGGCCTCCCTGTCCATCACCAAATCATGGAGTTTATCCAAACTTAAGTCCACTGAGTCAGTGATGCCATCCAACCATCTCATCCTCTGTTGTCCCCTTCTCCTCCTGCCTTCAATCTTTCCCAGCATCGAGATCTTTCCAGATGAGTCGCTCTTCCCATCAGTTGGCCAAAGTACTGGAGTTTCAGCTTTGACATCAGTCCTTCCAATGAACAATCAAGACTGATCTTCAGGAAAGATTGATTGGATCTCCTTGCAGTCCAAGGCACTTTTAAGAGTCTTCTCCAATACCACAGTTCAAAAGCATCAATTCTTCTGTGCTCAGCTTTCTTTATAGTCCAACTCTCACGTCCATACATGACTACTGGAAAAACCAGAGCCTTGACTAGAGAGACCTTTATTATTAAAGTAATGTCTCTGCTTTTGAATACACTGTCTAGGTTGGTCATAACTTTCCTTCCAAGGAGTAAGCATCTTTTAATTTCATGGCTGCTGTCACCATCTGCAGTGATTTTGGAGCCCCCAAAAATAAAGTCTGACACTGTTTCCACTGTTTCCTCATCTATTTGACATGAAGTGATGGGACTGGATGCCATGATCTTCGTTTTCTGAATGTTGAGCTTTAAGCCAACTTTTCCACTCTCTTCTTTTACTTTCATCAAGAGACTTTTTAGTGCTTCTTTACTTTCTGCCATAAGGGTGGTGTCATCTGCATATCTGAGGTTATTGATATTTCTCCCAGCAGTCTTGATTCCAGCTTGTGCTTCATCCAGCCCAGGGTTTCTCATGATGTACTCTGCATATAGGTTAAATAAGCAGGGTGACAATATACAGCCTTGACATCCTTCTTTTCTATTTGGAACCAGCCTGTTGTTCCATGTCCAGTTCTAACTGTTGCTTCCTGACCTACATACAGATTGCTCAAGAGACAGGTGAGGTGATCTGGTATCCCCATCTCTTTCAGAGTTTTCCACAGTTTATTGTGATCCACACAGTCAAAGGCTTTGGCATAGTCAATAAAGCAGAAATAGATGTTTTTCTGGAACTCTCTTGCTTTTCCCATGATCCAGCGGATGTTGGCAATTTGGTCTCTGGTTCCTCTGCCTTTTCTAGCTTGAACATCTGGAAGTTCATGGTTCATGTACTGCTGAAGCCTGGCTTGGAGAATTTTGAGCATTACTTTACTAGTGTGTGAGATGAGTGCAATTGTGCAGTAGTTTGAGCATTCTTTGGGATTGCCTTTCTTTGGGATTGGAATGAAAACTGACCTTTTCCAGTCCTGTGGCCACTGCTGAGTTTTCCAAATTTGCTGGCATATTGAGTGCAGCACTTTCACAACATCATCTTTCAGGATTTGAAATAGCTCAACTGGAATGCCATCACCTCCACTAGCTTTGTTTGTAGTGTTGCTTTCTAAGGCCCACTTGACTTCACATTCCAGGATGTCTGGTTCTAGGTGAGTGATCATACCATCATGATTATCTGGGTCTTGAAGATCTTTTTTGTACAGTTCTTCTGTGTATTCTTGCCACCTCTTTTTAATATCTTCTGCCTGTGTTAGGTCCATATCATTTCTGTCTTTTATCGAGCCCATCTTTGCATGAAATGTTCCCTTGGTATCTCTAATTTTCTTGAAGAGATCTCTAGTCTTTCCCATTCTGTTGTTTTCCTCTATTTCTTTGCGTTGATTGCTGAGGAAGGCTTTCTTATCTCTTCTTGCTATTCTTTGGAACTCTGCATTGTGATGCTTATATCTATCCTTTTTTCCTTTGCTGTTCACTTCTCTTCTTTTCACTGCTATTTGTAAAGCCTCCCCAGACAGCCATTTTGCTTTTTTGCATTTGTTTTCCATGGGGATGGTCTTGATCCCTATCTCCTGTACAGTGTCACGAATCTCACTCCATAGTTCATCAGGTACTCTATCTATCAGATCTAGGCCCTTAAATCTATTTCTCACTTCCACTGTATAATTATAAGGGATTTGATTTAGGGCGTACCTGAATGGTCTAGTGGTCTTCCCTACTTTCTTTAATTTAAGCAATAAGTAATCAATTATAATTGACAATCATTTGATAATAACTGGAAAATTCTACTGTGATAAATTTTTCACAAACTGAGAAGTTGAAAGTTAATGATAGGCAAAGATTCTTTTTCTACATGTTCAGTAGATTTTACATCATTTCTTTTGAAAACAGTATAAAAAGGAAATAATAAGATTGTTATACAATAAATTATTAAAAACAACTGTCAGTGAAAGACCATTAGAAAGCTATATAACAAGAAATTCAGAAAATTGATCAGCATTTATTTTTAAAAACTGGAATAAATGTAATCCTGATCAATGCTGTTTTAGCAAAAAGAAATATTATTCATGGACATATTAGGTAATATTTTTAAGCATCAGTTTTATCCAGTAATAATTCTATACCCAAATTTTAATTTTTACATTTAACCAAATTTTCTCTTTATAAAAAATATATTTGAAACACTTTTAAAATAAACCTATGAACATTTTTGCTGCACAGAATTATGAAAAGATGATCATTAAAAACCTATAAGTATATATATGTATATATGCATATATCAGCAAAGTTCATAGAGAAAATAAAAGATGTATTTTAACTGTAAGATGTAAGGTAACAAAATACTGTTGCATTTAAATTCAATTAAATATTTTTAAATGGCTTGAGAAGTATATAAAAAACATCAATATATGCAATGTAAAGAATATTTCACATGGAGAGATTATTTAAACCCCCTTACTAAGAATGAGAAACTCCCAATATAAAGGATGTTTCCAAAGAGATCTTAAGTCATCTGAGACAGTGGGAAAAAGGAGTTGGCTTGGCATTTCTATAAGGACTAGGGAGTTAATACAAGGTGAGATTTTTCCATTCAGAAGCTTTCATGGTTGGAGCACTGGCCTTTTTCATCTGGTTGCCCAGTTGTGTGGCAGAAGGAGAAGAGGAAGGGATGTAAAGGCTTAAGAACTGTAGAAAAAAGAAAAATATGAAGTCAGACTCTTTGATGAATTCTGTCAATAGCACCCTGTCTTGATTAATGTAGCCATACAGTAGGTGTTAGTATTAGATAGAGTACTTGCTTTCATTTTATTCTTCTTTTTCAAGATTACTGTAGCTATTCAAGGGCTTGTGACTTTCCATATACAGTACAAAATAATCTTGTCTTTTTCTACAAAAAACAAGCACATGAAACCTTTCCAGGATTTTTAAAAGCATTGCATTTTATACAAAATGAAGTTCAGAATAAATTTTCATCCTCTTTTTCTAATTTCAACTTAGAATTTAGATTATTTGAGACTTTCCCTCTTTTCTAAAGTCCCTTTTAGAGCTGCTTAGCTGGACCCCAGAAGTTTAATGAGTTGTAATTTTATTTTCATTCAGCTATATACATTTTTACTTTGTTTGAGACCTCCTCTATGACCCATGGATTATTTAGAAATTGTTTAATTTCCACTTGCTTATGTATTTTCCCATTGTCTCTGCTATTGATTTCAAACTTGATTCCATCAGCTTGGAAAACCGTGAAAACCTTTGCACAACTTCCATCCTTTTAAAGTTCTTGATCTTTTTCTTGTGGTACAGGATACTGTTCATCTTGATGTAGATGGGTTATGCTCCAGGTGCTGCTAGCAATGCTATTGTAGGCAGTCAGATCTGGCTGTAATGCATGAGGTGAGACTGAGTTTGAACCTCAGGTCTGCTGATTCTACAGCTGCAGGTAGATTTGGGTCCTCACTCAATGGCTCTGTGTCTCCCGATTAAGTTCCTGTTGATTTCCTATCTTTTTGTACAGAAACAAATGATTTTTAATTCTGTTTTTCCTTTACTTTTATTTCCATTTTTTTTCTTATTCTTAGGAACAACTTGGGGTGAAGTTTGCAGGACGTTCCACGTCCGCATTGAGTATATGAGACATAAAGTATTTGGAACACACTGTGTAGCATTCTGTGTAACATAATGTGTAACATTCTACAAGTCCTGAGATTCCTAACAAATTCATCTTATCCTTTTTACATTTCACAGTCATGATTATGTGTTGAATTACTTCAAAGTTTTTGTTTTTTTTTTTTAATTTAGAGACAAGACCAGAGACACTTGAATGTGTAACTTTTTTTTGGTTTGGAAATTACATAGGTTAAAATTTTTAAAAAGTTAGCAGACAGTTTGCCAAAATGCCAACATATTTTTATAATTTTTATATCTTCAGAGCCATGTATTAGTGATAGTTCTTTTAAATTTTCACCAACCAATCTCTTTTCTTTAATTTTCAGACATTCTAATAGTTATGTAGTACAATAACATTGTGCTTTTAATTTGTATTTCCTAATGACATAATTCTTAGCATCTTTCTAGGTGTTTATTACAGATCTATAAATTTTCTTCAAATGTTTAAAAATTTCAATGTCATTATATCTATCTACCTGGATATAATATTTTAAAAATATGTTTAACCAATTTTACACAGTCAATACATCACTGGAAGTATTGGGCTACAACGAAATAGTTTTTCTTAACTATGAACTAGAATACACCAGCTCTTATTTTAGAAATCTTCACAACATTTCTCCATGACACCTGCTCTGACCATTTTGGTCCATATTCTCTTATCTTGAGTGCTGAGTCCTCAGCACTCTACAATATGATCCATTTTACCCTGGCACTATCATTATTCTATAATCATGTGTCCCTAAAACCAAGTTCTATTGCCAAGTTTATGATTAACCTTTCTATCCAAAACTTTAATTCCTTTTTTATTGTGCATTTGTTCCCTCTTATGATTGAGGAATATCAAAAAAGAGGGTTGTAAGCAAGCAAGACTCTATATCCTAAAGGAAAGACCATCCCCTCAGTGTCTTCTGCCTGCTTCTTCTTTCTTTTTTTTTTTTTTGTTATTTTTTTTTGAGAAAAACTTTAGTTGATCAGCCTCTTCTGGGTTACAAAAGGCTGACTCAAGTGCTAATGACTGGAAGAAAGTGAACATACAGAAAGAAAAAAATTAGCACCTGGGCTGGGAGAACTGGTGACAATTTAAATAAATAAATGTAACAGTAACATATCAGAGTCACAGAATCTTTAGTTCCTCCAGGAAGGAATTAGATAAGAGTTTCTGACACATATTTCTGAGTTGTTTTGAGATACTAAAACCCCCACCAAGTAGAAGAAGCTAATTGCATGATGAACATGAACAATCAGCCCCACATTAGCTGGAGCCTGAGGACTGATGATGTTAACACGTGTGACATCATCCTGTTACATCCAGTCAGACAATGGTGAATGAAACCATCGTACAACTTGTAGTTCTTTCCCTCAACTTGCCTTTTAAAAGTCTTCCTTGAATCTATCAGGGATATCAGATTTTTCAGCATTAGCAACCCATGTCGTTGCTCAGCTTTGCAGTAAATGCTGTGCTTTTCTTCATCACAACCTAGTGTCAGTAAATTAGCTTTACTGTGCACAGACCAGCAGACCAAAATTTGGTTTCGTCGCATATCATCCACTGAAGTATAAATCCCTGCAAGAAGAAATCATTCATTATACTTTTCTGAGTTCTCCCATAGTACAGGCTTCAAACAATGTAAGCCCTTCAATAATATCCAGGGAAAGATTACATGATTAAAGGAAAAGTGTTTATGATGAGTGGAAGAATGAATTGAATGAGCATTAGGGATGGACTTCACTCTATTTCCTACCAAAATAAAACTTAAGAAGTAGCAGGAAGCCTTGATTATGAGCAGAATATGAACTTAGCAAGTTTTAAACCCGCAAAGATTCCCAGAAGAGTTTTACAAGTCACATGCTACACAAAGCTCTGCAACTAATGAGAATTGCAAAGTTGAGAGAGAAAGTTATTTTTCCCCTCTGATGAAAGAAGAGAAAATCCCTCAGGGTCTCCTAACCAGAATTAAACCTCTAGAGCTGAGGAACCTCAAGCCCTTATAATTATTAATATCAGTCAATATATCTAAAGGAATAGAAGGAAAGGCTCTAAACTACTGCTGTCTAGTGAGTGTTGGTGCCTGTTTAATAGTACAAGTGGCCTAGGCTCACATCTCATGTCAAAAACTCTAGAGCCATAGAAATTTGAAATGTACAAAATCAGGATTGCTTTCCTCACTTCCCAGGTGGGGAAACTTGGATGCAAAAGGCACAGGTATTTTCCCAAGATTATTAAAGTAGCAATGAAAAAGTTAAGAATCTAGTGTCTTTGATCAGTGCTTTTTCATGCTAAGTTGATCTTTGCCTCTTTGACCAAAAAATAAAGCATGCTTCCAACAATATGAAGGCTATCTTGGAAGAATATACCTGTAGCACTAAATTGGCTTTGGAGCGCTAGTAAAATACAGAAGGTAGGAAACTACTGTTGATGGTTTGACTCTTTCTTCATGATTAATAATCACTACATTTTCTCCGAATTACCATTTTTCTTTGACTTTAGAAAGGGTGTGTATTACTTTTGTCAGTAAATCCATATTGCAGATTAAATATGAGATGTTAATTTAGAGACAACTTGAGAGATAACTGAGGGTAGGGAGAGTATAGTGTTCTCACCACCACCCCCAAATATATATATTCAAAATAAGCCCAAAGGGGGAGTGGTCTGACATTCAGACTGTACCACTGCAAACAAATCAAGTGTTTTGCACAGAATTATTGAAAGAAAATAAAGAGCTTGCCTTGGAATTTGAATTGCTGACTAATAACATTTTCAAAATGCTTCTGAATTTTACTATGGCTTAGAAAATAAGCTTTCTGGGCAATTTTTAAGGAAATATGGCCAAATGTATGAACTTCTGCTGTTTTTCACATTGTGTACTAGAAAAAGATTTGATTATTATTTGTTTTTTCAGCTGGGATATCAGGTATTGCTTTGAATATATATATATATATATATATATATATATATATATATATATATATATGCAAAATACGTGGGCTTCCTGGGTGGCACTAGTGGTAAACAATCCTCCTGCCAATGCAGAAGACACAGGAGATGTGAGTTTGGTCACTGGGTCAGAAAGATCCCCTGGAGGAGAACATGGCTACCCAATCCACTATTCTTGCCAGGAAAATCCTATAGACAGAGGAGCTATAGGGTTGCAAAGAGTCAGACACAACTGAAGTGACTTAGCACACATGCATGCATACAAAATATATTAACTATAAATAATTTATATATAAATATTAATAAGTAATTAGCATTTACATATATTAGCAATACATATATATGTAATAAATATAAAAATATATATTTCACCTTTGGATACTTATTAATCCTTTAGTTTCACAATCCGTATAATTTCCTAATTATATATTTACTATTAACCATCTTAAGAATTGCTCTCTAGATTTTTCACAATGACTTAGGGATAAAATAGGGGCATGTTGGGACTCAGTGTGTTCTTACTGGGAGAGGATGTCTTCTGAAACAGTTCAGAGTCCTTCAGTAAGCTGTTTATAGGAGAAAGTGCTAAAATTACCTGCAAGTCTGGGATTGGATCACTAGGAGACACACATTGAGTTTGAGTACTAAGGAAGCTTGCCTAAAGCCTCATGAGAAAGCCTGAAGATCATGTGGACATTGTCCCTCATAATATATCATTAGGCAGAAAGACAGAAAAATACCCTAATCTCCTATTTGGGGGAAAATTGCTCACAAATAAGAAAGTGTGGATACAGTGAACAAGGGAAACAGGAAAGATGAAAAGGTTCATAGACAAGGTTAGGTCTTGTGATTCATGTATAACTCTGAAAGAATAAAGGTTTCATCAGGTCTAAGAGGACAAGAGAATCCATCAGATTTCAATGGACCTATAAGGCAGAGTCTGAGGTTGATTAATTCCAGGAAATATTTTTAATTTAGACCATTTACCTGTTGCCTCTCTCTCAGTGACCAGATCGATTCTACCAGAGAGTGCTTAATTTTCAGTTCATTTCAGTCTCTCAGTCATGTCCGACTCTTTGCAACCCCATGAATTGCAGCACGCCAGGCCTCCCTGTCCATCACCAACTGCTGAAGTTTACTCAAACTCATGTCCATCGAGTTGGTGATGCCATCCAGCCATCTCATCCTCTGTCATCCCCTTCTCCTGCCCCCAATCCCTCCCAGCATCAGGGTCTTTTCCAATGAGTCAACTCTTCTCATGAGGTGGCCAAAATATTGGAGTTTCAGCTTTAGCATCAGTCCTTTCAATGAACACCCAGGATTGATCTCCTTTAGGATAGACTGATGGGACCTCCTTGCATTTCAAGGGTTTCTCAGACTTCTCCAACACCACAGTTTAAAAGCATCAATTCTTTGGTGCTCAGCTTTATTCACAGTCCAACTTTCACATCCATATATGACCACTGGAAAAACCATAGCCTTGACTAGAGGGAACTTTGTTGGCAAAGTAATGTCTCTGCTTTTGAATATGCTATCTAGTTTGGTCATAACTTTCCTTCCAAGGAGCAAGCATCTTTTAATTTCATGGCTGCAGTCACCATCTGCAGTGATTTTGGAGCCCCCAAAAATAAAGTCTGACACTGTTTCCACTGTTTCACTATCTATTTCCCATGAAGTGATGGGACCAGATTCCATGATCTTCGTTTTCTGAATGTTGAGCTTTAAGCCAACTTTTTCACTTTGCTCTTTCACTTTCATCAAGAGGCTTTTTAGTTCCTCTTCACTTTCTGCCATAAGGGTGGTGTCATCTGCATATCTGAGGTTATTGATGTTTCTCCTGGCAATCTTGATTCCAGCTTGTGCTTCTTCCAGCCCAGCATTTCTCATGATGTACTCTGCATAGAAGTTAAATAAGCAGGGTGACAATATACAGCCTTGACATACTCCTTTTTGTATTTGGAACCAGTGTGCTGTTCCATGTCCAGTTCTAACTGTTGCTTAATCTTAGTCTGAACTAAATCTAAGGAACAGTGAAAATTCTGTTCATTACCATGCCCAAGGTCATTTTATACACTGCTGAATAACAAAGTACAATAAAAATTGTTTATAGATTCAACACTTAAAATAAATAATTAACTTCCATGGGTACATGGAAGATTTATTGGAAACTATTATCTTCTTGAACTATTTCATATTATCACCCTGAGAACTATAGACTTTATATGGTCATAGTCTGTTTCCTCAAAAAAAAAAAAAAAAAGCATTGATAAATAGAAAGAATATATGACTAAATTTAAGCAGCTGGATTCCTGTTACAAGTATGACACTTCATGGATACAATAATCTTATTTCTAAAATAAATAAAATAATTACAGTTGCCCTATACATTTCATAGTTATCCTAGGTATTTCACCTATATGGTTGAAGAGTAAACTCAGTAAAGATATGAACAAATTTGGCAAAATGTAGTCTCTATAAATGAGCTATTAAGTATTCTGATGTATGGTTAAGAAAAAAACGTAGCTCAATGTCATACAAACATGAGAGAATATTTTAAAGGTAAGGAAAAACAACATGCTGCTGAATTTCAAGGAGAATGAGATTAAATCAGATGTATAATTATCAAGGGATATACAGAATCTCTAGCATTCATCTTTTTGCATGCCAGTCTTGGCTTTGAAGACATGGGCAAAATGTGTCTTGTCATCTGAACTACCATACACGTATTGCAGGTTCAGACTTTGTCTACTTTGTCTATTAAAAACTTTGTAGTCTTTCAGGGTTTAGAATGTGTTCCAAATCTAAATTACCTTATGAACCTCTATTCACTTCATCTGTACATGAATTAGAGTATATTCTTGAATTATTTTCTTTTCCAATTACCAGCCAATAAAATCATTTAAAAAATAGGTCAGGAAAAGTCAAATGTAATCAGTAATTGTTAGCGCAATAAAGAAATGCAGATGAAAGAAAATTTGGGAAAATAAATTACCTCCAAACATATGGTATTTTCCTAAACAATATAAAGTTGTAACTGTAATTTTGATCATTTTATTTAAACACAACAAAAATTTCAAAGAATAATGGAAACCTGAATATTTATTGGTTGTTTCTTTAGAATTTCAGATGTCCAAACCATGAAGATCAACCAGACAGTCCTGAAAGAGTTCATTCTTGTTGGCTTTTCTGTTTACCCACATGCACAGACATTCCCCTTTGTGGTTTTCTTCTGCCTCTACCTTCTCACCTTAACAGGTAATCTGGCCATCATGGGTCTAACTTGGGTGGACAGATGTCTCCACACCCCCCTGTACCTCTTCCTTATTGCACTCTCCTTCTTTGAGACCTTCTTTGAGGAAAGTCCAGTTCCTTGAATGAACAATCTTGGATTATTGCAGCATAATTGTGTGTCCCCGTATGTAACAGAAGGATTTGCCCTGTGACATGTAGACAAACCTGTACCATCTGCCTTTTCCAGAGGTTGACATATGGGAATCATGTGACTGAGTCTGGGACATAAGCTTTGACAAGCATTTTCTTAGCTTAGTTGTCCAATGACTTCTGCTATCTGTCCCTGCAGATTTTAGGATTCTGCCAATCAATCACTAGGTGTTTTGACATTAGATAAAGTGGGAAAAGCAAGATTGACAAAGCCAACACCTATGATCACTACACTAATAGATGGTATAAAATATCTAGAGATATAAAAGTTGAAGAATTTTTCTAGGTAATGTTATGAGGCACTGGTTTGAACCTCCCACAAGATAAACCATTTCTAATAGAAGATACACTGTGGAGTAATCAAAAATTTATATTCATGCATATCTGAATTAGTAACCTATGTTTTTTATTCCCATGCCATAAAAATTATGAAAGGTTTTTGATAACACTGTTCATGATTTTTTCCTTCAATCATTCTCAGATGCTAGCTTCTGAATGTATATACAAGATAATTCGAAATATTGATTCAAATAAGTAGGACAGTAGAGCCTACATGTTCTTTTCCTGGGGAAATTCATATTCAGGTCTAGAAATAACCTCTTTTTTTCTGTAAGATGAAAGTATTAAATAACAAATGTTTAAAAAACAAATCATGTCATGCTATTGATGGATAGAGCAATAAAAGTTGCTTTGCATTAATTCTGGCAGATATACAGTGTATAATGAAGGAAACTAGACAAAAACAATATCAAATTTTTGTATTATCCAGAAGAAAATAAGAAATACTCTGGAAATTATGACATATATAATATCATGGGTTAGAAGACTCAATGATGTACAGATATCAGTTCTCTCCATACAGATGTATATTCCAAAAATATCCCAATGGGTACTCCAGTAGTTTCCTTTTTTGTATATGAAAACTATGAGGTATTAATAATTTCAAATGTATATGGATTTGAAATAGCCAAGACATTCATGAAAAACAAGTTAACATGAATTGTTTTACTAAATATCAAGACTAATTTTACAACTAATTATGTAGGAAGTCAAGAGATAAACTGGCAAGTTTGGCCTTGGAGTATAAAATGAAATAGGGCAAAGGCTAACAGTTTTGTCAAGAGAACACAATAGTCATAGTGTGTTCAAACAAACAACCCAAGAGAGGACTGTACACATGGACATTACCAGATGGTCAATACTGAAATCAGATTGATTATATTCTTTGTAACAAGATGGAGAACTCTATACTTCTGACTCCATCAAGTCAGCAAAAACAAGACCTGAAGCTGCCTGTGGCTCAGATAATCAGGTCATTATCGAAAAATTCAGGCTGAAATTGAAGAAAGTAGGGTAAACCTACTTTTTGATTTAGGTATGACCTAAATCAAATCTCTTATGATTATACAGTGGAGGTGACAAATGAATTCAAGGGATTAGATTTGGTAGACAGAGTGCCTGAAGGACTATGGGCAGAAGTTTGTAACATTATACAGGAGGCGGTGCCCAAAACCATCACCAAGAAAAAGAAATGCAAGAAGGCAAACTGGTTGTCTGAGGAGGCCTAACATAGCTGAGAAAAGAAAAGAAGCAAAAGGCAAAGGAGAAAGGGACAGATGTACCCAACTGAATGCATATTTCCTAAGAATAGCAAGGAGAGATAAGAAAGCCTTCTTACGTGAACAATGCAAAGAAATAGAGGGTAACAGTAGAATGGAAATACTAGAGATCTCTTTAAGAAAATTAGAGATACCAAGAGAACATTTCATGCAAATATGTGCATAATAAAGGACAGAAACTGCAAGAACCTAACAGAAGCAGAAGAGATTAAGAAGAGGTAGCAAGTAAACACAGAAGAACTATACAAGAAAGATTTTAATGACTTGGATAACTATTATGGTGTGGTCATTCTCCTAGAGCTAGACATCCTGGAGTATGAAGTCAAGTGGCCCTTAGGAAGCATTGCTACAAACAAAGCTAATAATGAGCATAATGGAATTCCAGCTGAACTATTTCAAATCCTCAAAGATGATGCTGTGAAAGTGCTGCACTCAATATGCCAGCAAATTTGGAAAACTCAACAGTGGCCACAGGACTGGAAAAGTTTTCATTCCAATCCCAAAGAAGAACAATGCCAAAGAATGCTCAAACTACCATACAATTGCACTCATTTCACATGCTAGCAAGGTTATGGCTTAACTTCTTCAAGCAAGGCTTCAATAATATGTGAATCAAGAACTTCCAGATATTCAAGTTGGGTTTCAAAGAGGCAGAGGAATCAAGATCATATCACTAATATCCATTGGATCATAGAAAAATCAAGGGAATCCCAGAAAAAAAAATCTGCTTCTACTTCACTGACTATTCTCAAGACTTTGACTGTATGGATCACGACAAACTTTGGAAAATTCTTTAGAGATGGGAGTACCAGACTACCATACCTGTTTCCTGAGAAACCTGTATGCAGGTCAAGAAGCAACAGTTAGAAACAGACATGGAACAACTGACTGGTTCAACATTTGAAGAAGAACTACAACAAAGCTATGTATTGTCATTACTTACTTAACTTATATGCAGATTACATCATGTGAAATACCAGGCTGGGTGAATCACAAGCTGGATTCAAGATTACCAGGAGAAATATCACCCCCCTCACATATGCAGATTATATCATCCTAAGTGCATAAGGTGAAAAGGAGCTAAAGAGCCTCTTGATGAGGTGAAAGAGGATAATGAAAAAGCTGGCTTGAAACTGCCTAAAATCATGGCATCTTGTCCCATTACTTCATGGCAAATAGATGGGGAAAAGGTGAAAGTAGTGACATGTATTATTTTCTTGGGCTCCAAAATCACTGCAGATGGTGACTGCAGCAATGAAATTAAAAGGCAATTTCTCCTTGGAAAGAAAGTGATGACAAACCTAGATAGCTTACTAAAAAGTAGAGATATCATTGTGCTGGCAAAGATCCATTATAGTCAAAGCTATGGTTTTTTCAGTAATCATTAACAAAGGTGAGAATTGAACCATAAAGAAGGATGAGCACCAAAGAACTGATGCTTTTGAATTGTGGTGCTGGAGAAGACTCTTGAGATTCCCGTGGACTGTAAAGAGATCAAACCAATAAATTCTAAGGGAAATCAACCCTGAATATTCATTGGAAGGACTGATGCTGAAGCTGAAGGTTCAATACTTTGGCCACCTGATGTGAAGAGCCAGCCGATTCATTGGAAAGGATTCTAATCCTGGGAAAAAGGAAGGCAAAGGAGAAGGAGTTGTCAGAGGATGAGATGGTTAGATAGCATCACCGACTCAATGAATTTAACTTTGAACAAACTCTGCATGATAGTAGAGGTCAGAGGAACCTGGCATGTTGCAGTCCACAAAGTTGCAAAGAGTCAGGCATGACTTAGTCAGCCTGAACAGCAAGAATTATGCAACTACTGACCCAGGTGACAAACAAACCAAAAGACAGGAAGAGAGAGCTGCTGAACTCACATGCACACCTGAAAATTTACTTGAACAAATATACCTTTATATAGCAATGAGAAAACAGCAGGCTTTTTAAAAACTTATTCTAGGAAAATAGAATATTTATATACAAAAAAAGAAACCCTATGCATACACAGCAAAAAATCATTTCTGAATATCAGACCCTAAATTTCAAGTGCAAACAATGAATTCCTTAAAGGATGATGTAAAAGTATACCTTCACAATAACATTAGATTCAGAAAAGGTTGCTTAAACTGGACAAAACACTCTTATTTGGGAATGAAAGAAATTACATTGAACTTGAGAAATTTTGTTCATCTAAAAAGCACCATTCAGCAAAAAGATAGATAAGACTCATAAAACTAAAAAGAAATTTAAGAAACTAATGTAAATTTGGGAGTAGTGGTTACTTTTGGAGGATGGGGGACGAATACAGAGGGACACCTGGAGGGATTCCTGGCTAGAAAAGTTTCTTTTCTTGCTTTGAGTTGTATTTATAGAGATGTTTGCCTCACAAAAATTCACTAAGTTATGGATTTATTTGGTTGATGTTCTGTATCTATGTTTTATTTTATAATATGACAAGTAAATAAATACATAGAATGAGAGAAAATGGATGCCTCATCTATTATTGGGAAAAGGCTCTTACATAGTGTATACAAAAATCACTAGCAAAAATAAAACAATCGACAATCCAGTCAATAGTAACAATGGTCAAGACTTATAAATAGATCCTTCATAAAAGAAAATACTGCAATGTCCAATAAACGTGTGAAAATGTGTTTAATCTCATTAATAAGGATGATAATGAACATTAAAATCCCAATGAAATACCACAACACAGCCTCCTATTTGTTTTGAATTTCAAGAATAGATTCACAAGTGAATGAAGCTGTGGACTATTTTATGATTCTGGTGACAAGGTATACTGATCCTGGTACTTTAGAATGCACCATGCTATTATACTTATTTTGTATACTTATACTTATTTTGTAGATACTCTTACCTCATGGCCCAGTTTTCTACTCTTAGGTATACCTTCTAGGTAATTGATGCACAAGTGTACCATGAGACATGTATTATAGTGTTCATAGAAGGAATATTTGCAATAATTCAAAGCTGAGAATTACTCAAATATTCACAAATAATGCAATAGATAGATTGCAGAATCCTCAAACAGAGTATTAGCATATGGCAATTAAATGAATAACTATAACTCCATACTTAAGAATACATGTGAAACTCACCTTTTCCCCTTTAGACTATATGTTCCTTCAACAACCTAAGAGATGGATCAGGATTAAAAGACTTTTTTTTTGGCCCTGTTTATAATTAGACATTTCAAATTTTTCTAACTAGGAAAGTCTCTTAATGGGAAACTGTTAGATATATACTCTGTCAATAAAGTATTAAAATAAAGAATCAATAAAGGTATTAAACAGAAGATAAGTGGCTTCTGTTCTCCACCTAAATGCAAAAAGTGGCCATTTCTTTTTTCTCTAGATATTTAGAAATAAGTGTTCAAGAATGTGCTGTACCATGGTGAACACAAAGACACAAAATATATAGATTTTACTCTCAAGAAACTCACATTCTTCTTGTGTAGAGACAGACAATTATGATATAACACAGATTAAATTTTTCACAGTTATATGAGAGCACAGAGGAGACTCTGAACTGATAAAAGACTGCTAAAAGTTTCAGTCATATTGTTGGTCAATGTCCCCAGATAAGTCTGCTCTACCTCAATGTCTCGGCCTCATCCAAGGAGCTATCTATATAAAGGAAAGAGACAGGCAGGCGGAGTCCTCCCTGGGTCAGAATAAATCTCAAACACTGATATCAGGATCTAGTACCCCAAAGGGGGCAGAATTTGTTTTATTCTTTTATGGAGAAAATTATATTACAGGGTAAATTTGAAATAATAAAGCAATCATCAAGTTAGTAGGTGTATACGGCTAGGAAAAAGACATTCAAAGTGAGTGTTATTAAAACCACTTTCATCCAAGGTGATCATGAGCTTTATCAAGCTGTGCCCCTGAAGAATAACATCAGAGACCTAACACATTAGGAGGGGGCTATAATTTGATAAAATAATCAAGTCAGTCACTAACCAGATATAAAAGTGAATAACAGAAAAAAGGGGAAGTGTTTGTGTGTGTTTGAAGAAGAAGGACCAAAAACCAGAGTTTCTAAGGTGTATTATCCAAAATACTCAGTTTTCATCAACAACAACAACAACAAAAATTGGAGACATGGAAAGAAATAAGATACTGCCCATTATCAGAAAAATAAACAAGGTAAAAATAAAAACTGTCCATGAGTATGACTATATTTTAAAGTCAAAAGCTTCCAAGTATCTATTACAAATATACTCAAATAACTTTAAAAAAGCTAAACAAGAACATGATTAAGGAAGTAAAGTAAGATATCATAACAATTTGGATAAACTACAGAATACCAATAAAGAAATACAATAAAAAAAAGGAATAAATGGAAACACTGGACTTGAAAATTATAAGAACTGAAAATTAAATTAAAAATCATTTAGACATGCTCAACAATAGAGATGAACTGGTTGAAGAATTAGTGAACCTGGAGTTAGACTGATAAAGATTATGAACACCAACGATTACAGAGAAAAACAAATGAAGATATATGTAGAGACTCTGAGAAATGTAAGACACTGTTAAACATACCAAAATAAGACTATTGAAGGAATCAGAGGAGAGAAAAGAGATAAAGTTGAAGAAATATGACTGAAAATTTCCCCAAATTTATTGAAAAAAACAACTGTACACCTCCCAAAAGATCAACAAATTCAAGTAGGGTAAATATAAAGAGAACTGAGAAATTTCATGGCAGTCCATTGGTGTGGATTCCACACTTTCACTGCTGTGGGATCAGGTTTGATCCCTGGTTGGGGAACTAAGATGCCTGAAAGTCATGCCACATGGTCATATATATGTATGTACAAACATATACATACATACCTTTATGTATACACACACACACACACACACACACATATACATACAGATATATCCATAAGATTAAAAAAATAGTATAAAAACATCTCATTCCATTTCATTTCATTACTAAAGTACTTTTTCTTGTTTCTCAACATCCTCTCCTTTCTGAAAATTTCTAATGCCTTGTTTGCTGTTTAGTCGCTCAGTCGTATCCGACTCTTTGCAACGCCTTAGACTGCAGCACTCCAGACTTCCTGTCATTCACCATCTCTCAGAGCTTGAATTGGTGATGCCATCCAACCATCTCATCCTCTGTTGTCGCCTTATCCTCCTGCCTTCAATCTTGTCCAGCATCAATGTCTTTTCTAATGAGTCAGTTCTCTGCATCAGGTGGCCGATGTATTGGAATTTCAGCTTCAGGATCAGTCCCTCTGATGTATATTCAGGGTCGATTTCCTTTAGGATTGACTGGTTTGATTTCCTTGAAGTCCAAGGGACTCTCAAGAGTCTTCTCCAACACCACAGTTCAAAAGCATCAATTCTTTGGTGCTCGGCCTTCTTCATGGTCCAACTCTCACATCCATATGTGACTACTATAAAATCCATAGCTTTGACTACATGGACCTTTATCAGCAAAGTAATGTCCCTGTTTTTTTTAATATGCTTTTTATGTTTTTCATAGCTTTTCTGCCCAGAAGCAATCATCTTTTAATTTTATGGCTGAGGTCACCAGCTACAGTGAATTTGGAGCCCAAGAAAATAAAGTCTGTCACTTTGCATTATTCCCCCATCCATTTGCCATGAAGTGATGGGATTGGATGCCATGATTTTAGTTTTTTGAATGTTGAGTTTTAAGCCACTTTTCCCACTCTCTTTCACCTTCATCAAGAGGCTCTTTAGTTTCTCTTCTATTCCTCAAGAACACCCTACTATGTGATTCTCTTCCTGGCCATTTTTTCCCCTTTCTTTTGTTCACCAATGGACATTTCTCAAGGTCTTGTTCATCTTCTTTTCTTTTTATAGATTATATTCTTCTCATTAAATCTATCATGTGCTCCTATTATATTTACTAATTTGGGGTACTTCAAAGTTTATAAACTGAAGATGAATGTAGAACCCAAGGCAATATTTCTAACTTACTGCTGCAAGTGTCTGCTTCTTCTTTGAGCTTGGTGTGTCAAGACTAAACTTGTCACTGATTTTCTCATGTTGGTTCACTTTTCATGTTTCCTAAGAGTTAGTATCTCCTCACTCTTTCAGGCTAAAAGCTCAGGAATAACCAATTCCTCTACTCCTATAGCAACATCTAACCTGTTGCAAACACTATCATTTAAAGCCTGTTATTTTTCAAAACAACAATCTTTATTACAGAGAATAGTGAAAATTATCATTACAGTTCTTTTCCACCCCAATGTTGCATCCTCCACAAGATATTAGTGACTTCTCCTTGAACATTTCCAGTGATAAGGATAGCTTATGGTGAATGGTGCTGGATTCATGGTCTCCAAAGGAGAAGAATTTCTCTGGAACCAAATATGCCACCTCAGTCACTCAGAGAGTTGTGAAGCAGAGATTTTATTAAAATAAAAAGGCAGGTGGTCCTAAGATGGTAGAGGAATAGGATGGGGACACCACTGTCTCTCCTGCAAATTCATCAAAAGAACATTTAAATGCTGAGAAAAATCCACAAAACAACTTCTGAATGCCGGCAGAGGACACAAAGCACCCAGAAAGCAGCCCATTGTCTTTGAAAAGAGATGCTTTATCAAAGGTGCTGTACAGAAGGAGAAGTCTTGAGACTACTGTAAAAATAAGACTGAAAACCAGAAGCAGGAGGCTTAGGTCCAAATCCTGAGAACATCATAGAACACCTGACTCCAGGGAACATTAAGTAATAGGAGCTCATCAAATACCTCCATACCTACACTGAAACCAAGTACCATCCAAGGGCCAACAAGTTCCAGAGCAAGACATACTATGCAAATTCTCCAGCAACACAGGAACACAGCCCTGAACTCCAATATACAGGCTGCCCAAAGTTACTCCAAATCCACTGACATCTCATAACTCGTTACTAGACACTTCATTGGACTCCAGAGATAAGAAATCCAGCTCCACCCACCAGAACACCGACACAAGCTTCCCTAATCAAGAAACCTTAACAAGCCACCTATACAATCCCACCCACAGTGAGGAAACTCCATCATAAAGAGAACTCCACAAACTGCCAAAATACAGAAAGGCCACCCCAAACTCAGCAATATAAACAAGATGAAGAGACAGAGGAATACCCAGCAGGTAAAGGAACAGGATAAATGCCCACCAAACCAAACAAAAGAGGAAGAGATAGGGAATCTACCTGATAAAAAATTCCGAATAATGATACTGAAAATGATCCAAAATCTTGAAATAAAAATGGAATCACAGATAAATAGCCTGGAGGCAAGGATTGAGAAGATGCAAGAAAGGTTTAACAAGGACCCAGAAGAAATAAAAAAGAGTCAATATATAATGAATAATGCAATAAATGAGATCAAAAACACTCTGGAGGCAACAAATAGTAGAATAATGGAGGTAGAAGATAGAATTAGTGAAATAGAAGATAGAAGAGTAGAAATAAGTGAATCAGAGAGGAAAAAAGAAAAATGAATTAAAAGAAATGAGGACAATCTCAGAGACCTCCAGGACAATATTAAACACCACAACATTCGAATCATAGGAGTCCCAGAAGAAGAAGACAAAAAGAAAGACCATGAGAAAATACTTGAGGAGATAATAGTTGAAAACTTCCCTAAAATGGGGAAGGAAATAATTACTCAAGTCCAAGAAACCCAGAGAGTCCCAAACAGGATAAACCCAAGGCAAAACACCCCAAGACACATATTAATCAAATTAACAAAGATCAAACACAAAGAACAAATATTAAAAGCAGCAAGGGAAAAACAATAGATAACACACAAGGGATTCCCATAAGGATAATAGCTGATATTTCAATAGAAACTCTTCAGGCCAGGAGGGAATGGCAAGACATACTTAAAGTGATGAAAGAAAATAACCTACAGCCCAGATTACTGTACCCAGCAAGGATCTCATTCAAATATGAAGGAGAAATCAAAAGCTTTACAGACAAGCAAAAGCTGAGAGAATTCAGCACCACCAAACCAGCTCTCCAACAAATGCTAAAGGATATTCTCTAGACAGGAGACACAAAAATGGTGTATAAACTCGAACCCAAAACAATAAAGTAAATGGCAATGGGATCATACTTATCAGTAATTACCTTAAATGTAAATGGGTTGAATGCCCCAACCAAAAGACAAAGACTGGCTGAATGGATACAAAAACAAGACGCCTATATATGTTGTCTACAGGAGACCCACCTCAAAACAGGGGACACATACAGACTGAAAGTGAAGGGCTGGAAAAATATATTCCATGCAAACAGAGATCAAAAGAAGCAGGAGTAACAATATTCATATCAGATAAAATAGACTTTAAAACAAAGGCTGTAAAAAGAGACAAAGAAGGACACTACATAATGATCAAAGGATCAACCCAAGAAGACATAACAATTATAAATATATATGCACCCAACATAGGAGCACCACAATATGCAAGACAAATGCTAAAAAGTATGAAAGGGGAAGTGAACAATAATACAGTAATAGTGGGAGACTTTAATACCCCACTCACACCTATGGATAGATCAACTAAACAGAAAATTAACAAAGAAATACAAACTTTAAATGACACAATAGACCAGTTAGACCTAATTGATATCTATAGGACATTTCACCCCAAAACAATCAATTTCAGCTTTTTCTCAAGCGCACATGGAACCCTCTCCAGGATAGATAACATCCTGGGCCATAAACCTAGTCTTGGTAGACTCAGAAAAATTGAAATAATTCCAAGCATCTTTTCTGACCATAATGCAGTAAGATTAGATCTCAATTATAGGAGAAAAAATAATAAAAAATCCAACATATGGAGGCTGAACAACACTCTTTTGAATAACCAACAAGTCACAGAAGAAATCAAAAAGAACAGCAAAAGAGACGCCGATGTATAGATCAGTCTTATGGACTCTGTGGGAGAGGGAGAGGGTGGGGAGATTTGGGAGAATAGCATTGAAACATGTATAATATCATGTATGAAACGAGTCGCCAGTCCAGTTTCGATGCACGGTACTGGATGCTTGGGGCTGGTGCACTGGGACGACCCAGAGGGAGGGTAGGGGAGGGAGGAGGGAGGAGGGTTCAGGATGGGGAACGCGGGTATACCTGTGGCAGATTCATTTCGATATTTGGCAAAACTAATACAATATTGTAAAGTTTAAAAATAAAATAAAATAAAAAAAAATATGAATAGAAACGAATGAAAATTAAAACACAACAACCCAAAACCAATGGGACACTGTAAAAGCAGTGCTAAGGGGAAAGTTCATAGCAATACAGGCACACCTCAAGAAACAAGAAAAAAGTCAAATAAATAACCTAACTCTACACCTAAAACAACTAGAAAAGGAAGAAATGAAGAACCCCAGGGTTAGTGGAAGGAAAGAAATCTTAAAAATTAGGGAAGAAATAAGTGCAAAAGAAACAAAGGAGACCATTGCAAAAATCAACAAAGCCAAAAGCTGTTTCTTTGAAAGGATAAATAAAATTAACAAATCATTAGCCAGACTCATCAAGACACAAAGGGAGAAAAATCAAATCAATAAAATTAGAAATGAAAATGGAGAGAACACAACAGACAACACACAAATATAAAGGATCCTAAGAAACTACTATCAGCAATTATATGCCAATAAAATGGACAATGTGGAAGAAATGGACAAATTCTTAGAAAAGTACAACTTTCCAAAACTGAACCAGGAAGAAATAGAAAATCTTAACAGACCCATCACAAGCACAGAAATTGAAACTGTAATCAGAAGTTTTCCAGCAAATAAAAGCCCAGGTCCAGATGGCTTCACAGCTGAATTCTACCAAAAATTTAGAGAAGACCTGATGCCTATCCTACTCAAACTCTTCCAGAAAATTGCAGAGGAAGTTAAACTTCCAAACTCATCACCCTAATACCAAAACCTGACAAAGATGCAACAAAAACAGAAAACTACAGGCCAATATCACTGATGAACATAGATGCAAAAATCTTTAATAAAATTCTAGCAATCAGAATCCAACAACACATTAAAAAGATCATACACCATGACAAAGTGGGCTTTATCCCAGGGATGAAAGGATTCTTCAATATCCACAAATAAATCAATGTTAATACGCCACATTAACAAATTGAAAAAATAAAAAGCCATATGATTATCTCAATAAATGCAGAGAAAGCCTTTGACAAAATTCAACATCCATTTATGATAAAAACTCTCCAGAAAGCAGGAATAGAAGGAACATTCTTCAACATAATAAAAGCTATATATGACAAACCCACAGCAAACATTATCCTCAATGATGAAATATTGAAAGCATTTCCCCTAAAGTCAGGAACTAGACAAGGGTCCCCTTCTCACCACTACTATTCAACATAGTTTTGGAAGTTTTGGCCACAGCAATCAGAGCAGAAAAAGAAATAAAAGGAATCCAAATTGGAAAAGAAGTAAAACTCTCACTGTTTGCAGATGACATGATCCTCTACATAGAAAACCCTAAAGACTCCACCAGAAAATTACTAGAGCTAATCAATAAATATAGTAAAGATGCAGGATATAAAATCAACACACAGAAATCCCTTGCATTCCTATACACTAATAATGAGAAAATAGAAAGAGAAATAAGGAAACAATTCCATTCACCATTGCAATGAAAAGAATAAAGTACTTAGGAATATATCTACCTAAAGAAACTAAAGACCTATATATAGAAAACTATAAAACACTGGTGAAAGAAATCAAAGAGGACACTAATAGATGGAGAAATATACCATGTTCATGGATCAGAAGAATCAATATAGTGAAAATGAGTATACTACTCAAAGCAACCTATAGATTCAATGCAATCCCTATCAAGCTACCAATGGTATTTTTCACAGAGTTAGAACAAATAATATCACAACTTGTATGGAAATACAAAAAACCTCGAATAGCCAAAGCTATCTTGAGAAAGAAGAATGGAACTGGAGGAATAAACATGCCTGACTTCAGGCTCTACTACAAAGCCACAGTCATCAAGACAGTATGGTACTGGCACAAAGACAGAAATACAGATCAATGGAACAAAATAGAAAGCCCAGAGATAAATCCACACACATATGGACACCTTATCTTTGACAAAGGAGGCAAGAATATACAATGGAGAAAAGATGATCTCTTTAACAAGTGGTGCTGGAAAAACTGGTCAACCACTTGTAAAAGAATGAACTAGAACACTTTCTAACACCATACACAAAAATGAACTCAAAATCGATTAAAGATGTAAACATAAGACCAGAAACTATAAAACTCTTAGAGGAGAACATAGGCAAAATACTCTCCGACATAAATCACAGCAGGATCCTCTATGACCCACCTCCCAGAATATTGGAAATAAAAGCAAAAATAAACAAATGGGGACTAATTAAAAATAAAAGCTTCTGCACAACAAAGGAAACTATAAGCAAAGTGAAAAGACAGCCTTCAGAATGGGAGAAAATAATAGCAAATTAAGCAACTGACAAGCAACTAATCTCAAAAATATACAAGCAACTCCTGCAGCTCAATTCCAGAAAAATAAACGACCAAATCAAAAAATGGGCCAAAGAACTAAATAGACATTTCTCCAAAGAAGACATACAGATGGCTAACAAACACATGAAAAGATGCTCAACATCACTCATTATCAGAGAAATGCAAATCAAAACCACAATGAGGTACCATTTCATGCCAGTCAGAATGGCTGCGATCCAAAAGTCTACAAGAAATAAAGCTGGAGAGGGTGTGGAGAAAAGGGAACCCTCATACACTGTTGGTGGGAATGCAAACTAGTACAGCCACTATGGAGAACAATGTGGAGATTCCTTAAAAAACTGGAAATAGAACTTCCATATAACCCAGCAATCCCACTGCTGGGCATACACACTGAGGAAACCAGAATTGAAAGAGACACGTGTACCCCAATGTTCATCGCAACACTGTTTATAATAGCCAGGATATGGAAGCAACCTAGATGTCCATCAGCAGAGGAATGGAAAAGAAAGCTGTGGTACATATACACAATGGAGTATTAGCCATTAAAAGAATACATTTGAATCAGTTCTAATGAGGTGGATGAAACCAGAGCCTTTTATACAGAGTGAAGTAAGCCAGAAAGAAAAACACCAATACAGTATACTAACACGTATATATGGAATTTAGAAAGATGGTAATGATAACCCTGTATGCGAGACAGCAAAAGAGACACAGATGTATAGAACAGTCTTTTGGACTCTGTGAGTGGGTGGAGGTGGTGGATGATATGGGATAATGGCATTGAAACATGTATAATATCGTATAAGAAACAAATCACCAGTCCAGGTTGATGCAGGATACAGGAAGCTTGGGGCTGGTGCACTGGGATGACCCAGAGGAATGGTATGTGGAATGAGGTGGGAGGAGGGTTCAGGATGGGGAACACATGTACACCCATGGTGGATGCATGCTGATGTATGGCAAAACCAATACAATATTGTAAAGTAAAAACAATAATAATAATAATAAAATAAAAAGTTAGTGAAAGCTTCAGCAAAAGATACTGGAAGGGGATAGGAGAACAGCTGCCTCACTAGTTTAAGCAGGGCATTATATACTTTTCACCTGACTGCTGAGAATAGATAAAAAAGAATGCCTAAAGGTTATGAAAGTTTTGCCAGATCTTTTTTCCCACAATATGTATCTTGAGCTTAAAAAAGATGTCCTTGATCAAGAGATATTGTTCCTTGCAAGGCCTATGTGACTAATGCAAAAGAATGTGAAAAAGAAAGAATGTTCACCTCCTCATTAAAGGTGCCTTGGAATCCCTATCAACCTGTCTAAGTTAACTTTCTCAATAAGAAGATTAACACATACCCTGAGATAACATACTCCATTTGAGACAGCTCTAGTAGATTGAGAATAAAAGTGGTTGACTGTACATGAATGGCAGTCAGGACACCCAAATTTATAAGAGAAGAAAAATAGATAATTTTCAAAAATAGTTTCTGGTTTGTTCAGGAAACACGAATCTTAAATTACTCCTCTCCCTATCTTCAACCAACTATCCTGAGTTCTTTCCTCCATGTTCTTTGAGCCTAATTCTATTCACAAAAAGATATTAAAAGAGTCAAACAATAAAAGATGTTTTCCTCACTGGAGCCTGAAGACTTATGCATAGGAAATAAAGTAGCTCTCCCTCACACATAAACAAATACAGTGATATAAATACAAAGGTTAACAGACTCTGACAAATAATAGTTTCTCAACAACAATATTTAGTAGTCTAAAGAGTCTGCAGAATTAATTTATCCATAACTCTGTTTATTAATTTTTTAATTTCCTTAACAGAATTTTAGACTTGAAATATCTTTATATCTATCTACCATTGGGCTTCCCAGGTGGCAAAATGGTAAAGAATTCACCTGCCAAAGTAGGAGATGCAAGAGAGGCAGGTTCATCCTTGGATTGGGAAGATCCTTTGGAGTCAAAAATGACAACCACTCCAGTATTATTTCCTGGAAAATTCCATGGACAAAAGAGCTTGGCGGACTACAGTCCACGGGGTCACAAAGAGTCAAACGTGACTGGCACACACACATGTATAAGCAAAAAACTATCTAATGTGCAGAAAATAGCCTCTTTGACACCTCTGAAAATAGGATTTGCAGAAGACTCTGACAATGAACTCCGGGACATTAACCTGCATCCTTTCAGAGATTTGACCCTCCAGATAATGGTCTTTCAATGTATCATGTATGCCATGGAACAAATAGTCTCTAAATTGACTTGGACACAGTCTTGTTGGGTAGAGGTTAAAAAAAAAAAAAATGAGAAATTTGTACGCAAGTCAGGAGGCAAGAGTTAAAACTGGACATGGAACAACAGACTGGTTCCAAATAGGAAAAGGAGTACGTCAAGGCTGTATATTGTCACCCTGCTTATATAACTTATATGCAAAGTACATCATGACAAACGATGGGCTAGAAGAAGCACAAGCTGGAATCAAGATTGCCAGGAGAAATATCAATAACCTCAGATATGCAGATGACACCACCCTTCTGTTTTTTTTTTTATTTTATTTAATTTTTAAACTTTACTTAATTGTATTAGTTTTGCCAAATATCAAAATGAATCCACCACAGATATACATGTGTTCCCCATCCTGAACCCTCCTCCCTCCTCCCTCTCCATACCATCCCTCTGGGTCGTCCCAGTGCACTAGCCCCAAGCATCCAGTATCGTGCATCGAACCTGGACTGGCATCTCGTTTCATACATGGTATTTTACATGTTTCAATGCCATTCTCCCAAATCTTCCCACCCTCTCCCTGTCCCACAGAGTCCATAAGACTGTTCTATACATCAGTGTCTCTTTTGCTGTCTCGTACACAGGGTTATTGTTATCATCCTTCTAACTTCCATATATATGCGTTAGTATACTGTATTGGTGTTTTTCCTTCTGGCTTACTTCACTCTGTATAATAGGCTCCAGTTTCATCCACCTCATTAGAACTGATTCAAATGTATTCTTTTTAATGGCTGAATAATACTCCATTGTGTATATGTACCACAGCTTTCTTTATCCATTCATCTGCTGATGGGCATCTAGGTTGCTTCCATGTCCTGGCTATTATAAACAGTGCTGCGATGAACATTGGGGTACACGTGTCTCTTTCCCTTCTGGTTTCCTCAGTGTGTATGCCCAGCAGTGGGATTGCTGGATCATAAGGCAGTTCTATTTCCAGTTTTTAAAGGAATCTCCACACTGTTCTCCATAGTGGCTGTACTAGTTTGCATTCCCACCAACAGTGTAAGAGGGTTCCCTTTTCTCCACACCCTCTCCAGCATTTATTGCTTGTAGATTTTTGGATCACAGCCATTCTGACTGGTGTGAAATGGACACCACCCTTCTGGCAGAAAGTGAAGAGGAACTAAAAAACCTTTGATGGAAGTGAAAGTGGAGCGTAAAAAAGTTGGCTTAAAGCTCAACATTCAGAAAACAAAGATCATGGCATCTGGTCCCATCACTTCATGGGAAATAGATGGGGAAACAGTGGAAGCAGTGTCAGAACTTTATTTTTGGGGGCTCCAAAATCACTGCAGATGGTAACTGCAGCCATGAAATTAAAAGACGCTTACTCCTTGGAAGAAAAGTTATGACCAACCTAGATAGCATACTGAAAAGCAGAGACATTACTTTGCCAACTAAGGTCCATCTAGTCAAGACTATGGTTTTTCCAGTGGTTATGTATGGATGTGAGAGTTGGACTGTGAAGAAGGCTGAGCGCCGAAGAACTGATGCTTTTGAACTGTGGTGTTGGAGAAGACTCTTGAGAGTCCCTTGGACTGCAAGGAGATCCAACCAGTCCATTCTGAAGGATATCAGCCCTGGGATTACTTTGGAAGGAATGATGCTAAAGCTGAAACCCCAGTACTTTGGCCACCTCATGCGAAGAGTGGACTCATTGGAAAAGACTCTGATGCTAGGAGGGATTGGGGGCAAGAGGAGAAGGGGACAACAGAGGATGAGATGGCTGGATGGCATCACTGACTCAATGGACGTGAATCTGAGTGAACTCCGGGAGTTGGTGATGGACAGGGAGGCCTGGCATGCTACGATTCATGGGGTCATAAAGAGTTGGACACGACTGAGCAACTGAACTGAACTGAACTGAAATCACCATGACAATGTGTCCTAAGGGGTAATATCCTAATGATAAGGTGATAGAGGCTGACTACTTCTGCTCCTGTTTGCTTAAGGGCCCCATTTGTCAAACCCTTTTTCTGCTAGCTCAGTTCAGTTCAGTCGCTCAGTCATATCCGACTCTTTGCGACCCCATGGACTGCAGCACACCAGGCTTCCCTGTCCATCACCAACTCCCGGAGGTTACTTAGACTCATGTCAGTGATGCCATCAACCATCTCATCCTCTGTTGTCCCCTTCTCCTCCCGCCTTCAATCATTCCCAGCATCAGAGTCTTTTCCAATGAGTCCACTCTTCGTATCAGGGGGCCAAAGTATTGGAGTTTCAGCTTCAGCATTAGTCCTTCCAATGAATATTCAGGACTGATTTCTTTTAGGATAGACTGGCTGGATCTCCTTGCTGTCCAAGGGACTCTCAAGAGTCTTCTCCAACACCACAGTTCAAAAGCATCAGTTCTTCGGCGCTCAGCCTTCTTCACAGTCCAACTCTCACATCCATACATAACCACTGTAAAAACCAAAGTTTTGACTAGACAGACATTTGTTGGCAAAGTAATGTCTCTGCTTTTGAATATGCTACCTATGTTGGTCATAACTTTTCTTCCAAGGAGCAAGCATCTCTTAATTTCATGGTGGCAGTCATCATCTTCAGTGATTTTGGAGACAAAATATATAAAAGGGACTGGAATATAAAAGTAGGAAGTCAAGAAATACCTGGAGTAACAGGCAAATTTGGCCTTGGAGTACAGAATGAAACAGGGCAAAGGCTAATACAGTTTTCTGTGAGGCCACATATTTATTACTCAGAAACCAACATGAAACATAAGCTTATAGAAGAATGACTGGTGCTGGCCACACTTGCCCAGAAACAAAAGGTAACCAGCTTATTACTAAGCATCTTAAGACAAGGTATGTGAGTGAATGCAGAGGACTGGCAATCAAAAACTGGTGAAATTCTATGAAAACATTTTCATTACATAGGTTATATACCTTCAGATCCTTCATCAATTCCCTTTGTTTATCTGATCTCTCATAATTTTGGGATTCAGAGAGCAGAGGTTGATGGTAGGAGAGTCAGGGGCCATACTTGATATGTTCAGAGAGTACCACACCTTTGCCTTCAGATCAAGCCCAAAACCTAACCTAGCACATTAAGTCATTATCTGCAGAGGCCAATTTAAATGAAATTTTAAAGAATTATTGATTTAACTTGACTACCATTTACAGATGAGCTAAAAACAAAACAAAATGAACAAATCTCTATTTTTACTTAAAGGATTATACCCGATTTTTTTTCTTGAATGTTGTCTTATTTCCTTGGAGGAGGAGGTATTAGAAATATTAGAAGAATTACCAAGTTTGTTGTCATTTCTACCTGGCCAGATTAGTTGAGTTTATACAAACTCTACAATTTCATATATATGTAATATTGGGGGGGGGGGAGTCATTCATCTCTCTTTGTCATTTATACAGAAAAAGATGCTTAACCTTATTGTGTTGTTTTGAGGATCAAGCCAGCATATGAAAAACACTCAGTTATTCTGGTATAAAGTTGGGGTGATCCAAGTCACCCTATGCAATTGTGAAGTATAGGTTTTAGGCTCATATTTTGTCTGATGGCAAATAGTAACTAGACTTATTGTGGTGATCACTTGAAATTGGAAATAATAAAATACTTAGGAATAAATCTACCTAAAGAAGCAAAAGATCTATATATAGAAAATTATAAAACACTAATGAAAGAGATCAAAGATGACACAAATAGATGGAGAAATATACCATATTCATGGATTGGAAGAATCAATATAATGAAAATGAGTATACTACTCAAAGCAATCTATAGATTCAATGCAATCCCTATCAAGCGACCAACGGTATTTTTCAGAGAATTAGAACAAGTAATTTCACAATCTGTATGGAAATACAAAAAACCTCAAATAGCCAATGCAATCTTGAGAAAGAAGAATGGAACTGGAGGAATCAACCTGCCTGACTTCAGTCTCTACTGAAAAGCTTCAGTCATCAAGACAGTATGGTCCTGGAACAAAGACAGAAACATAGATCAATGGAACAAAATAGAAAGCTCAGAGATAAATCCACACACCTATGGAGACTTTATCTTTGACAAAGGAGGCAAGACTATACAAGAGAGAAAAGACAATCTCTTTAACAAATGGTGCTGGGAAAACTGGTCAACCACTTGTAAAAGAATGAAACTAGAATACTTCCTAACACCATAGACAAAAATAAACTCAAAATGAATTAAAAATCTAAACGTAAGACAAGAAACTATAAAACTCCTAGAAGAAAACATAGGCAAAACACTCTCTGACATAAATCATAGCAGAATTCTCTATGACCCACCTCCCAGAGTAATGGAAATAAAAGCAAAAATAAACAAGTGGGACCTAATTAAACTTAAAAGTTTTTGCACAACAAAGGAAACTATAAGTAAGGTGAAAAGACAGCCTTCAGAATGGGAGATAATAATAGCAAATGAAGCAACTGACAAAGAATTAATCTCAAAAATATACAAGCAACTCCTGCAGTTCCAGAAAAATAAGCAACCCAATCAATAATGGGCCAGAGAACTAAACAGACATTTCTCCAAAGAAGACATACAGATTGCTAACAAATACATGAAAAGATACTCAACATCACTCATTATCAGAGAAATGCAAATCAAAACCACAATGAGGTACTATCTCATGGCAGTCAGAATGGCTGCTGTCAAAAAGTCTAGAAACAGTAAATGCTGGAGAGGGTGAGGAGAAAAAGGAACCTTCTTACACCATTGGTGGGAATGCAAACTAGTACAGTCACTGTGGAAAACAGTGTGGAGATTCCTTAAAAGACTGGAAATAGAACTGCCTTATGATCCAGCAATCCCACTGCTGGGCATACACACCGAGGAAACCAGAATTGAAAGAGACACATGTACCCCAATGTTCATTGCATCACTGTTTGCAATAGCCAGGACATGGAAGCGACCTAGATGTCCATCAGCAGACGAATGGATAAGAAAGCTGTAGTGCATATACACAACGGAATATTACTCAGCTATTAAAAAGAATGCATTTGAATCAGTTCTAATGAGGTGGATGAAACTGGAGCCTATTATACAGAGTGAAGTAAGTCAGAAAGAAAAACACCAATACAGTATATTAACGCATATACATGGAATTTAGAAAGGTGGTAATGACGACCCTATATACGAGACAGCAAAAGAGACACAGATGTAAAGAACAGTCTTTTGGACTCTTTTGGAGAAGGCGAGGGTGGGATGATTTGAGAGAATAGCATTGAAATATGTATATTATCATATGCAAAATAGATCGCCAGTCCAGGTTCAATGCATGAGACAGGGTGTTCAGGGCTGGTGCACTGGGATGACCCTAAGGGATGGGATGGGGAGGGAGGTGGGATGGAGGGTCAGGATTGGGAACACATGTACACCCGTGGCTGATTCATGTCAATGTATGGCAAAAATCACCACAATATTGTAAAGTAATTAGCCTCCAATTAAAATTTTAAAAAAGAAATAAATTACAAAAAAAAAGAAATATCAAAACACTATATTGTGCTTCAGGAACTAACATAGTGTTGTAGCTCAATTGTTCTTGGACAAACAAACATTGTCAAAGGAAAATAGATAAGATTTGTTGCTTCCGGAAGTGGGGGTTGGGGATGGGTTAAGACTGCCAAAAGGTACAATCTTCCATTTATAAGATAAATAAATAGTAAGGATTTAATACACAACATGACAAATATGATTAACACTGCTCTATGTTACATATGAAAATTGTTAAGAGAGTAAGTTATAAGGGTCCACATCACGAAGAAAATCATTTTTCGTATTCCTTTAATTTTGTTTCTATATGAGATGATGAATACTAACTAAATTTATTGTGGTAATAACTTTATGATATATGTAAATCAAATCATTACTATTCATCTTAAATTTAAATTTTACTGTATGTAAATTATATCTCAATAAAACTAGAAGGAGAAACATCAATATTGTTTCAATAAACTAACAATGAATTATCTGAAAAGTGATAAAGAAAACCATCCCAACTACAATAGCATCAAAACCAATAATATATTTACTTAGGAATAAATTTAAACAAGAGGTGAAAGATACACTGAAAACTATAAGACACTGATGAAAGAAACTGAAGACCTAGGTAAATAGACAGGTATTCTGATTCACAGATTGCAAGAAATAATACTGTTAAAATATCCAGCCATCTATAGATCCAATGAAATATCTATGAAAATTTAAATATCATTTTCAAAGAAATAGAAAAAACAATCCTAAAATTTACATGGACCCTGAAAAGACCTTGAAAATCCAAAGAAATCTTAGGAAGAGCAAAGCTGAAGGCACCAAAGTTCTTGGTTTCAAATTATATTACAGAAGTATGACAATCAAAACAGCATAAAACAGACACATAGATCACTAAGACAGAATTCAGAGCCCAGAAATAAATGTGCATATATATGGGCAACTTATATTTGACAGGAGAACCAAGAATATTCAGTGGAGAAAAGACAATCTTTTAAATAAATGGTCCTGGGAAAATTGTTTATTAAAGTATAAGAAAATTATAATGGAGTATTGTCTTTATTCTACTCACAAAAACTAACTCTAAAGTGGATTAAAGACTTAAATAAAAGAGAGAAAACCATAAAACACCTAGAAGAAAATATGAGGGACAATTTCCTCCAGATTGACGTTGGCAATAATTTTTTGGATACAACACAAAAGCAGAAGGAACAACATGAAAAACAAACAAGTGAGGCTATCTAAAAATAAAGGCCTTCCACACAGTAAATGAAAGATCAAAATAATGAGAAAACAGAAAGAGAAATTAAGGAAACAATTCCATTCACCATTGCAATGGAAAGAATAAAATACTTAGGAATATATCTACCTAAAGAAACTAAAGACCTATATATAGAAAACTATAAATCACTGGTGAAAGAAATCAAGAGGACACTAATAGATGGAGAAATATACCATGTTCATGGATTGGAAGAATCAATATAGTGAAAATGAGTATACTACCCAAAGCAATTTATAGATTCAATGCAATCCCTATCAAGCTACCAATGGTATTCTTCACAGAGCTAGAACAAATAGTTTCACAATTTGTATGGAAATACAAAAAACCTCGAATAGCCAAAGCTATCTTGAGAAAGAAGAATGGAACTGGAGGAATCAACCTACCTGACTTCAGGCTCTATTACAAAGCCACAGTTATCAAGACAGTATGGTACTGGCACAAAGACAGAAATATAGATCAATGGAACAAAATAGAAAGCCCAGAGATAAATCCATGCACATATGGACACCTTATCTTTGACAAAGGAAGCAAGAATATACAATGGATTAAAGACAATCTCTTTAACAAGTGGTGCTGGGAAAACTGGTTAACCATTTGTAAAGAATGAAACTAGAACACTTTCTAACACCATACACAAAAATAAACTCAAAATGGATTAAAGATCTCAACGTACGACCAGAAACTATAAAACTCCTAGAGGAGAACATAGGCAAAACACTCTCCGACATACATCACAGCAGGATCCTCTATGACCCACCTCCCAGAATATTGGAAATAAAAGCAAAAATAAACAAATGGGACCTAATTAAACTTAAAAAGCTTCTGCACAACAAAGGAACCTATTAGCAAGGTGAAAAGACAGCCTTCAGAATGGGAGAAAATCATAGCAAATGAAGCAACTGACAAACAACTAATCTCAAAAATATACAAACAAATCCTACAGCTCAACTCCAGAAAAATAAACGACCCAATCAAAAAATGGGCCAAAGATCTAAACAGACATTTCTCCAAAGAAGACATACAGATGGCTAACAAACATATGAAAAGATGCTCAACATCACTCATTATTAGAGAAATGCAAATCAAAACCACTATGAGGTACCATTTCACGCCAGTCAGAATGGCTGCGATCCAAAAGTCTACAGGCAATAAATGCTGGAGAGGGTGTGGAGAAAAGGGAACCCTCTTACACTGTTGGTGGGAAGGCAAACTAGTACAGCCACTATAGAGAACAGTGTGGAGATTCCTTAAAAAACTGGAAATAGAACTGCCTTATGATCCAGCAATCCCACTGCTGGGCATACACACCGAGGAAACCAGAAGGGAAAGAGACACGTGTACCCCAATGTTCATTGCAGCACTGTTTATAATAGCCAAGACATGGAAGCAACCTAGATGCCCATCAGCAGATGAATGGATAAGAAAGCTGTGGTACATATACACAATGGAGTATTACTCAGCCATTAAAAAGAATACATTTGAATCAGTTCTAATGAGGTGGATGAAACTGGAGCCTATTATACAGATGCTGGGCATCTAGGTTGCTTCCATGTCCTGGCTATTATAAACAGTGCTGCGATGAACATTGGGGTACACGTGTCTTTTTCAATTCTGGTTTCATCGGTGTGTATGCCCAGCACTGGGATTACCGGGTCGTATGGCAGTTCTATTTCCAGTTTTTTAAGGAATCTCCACACTGGTCTCCATAGTGGCTGTACTAGTTTGCCTTCCCACCAACAGTGTAAGAGGGTTGCCTTTTCTCCACAACCTCTCCAGCATTTATTGCTTGTAGACTTATGGATTGCAGCCATTCTGACTGGCATGAAATGGTACCTCATAGTGGTTTTGATTTGCATTTCTCTGATAATGAGTGATGTTGAGCATCTTTTCATGTGTTTGTTAGCCATCTGTATGTCTTCTTTGGAGAAATGTCTATTTAGTTCTTTGGCCCATTTAGAGACACTGATGTATAGATCAGTATTATGGACTCTGTGAGAGAGGGAGAGGGTGGGGAGATTTGGGAGAATAGCATTGAAACATGTATAATATCATGTATGAAACGAGTCACCAGTCCAGGTTCGATGCACGATACTGGATGCTTGGGGCTGGTGCACTGGGATGACCCAGAGGGAGGGTATAGGGAGGGAGGAGGAAGGAGGGTTCTGGATGGGGAACACAGGTATACCTGTGGCAGATTCATTTCAATATTTGGCAAAACTAATACAATATTGTAAAGTTAAAAAAAAAAAAGGTAACCTAAAAAAAATAAATAAAAAAGAAAGAAAAAAAATAAAATTAAATTTAAAAAAATCAAAATAATTAAAAGGTAACTGAAAAATGGGAGAAAATATTTGGAAGCCTTTAATCTGATAAGGGGTTAAGAGCAAAATATAAGGAACTCATAGAACTCAATAGCAAAAATATAAATAAATAAAACCCACACAAATTGATTTTAAAAAGACAAGCAGAACAGATTTTTTTTTTTCTCAAATAAGACATTCAAATGACTAACATGTACATTGAAGCAAAATATTTGCAACCTTTATTTCTGATAAGGAATTACTGTCTAAAATATATAAGGAGCTCATAGAAAAAACAAACAAACAAAATAAAGGGAGACACAAATGACCTAAGGTATAAACGTGTGTTCAATAGCACTAATCCTCAGGGAAACACAAGTCAACATGAAATGTTACCTCTTAGGATGGCTGTTAATCAAAACACAAAAATAGTAAGTGTTGGTGAGGATATGAGAAATGTTAACTCTGAAATACTGTTGACATGAATGTAAATTTATACAGACATTATAGAAAACAGTAATAAGCTTCTTATTGATGGTTTTGAACTGTGGTGTTGGATAAGACTCTTGAGAGTCCCTTGGACTGCAAGGAGATCAAACCAGTCAGTCCTAAAGAAAATCTGTCCTGACTATTCATTGGAAAGACTGATGCTGAAGCTGAAGCTCCAATACTTTGGCCACCTGATGCAAAGAACTGACTCATTGGAAAAGACCCTGATGCTGGGAAAGATTGAGGGTAGGAGGAGAAGGGGATGACATGGTTGGATGGTATCACTGACTAGATGAACATGAGTTTGAGCAAGCTCTGGGAGTTGGTGATGGAAAGGAAAGCCTGGTGAGCTGCAGTCCATGGGGGTCACAAAGAGTCAGACATGAGTGAGCAACTGAACTGAATAAACTTCCTCAATATATTAAAAATTAAAATTAACATATAAGCCAGCTATTATACCTCCATATAAAACTTACATAAAGGAATTTAAATCCCATGGTGGAAAAGATACCTGCACTTCTATGTACAATGCGGCATTATTCACAATAACTAAGATATGAATGTATCTGAATTATACATGATATGATATAAATGTCCATCAACAGAATAACCTACAAAGAAACTGTATACACATCCAATAGAATATTATTTATCCTCAGAAAAGAAGGAAATGCTACTATTTGTGACAACATAATGGACTTGGAGGACACCATGCTAAGTGAAATAAGCCAGGCACAGAAAGACAAATACTTTATGACCTCACTTATATTTGGAATCCAAAATAATCAAATGTATAGAAACAGACTATAGAATGGTGGTTATAATAAGGGTATGTGGCAAAGGAGAAATGGAGAGATGTTATCAAGGTGTATAAGTTTCAGTTTTACAAGATAAGTTCTGGAGATCTAATGTATAGGACAGTGACTGTAGGTGAAAATACTGAATTTCATACTTGAAATTTACCAACAGGGTATATCCTAAGTTTTCTCACTAATACATAAAACATACACACAGACACATGCACAAATGGTAATGGCAATTGTGTGAGGTTATGGATATTTAATCGGAGAAGGAAATGGCAACCCACTCCAGTGTTCTTGCCTGGAGAATCTCAGGGATGGGGGAGCCTGGTGGGCTGCCGTCTATGGGGTCACACAGAGTTGGAGACGACTGAAGTGACTTAGCAGCAGCATGGACATTTAATTGATTTAATTGTTGTAATTATTAATATTTCACAATGTATACATACAGCAAATCATTAAATTTTATATCTAAATATACACAGTAAGAAAGAAAAGAAAATAGGTACTCTGTTTTTCTGCAAAAACCTTCAGACTCCACCAGCAGTAGAAAGCCTTAAACACTAGAATGTGTTTAAAAATTTTAATAACAACAAATAAAAGTGTGTGTTTTATTTATGAAAAAGCTAGAACTCTACTCTCATGATCTGTGCATTATGCTGTATATAAAGTACCCTGGGACTCCCCTGGTGGTACAGTGGATAAGAATCCACTTGCCAATGCTGGGGACATAGGTTTGATCCCTGGTCCAGGAAGATTCCACATGCCCTGGAGCAACTAAGCCCCTGCACCACAACTACTGAGCCTGAGCTTTAAAGCCTGCAAGTCATCAATGACTGAGCTTGTGTGTCACAACTATTGAAGACCACGCACCTAGAGCCTGTGCTCTGTGACAATAGAAGCCACTGCAATGAAGAATAGCTCCCTGCTCACTGCAACTAGAGAAAGCCTTCACACAGCCGCAAAAAACAGCACAAACAAAAAATAAATTAAAAAAAAAATTTAAACATAAAGGATACCTCAATGTTTAAAAATATATTGACTTCATAATAAAAATTACATATAGTAAAATGACAAATCTTCTTGGATAATGATTTTACATTGAAGAAAGCATTTAAAATATTTGTTTGGAAAAAATATACATAATAAAATTACATTGTTTATGATTTTTTTAAGTGAAATATGAAGTTCAACGGTTTGGTGAATCATGGTTTTCTGTTTATGACTATTATTAACTGAATACTTATTTCCATTTTTTATGGCAAGTGTAGTTTAAATTAAGTATAAAAATTGATATGATAGTTTCTAAAATATGATGTATGTGCTATAAAACAATCCCATTATATTATAACCTCAGTTGTGTCTCAACTATCATTTTGCATATGTTCTCATTTTGAAAGCTTTTGATATAAAATATGAGAACAAACAAATAAGTAAAATAAATGAACAAACCAGTCCAAACAAAAATAAACACAGAATAGTAGTTACCAGATGGGAAGCAGCAGCCAAGGGGAGGGAAAATGGGTAAATGGGATGAACTGCATGGTGATGAAGAGAAATTAAAATTTTGGTGGTTACCACACTGTAGTGTATACAGAAGCAGACATAAAGTTGTACACATAAAAGCTGACAAACCTAGACAGTATGGTAAAAAGCAGATATGTCACTTTGCCAACAAAGGTCATTATAGTCAAAACTATGGTTTTTCCAGTAGTCATGTATGGATGTAAGAAGTAGACTATAAAGAAGGGAGAGCACTGAAGAACTGATGCTTATAAAATGTTTATAACTGATAATTATAATTGAAAATTCTATCATTATAGTATTTCTCAGAAATTGAAAAGTTGAATATTCATGATAGAAAATGAATTTTTTGCAAGCCCAGTAAATTTCACGTCATTGTTTCTAAAAATAATAGAAAAAGGAAGTAATGATACTGTTTTCCAATAAACTGTTAAACATCACATTTAATGATAAACCATTAGACTACTAATGAAATATAGTTTAGAAGAAATTCAGAACATTGAGCTATCTTTATTTATAAAAATGGAATGAAAATGATCCAATTCAATTTTGTTTCAGCAAAAAGAAATATTAGTCATGGATATGTTAGGTAAATTTTCAAAGCATCACTTTTATTTAGGGATAACTTTTATATCAAATTTTTATTTACATTTATTAACGTTTCTCTCTTACCCAAAATATATTAAAACATTAAAAAAATTAACCTATAAACATTTTTGTTGCAGAGAACTTTTATATGATGATCAATTGAAAACTTATAAGTACATATGTAAAATATAAATATGTTTATCAGATCAGATCAGATCAGTTGCTCAGTCGTGTCCGACTCTTTGCGACCCCATGAATCACAGCAGGCCAGGCTTCCCTGTCCATCACCAACTCCCGGAGTTCACTCAGACTCACGTCCATCGAGTCAGTGATGCCATCCAGCCATCTCATCCTCTCTCGTCCCCTTCTCCTCCTGCCCCCAATCCCTCCCAGCATCAGAGTCTTTTCCAATGAGTCAACTCTTCGCATGAGGTGGCCAAAGTACTGGGGTTTCAGCTTTAGCATCATTCCTTCCAAAGAAATCCCAGGACTGATCTCCTTATACCAACAAAGTTCATAGAGTAAATAAAAGATAAGTTTTAAATGTAAAAATGCAAGGTAACAAATTCCATTAAATATGTTTAAATGAGCTACAGAAGTACATAAAATATCAATATATGCAATATAAAAAAAATTCACATGGAGAGATTATTTACCTCCTCTTACAAAGAATGGCGACTCTCAATATAAAGGGCATTTCCCAAAGAGATATTTTAAATGATCTCAGACAGCGGGAAAAGGAGACAAGTTTGGCATTTTTATGACAACTTGGGGGTGAATACAAGGTGAGTATTATCCATGCAGAAGCTTTCATGGTTGGGTCACTGGACTTCTTTATCAGCTTGCCCGGAAGGAGAAGAGAAGAGGCAGAAGTGTGGCAGAAGGAGAAGAGGAAGGGATGTAAAGGCTATGAACCATCAGAAAGCCAAAATATCCAAAATATGGAGTCAGACTCTTTAATTAATTCTGCCAATAGCATTGTGTCTTAAGTAGCTATACAGTAGGTGTTAGTATTGGATGGGGTGATTACTTTCATTTTATTCTTCTTTTTCAAGATTATTGTAGATGTTCAGGGACTTGTGACTTTCAATATGAATTATAGAATAATTTTGTCTTTCTCTCAGAAAAAAACTTTTCTGGGAATTTTGAAAAGCGTTGAATTATATATATATACATATATTATAATATATATATTATATATATAATGAAGTTGGGAATCACTTTTACTCTTTTCTTAGTTTCTGTACATAGAACTAGTGGGGGATAAAATATTAATAAAATATTTGGGAACTCATTGTGGTACCTTCAAGTCTTGAAGTCCCTAGACACTTCATATTCTCCTTATCACTTTTCAGAATCATTTATAGTTATCTACTGAATTATTCCCAAGTTATTTGGCTGTATTTAGAGGGGAAAACAAATACATAACATTTAATCTATAATGTGAGTAAACTGAACTTTTAAAAAAATTTGTCAAGATGTTCACCAAAATTCCAGTATATTTTGTCATTTTTATATTGACAACAGAAGTCAAGTTATAGATTTTCCAAATCATCACTAATACTGGTATGACAAATCTTTTTTTTCAAAGACATTTTAAAGACACTTTTTAAAGACATTCTAATAGTTCTGTAGTAGAATTGCAATGTGCTTTTAATTTGTGTTTTCTAAAAACTCATAAAGCTTAGCATATTTTCAAATGATCCTTGATCATCCATATATATTCTTTAATGGTTTTAAAAATCTCTGTCTCACTATATCAATGTATCTACATATCCATACAACTATGTAGTCATAATATCAGTGGAAGTGTTGGACTACAAAGATATATTTTATTCCATCATGAATTAAAATACCAATATTTCTTATTTTAGAAGTGTTCCCAACACTTCTCCATGGCACCTTCTCCAATTACTCCGGTCCATACTCTGGTCTTATTTTGTCTGACCACTGAGTCCTCAGCATACTGCAGCATCAGTCAGTTCAGTTCAGTTCAGTCGCTCAGTCATGTCCGACTCTTTGCAACACCATGAATTGCAGCACGCCAGGCCTCCCTGTTCATCACCATCTCCCAGAGTTCACTCAGACTCACGTCCATCGAGTCAGTGATGCCATCCAGCCATCTTATCCTCTGTCGTCCCCTTCTCCTCCTGCCCCCAATCCCTCCCAGCATCAGAGTCTTTTCCAATGAGTCAACTCTTCGTATGAGGTGGCCAAAGTACTGGAGTTTCAGCTTTAGCATCATTCCTTCCAAAGAACACCCAGGGCTGATCTCCTTCAGAATGGACTGGTTGGATCTCCTTGCAGTCCAAGGGACTCTCAAGAGTCTTTTCCAACACCACAGTTCAAAAGCATCAATTCTTCAGAGCTCAGCTTTCTTCACAGTCCAACTCTCACATCCATACATGACCACTGGAAAAACCATAGCCTTGACTAGATGGACCTTTGTTGGCAAAGTAATGCCTCTGCTTTTGAACACTTATATTGGCTCTACCTTCATTCTAAAAATGAATCACCATAAAACCAAGTTCCTCTGTCAATTTATATTAACATCTCTATCCATAATGTTATTCTCTTTCTTGCCCTGCACTTGTTTTCCCTGAAGACTGGGGAATATCAAAGAAAATGGAAGATTGTAATCAAGCAGGACCATATAGGGTCTTCCCTCCCAGCATGTCCTCTGACTGCTTCTTATTTGCAGAAAAGCTTCCCTGAGTCACAAAAGACTTGGCTCAATTGTTAATAATTGGAATAATGTGAACTTGTAGTTCCAAAAATAATAATTTTGTCAGGAGAACTCAAAACAATTTAAACAATATATTAGCCATATGGCAGAGTCAGAGAATATTTACTCACTCCCTAAAGGACATAGATAACAGTGTCTGACGTGTATTCCTGAGTTGTTTTACAAATATTGAAACTCCCACCATGTGGAAGAAGTTAATTGCATGATGACCATAAGCTTGTAACTCCCAAACTGAATGGAGACTGAGGATTAATGATGTTAACCTTTGTGATACCACCCTGTCATCTCACCATCAAAAAATCAGAGAATTGTTCATGAGCTGATCACACACTCTGCAACCCTCTCACTCAATTTGACTTTAAAAATTCTTATCTGAAATCCATTGGGGAGTTCAGGTTTTTAAGCACAGCTACCCATGCTCCTTGCTTGGCCTTGCAATAAATGCTGCACTTTCCTTCATCACACTAAAAGTCAGTACACCGGCTTTACTGGGAATGGGTAAGCAGATTCAATCTGGGTCCAAAACATTTCTTACACCAAGATATAAATCCCTCTAAGAAGATACTATTCCTTCTACTTTTCTAATTTCTTCTATAGTACAGTTTAAACACTGTAAGCTCTTAGTCAATACACCAGGAAGAAGTCAATGATTAGAAGGAAAACATTAGAAAAACACCTACTTATGTTTTATTGACTATGCCAAAGCCTTTGACTGTGTGGATCACATCAAACTGGAAAATTCTTCAAGAGATGTGAATACAAAACCACCTTACCCCTCTCCTGAGAAATCTGTAAGCAGGTCAAGAAGCAACAGTTAGAACTAGACATGAAACAATGGACTGGTTCCAAATTGGGAAAGGAGTATGTCAAGGCTGTATATTGTCACCCTGCTTATTTTATATGCATAGTACCTCATGTGAAATGCCACACCGATGAAGCACAGGCTGGGATTAAGATTGCTGGGAGAAATATCAATAACCTCAGATATGCAGATGACACCACCCTTACGGCAAAAAGTGAAGAAAAACTAAAGAGCCTCTTGACAAAAGTGTAAGAGGAGAGTGAAAGAGCTGGCTTAAAACTCAGCTTTCAAAAAACGAAGATCATGGAATCTGGTCCCATCACTTCATGGCAAACAGATGGGAAAACAAAGGAAACAGTGACAGACTTTGTTTTCTTGGGCTCCAAAATCACTGCAATTGTGACTGCAGCCATGAAATTAAAAGACACTTGCTCCTTGGAAGAAAAGCTATGACTGACATAGCATAAGAAAAAGCACAGACATTATTTTTCCAAAAAAGTTCCATCTTCATCATGGCAAAACCAATACAATATTGTAAAGTAATTAGCCTCCAATTAAAATAAATAAATTTAAATAAAAAAAAAGTTCTGTCTAGTCAAAGCTATGGTTTTTCCAGTAGTCATGTGTGAAAGTTGGACTATAAAGAAAACTGAGCACTGAAGAACTGGTATTTTTGAGCTATGGTGTTGGAGAAGACTCTTGAGTCCCTTAGACATCAAGGAGATCAAATCAGTTAATCCTAAAGAAAAGCAACCCTGAATATTCATTGGAAGTACTGATGCTGAAGCTGAAGCTTCAATACTTTGGCCACCTGATGTGAAGAACTGACTCATTAGAAAAGACCCTGATGCTGGGAGGGATTAAGAGCAATAGGAGAAGGGGACGACAGAGGATGAGATGGTTGAATGGTATTATGACTTGATGGACATGAGTTTGAGCAAGGACTGAGAGTTGATGAAGGACAGGGAAGCCCGGCATGCTGAAGTCCCTGGGGTCACAAAGAGTCAGACCCAACTGAGCAACTGGACTGAACTGATTTGGGATGGACATGTACACTCTGTTATATTTAAAATGGTTAGCCAAGAAGTACCTACTGTATAGCACATGGAATGCTGATCAATATTATGTGACAGACTGAATGGGAGCGGGGTTTGGGGGAGAATGTATGACTGAATCCCCTTGCTGTCCACTCAAAACTATCACAACATTGTAAACTGCTGCTGCTGCAAAGTCGCTTCAGTCATGTCCGACTCTGTGGGACCCAATGGACGGCAGCCCACCAGGCTTCCCCATCCCTGGGATTCTCCAGGCAAGAACACTGGAACGGGTTGCCATTTACTTCTCCAATGGCATGAAAGTGAAAAGTAAAAGTGAAGTCGCTCAGTCGTGTCCGACTCTAGCGACTCCATGGACTGCAGCCTACCGGCCTCCTCTGTCCATGGGATTTTCTAGGCAAAAGTACTGGAGTGGGGTGCCATTGCCTTCTCCGACATTGTAAACTGGATATACCCAAATACAAAATTAAAAGTTTACATAACAAAAAAGAAGGAAAATATTATGGTGAGTGGAAAAGTGAATTGAATGAGCATTAAGGATGCAGTTTACTTCCATCCTGCCAAAACAAAACCTATAAAGTTGCAGGAACCTTTGGTTATGGACAAAATATGAACTCTGCAAGCTTTAAATCCCCAAAGATTCCTAGAAGAGCTTAAGTCACATGTTATACAAATCCTGTAACTAATGAGAGCAAATTACAAAGTTGAGAGAGAAACTTTTCTCTCTCTCTGATGAAAGAAGAGAAAATCCCTCATGGTCTCCTAACCAGAATTAAACCTCTAGAGCTGAGGAACCTCAAGCCCTCATAATTATCAGACAATATTTCCAAAGGAGTAGAAAGAAAGGCTCTAAATTATTGCAATTTAGTGAGTGTTGAAAACTGATCATAGCATCATGGCCTAGCCTCAAAACTCTTGTCAAAAAACTCCAGACTCATAGAGAGCTGAAGTGCACAAAACCAGGACCTCCTTTTTAACCTCTTAGGTGGGAAGACTCAGACTCAGAAGGTACAGGGACTTTCCTGAGGTCACTAAAGTATCAGTGATAAAGTCAAGAATCCAGTCTTTGACCAGTGATTTTCACAATAAGTTGATCTTTGCTTCTTTTTGAGTGAAGAACACAGCATGTTTATATCAATGTGAAGACTATCTTAGAAGAATGTAACTGTATCTCTGAACTGGCTTTGGAAATTTGATAAAATAAACAAGGTAGGAAACTATTCTAGATGGTTTGATTCTCTTTTCATCGTAATTAATTGTCACTACATTTTCTCTAAATTATTTCTCTTAACTTTGGAAAGAGCACGTATTTCTCTTGTCAGTGGATCCATATCCCAAATTAGATTAGAAAATAATTGATGTAATGAAAACTTCAGAGATAGCTGAGGGTAGGATGAGGTGTATGCAATATTATAAGTACATACTGGAAAAGACTGATGATGGGAAAGATTGAAGGTAAAAGCAGAAGAGGGCAGCAGAGGATTAGGTGGTTAGGTAGCATCACCGTCTTAATGGACATGAGTTTGCGCAAACTCTGGGAGATAGTGAAGGACAAGGAAGCTTGATGTGCTGCAGTCCATGGGGTTGCAAAGAATAGGACATGACTGAGTGACTGAACAACAAAATTATTTTTATGATTACATGTAATAAATGTAAATATATACACAAATTATATATATATATTACATGTATGTGTGTATGTATTTTCCCACTTGGTGGTACTTAGTTAATCCTTTAGTGATTAACTAAATAATCTGAATAATTGCATTATTACATATTTACTGTGAATAGTCATGAGAATTTAAGAACCTTTGTATGTAGATTGCTGTACTGATGGAAGTTTTCACAATGGCTTAGGGAGAAACAGAGGAAAGCGGCATTTTCTGACAGAGAGATAAGTTCTTTTGAAACAGTCCAGAATGCTTCAGAAAGCTATTTATAGGGAAAATTATTTGCAAGTGAAGATTTGTACACCAACGAGACTCATGCTGTGTTTGAATACTAGGAGGCTTACCTAAAAGGCTGTATTGATGTAGCCCAAGGATGAATTCAATATTATTCAACTTAATATATGCTTAGGAAAGAAGTCAGAGAAATACTCCAGTCTTCTCTTCAGAAGAGAGTTACTCACAGATAAGAAGGTATGGATATAATGAGAGAAGAAAACAGGAATGGGAAAAGACTTCACAGAAAAGATTAGGTCATGTGACTCCTGTGTGACTATGAAATAATAAAATTCTTGTCAGATCTAAAAGGACAAAAGAGTCCAAGGGACCTATGCGGTAGAGTCCATAGGTTGTGAATTATTCATGGAAACATTTGTAATTTAAATGATTGTGCTACTGCCTTTTCTCACGCTTAGTGACCAGAGAGATTCTCCCATGAAAATGTTTAAAACAAAAGCAAAAAACATAATTTTTATTTTATATGGAGTTTAGTTGGTTTACAATGTTGTGTTAGTTTCAGGTGTATAGCTAAGTGATTTGTTATATATAATTTATTCCTTTTCAGATTCTTTTCCCATATGGTTATTATAGAATACTGAATAGAATTTCCTGTGCAATTTAGTAGGCTCTTGTTGATGATCTATTTTATATAGTCAGTATATGTTAATCTAAAATTTCTAATTTATCCCTCCCCCTTCATGCTTCCTGTTTGCTAACCATAAGTTTGTTTTCAAAGTCTGTGAGTCTGTTTAATTTTGTAAATAAGTTCATTTGAATCATTTCTTTAAGATTCCACATATAAGTGATATCATATGATATTTGTATTTTTTTGGTATGACATCACTCATTCTGATAATCTCCAGGTCCATCCATTTGTTACAAATGACATTATTTCAATCTTTTTTGAGATTTAATAATATTCAATAATATTGAGTAATATTCCACATATATATACATAAACATATGTATGTGTGTGCTCTACATCTTCTTTACCCATTTCTCTGTTGAAAGACATTTAATTTGCTTCAATGTCTTGGCTATTGTGAATATTGCTTTAATGAACATCGTGGTGCATGTATCTTTTCAGATTAGGGTTTTCTCTGGATATATGCCAAAGACTGAGACTGCTAGATCATATGGAAGTTCTATTTTTAGCTTTTTGTTTGTTTGTTTTAAAGAATATTTATACTGTTTTCCACAGTAACTGTAAAAATTTACATTCCCACCAGCAGTGTAGAAGGGTTCCCTTGTGGAGACAAGCTCTCCAGCATTTACTATTTGTCGACTTTTTGATGATGTGAGGTGATCTTTTTGGATCAGTGTGAGATGCTATCTTTTTGGATCTACTTTCTAGATTAATGAAAACAAAACAAAATAAGCAAATAGGACCTAGTTAAACTCAAACAAAGGCAGCTCCAGAACCCATAGACAAAATGAAAATACAACCCACAAAATGGGAGAAACTATTTGCAAACAAAGCAACTGACAAGGGATTAACCTCCAAAATATACAGATAGTTCATACAGCTCTATATCAAAAAGCAAGAAATCCAATCAAAAAATGGGTGGAAGGCTTAAATAGACATTTCTCCAAATGAGACACAGATGGCCAAAAATCACATGAAAAGATGTTCTACATCACTAATTATTAGAGAAAAGCAAATCAAAACTATGAGAAGTCTCCTGTGAGAATGCTTAATCTTAGCCTGAACCAAATCTAATGAATAATGAAAAGTCTATTCATCTAAATGACCAAGATCACACACTGTATATTGCTAATAACAAAGTGAAATAGAAATTTCTTATATTAAAAACTTTAAAAAACTTACTTATTCAACAATTACTGTAAATTATTTTCTTCTTAAAATGCTCTCTATTATTCTAGAAATACAGATATATATCACTCATAGTCTGTTTCCTCAAGGAGGAAATATTGAGACATAGAAAGAATGTACCATTTAAGTCAAAACAGTTTGATTCCTGTTACAAATACGATGCATCAGAGATGCAATTATCTTATTTCTAAAAATGAATAAAATAATCACACCTCGTCTATACATTTCATAGTTGTCCTATTTTATTTATTTTGTGCTCTGAAGAATAAATTTAATGAACATATGAAAGGATTCACAAAATGTGTGCTATACTAATTATGTTGATGTGTAGTTAAGGGAAAATCACAGGTCAATACAAACAAAAATGAGGAGACGTATTAAATATACAGAAAAATATGTTACGGAAGTTCAAGGAGGATTAGATAAAATAAGATGTAGAATTATCAAGGAGAAGGCAATGGCACACCACTCCAGTACTCTTGCCTGGAAAATCCCATGGACAGAGGAGCCTGGTAGGCTGCAGTCCATGGGTCGCTAGGAGTCGGACACGACTGAGCGACTTCACTTTCACTTTTCACTTTCATGCATTGGAGAAGGAAATGGCAACCCACTCCAGTGTTCTTGCCAGGAGAATCCCAGGGACGGGGAAACCTGGTGGGCTGCCGTCTATGGGGTCGCACAGAGTCAGACACGACTGAAGCGACTTAGCAGCAGCAGCAGCAGAATTATCAAAGAACACATAAACTCATTAACATTAACCTTGTTCATATACTGAGCTTGGCATTGAAGACATGGGTAAAATGTCAATTGTTACCTGACAATTATACATATATTCTAATTAATCAAAAATATTGTAAGGGTTTTTGTATTCTATCTTCCCTCCCTCTCTTCAGAGTAGAAGGAAGGGAGCATGTTCTTTACTTTTAACATTTAAAGGCCTAACTCACTTCTCCAAGAATTGCTAATAGCTTTGAACTTCTCTTACAATCATAAGCCATCAACCAAATGTAGTCCACAAATTCCTAGGAAGTCAAATATCAACCTTCACTCATTAGATATTTATATACAATATCATATGTGTAATTTATTGTGTTAGACTCTGATTCTATTAACTATTGAGCAGTGATTTCAGGGTTCAGAATCTGATCCAACTCTGAGTCACCTTTGCACATGAATTTCCTTTATCTGGACATGAATCATAGAAGTTTCTGTCCTTTTTAAGTTATCAGATAAGAAAATCCTTTTAAAACTAAGCCAGAAAAAGCCATAATAAGTAATTGAAATTGGTTACTCAACAGAGAAGAAAAAAGTTAATGAAAAAAAAAAAAAGAAAAAAGTTAATGAAAATTATGAAAATACCCTATGTCTATACACACAGTTATTTTGCTAAACTAAATAAACCAATAAATAACCAATAAATTAGTGCAGCCACTACAGAAAACAGTATAGAGGTTCTTTAAAGAAACTAATATTAGAGTTACTATATGATCGTGCAAGCCCTCCCCTGGGCATATATCCAGAGAAAAAGTTAATTTGAAAAGATTCATGCACTAATTACATTAGCCAAGACATAGAAGCAGCTTAAATTTCCATCAACAGAGTAAAGGATAAAAGAGTCAGATATGAGTGAGGTGGCTTAGCAGAACACAGCACATAATTATATGCAATGGAATTACTAAGCCATAAAAAAAGTGAAATAATACCATTTGCATCATCATGGATGGACAGAGATGATCATAGTAAGTGAAGTAAGTCAGACAGAAATGACAAACATAATACGACTTATATGTGGACTCTAGAAAGTGATACAAATTAACTTATTTACAAAAAAAATAAACTCACAAACTTAGAAAACAAGCTTATGATTACCAAAAGGGATAGCAGGGGTGGGGAAGAGAGATAAATTGAGTCTGGGATTAACTTACACTCATGGGCTTCCTTTCTGGCTCAGCTGGTAAAGAATTTGCCTGCAATGTGGGAGACCTGCGTTCAATCCTTGGCTTGGGAAGATCCCCTGGAGAAGGGAAAGGCTACCCATTGGCCTGGAGAATTCCATGGACTATATAATCCATGGGGTTGCAAAGAGTCAGACACAACTGAGTGACTTTCACTTTCATGATTATATGTAAAATTGTAGAGAACAGCAACCTACTCTATAGCACAGGGAATTATACTCAATGTCTTATAATAACCTATGATGGAAAAGAATCTGAATAAGATGTGTTTATATCAATATACATATATATAAAACTGAATCACTTTGCTGTACACTTAAAACTAACATTGTAAATTAATTATATGTCCATTTAAAAAAAAGAATCAGTTTGTAATTTTAACATCAAACATTTGTCTCATTCATAGAAAAAAATGTCAACTAATACTGGAAAATATAACATTTGTTTGTTGTTTCTTTTAGATTTCAGATGTCCAAACAATGAAGATCAACCAAACAGTCCTGGAAGAGTTCATTCTTGTTGGCTTTTCTGTTTACCCACATGCACAGACATTCCTCTTTGTGGTTTTCTTCTGCCTCTACCTTCCCACCCTCACAGGTAATCTGGCCATCATGGGTCTAACTTGGGTGGACAGACGTCTCCACACACCCATGTACCTCTTCCTTAGTGCACTCTCTTTCTCTGAGACCTGCTACACCCTGACCATTATCCCCAAGATGTTGGCAGATCTTCTCGTCAAGTACAGAAGCATTTCAGTCATAGGTTGTGGCTTGCAAATGAGTTCCTTCTTGGGACTTGGTGGCACTAATTGTTTCATTCTCACTTTGATGGGATATGATCGCTTCCTGGCCATCTGCAACCCTCTCAGATATCCTTTGCTTATGACCAATATGGCGTGTGGAAAACTTGTGGTCTCTGCTTGGGTTGCAGGCTTCTTTATCTCTGTGACAGAGACTGGAATGATATTCAGGGGCTCTTTCTGTCATCCCAACCTTGTCAAACACTTCTTCTGTCATATGAGGGCTGTTGTGAGGCTGTCCTGTCTAGACAGCAAATTCACAGAATTCATTGTAACAGCAATCTCAGTGTCAGGCTTGATAGGCACCTTCCTGCTTATCATACTCACTTATGTGTTCATTCTCTCTACTGTTCTTAGGATCCCTTCAGCTGAGGGCAAGCAGAAAGCATTTTCTACCTGTGCCTCCCACCTCACAGTGGTCATCATCCACTTTGGTTTTGCATCTATTGTGTATCTGAAGCCAGAAGCATCAGGGGGAGATGACACACTGATAGCAATCCCCTACACTGTCATTACTCCTTTCCTCAGCCCTCTTATTTTCACCCTCAGGAATAAGGACATGAAGAATGCTTTCAGAAAGGTACTCGGAAAAACAAATTCCTTGAATAAATAATCTTGATTTATTGCTGCATGATTGAATATTCCTAGATGTCAGTAAGGGATTTACCCTATGATATCTGAGAAACCTGTACCATTTGCCTTTTTCCAGGGGTTGGCATATCGAGATCAAGTGACTGAGTCTAGGACCCAAGAATTGACTTATCTTGTTAAGGAAGTTGTCTATCTCTTTTCATTCTGCATCTTCTACATCTACTATACTCAACTCTACTTTTACTAGTACTATCAGTTCTTTAATTCTGCTTTGATATCAGTCTCTGAAGATACTAGGCTTCTACCAATCAACCTCTGGGTTTATTGCACCTTTGATGAAGTGGAATAAAAACGATTGTGGAAGGAAAAAATACCACGAGTGACCACTATATTCAGAAATGTTTAAAGATATCTAGAAATGTGAATTTTGAATAATGTATATAGGCAATGCTGTGAGGCACTGAATTGTGTCTCCCAGGAGATAAACCACTTTAACAGGAGGTTCACTATATAGTAATCATAATCTCTTTATCTGTGCATATCTGAATTGACATCTATATTTGTTAAGTACCATATCATACTGATTATTAAAAATTTTTAATAACACTGTTTATCATGGTGTTCCTTAATGATTTTCAGATGCTAGCTTCTGAATTTACAGGATGTGTTGGAATGTTGATTCAAATAAGTCAACAGGGCAGAAGTGCCTACTTGTTTCATAACTGGGGGAATCTATGTTGACAGCTGGAAATAACCTCCATTTTCTTTAAGATGAAGGCACTAAACAGCAAATGTTTGAAAAACTCTCATGGTATTGATGAGTGTGACATTAAAAAGTGTTTTGGAATAATTTTTACAGACATCTTATATGTAATAAAGGAAACTAGATAACACAGCATCAAATCTTTATATTACCTAAAAGAAAGTAAGAAATACTGTGGAGGTTGTATATCACAGAAAATTAGCAAGGGATCTTATGGAAAATTCCAGCATACAAGCCTGGGGCCATTGCTGAATCCTTTTTCAGTTCTGCTACTAACCAAATTCATGTCCTCTCATGAAGGTTATAACCACTGTACTTGTGGATTGTATATATAAAATGTATACAAAGTCTGGAGTAATTTCCAACCCAGATTATTTATGGGGATCATGTAAATATAGGTAACATAATGGATAAAAATGATTATGTACTTGCACTGATTAGGTTAATTCTTGCCATGATTCTCCTTTCTTCCCTGAGACCATTTTTGTAACACATATGCAGGCAGAATATTTACCCCTCCTTCATCTGTGATCACTGCTTCAGTGATGAAAGTGTTCCACCTCTGAGCACTGCTTAGTCAATCCAGAGAAGTTATACATCTCGGACATAAATACTAACAATCTGCTCACTCATAGTGAGTATAGAAGATAAAATGTTAAGTGTAGACTCAAGTTCCTGACTTGAATTTGGGCCAGTTAACCTGCATACATCTGACATGGTGACCATGGCAGGGATTGCTAGGTGCTACTTAGCATAGATTGTTAAACTAGAAAAAGCCAATTTGAGTAAATAGAATCTAGAAATACCTATATGGTTAGAAGTCAAGAAACACACTTCTAAATAAACAATGAATCAAAATAAGAAATCCTGTGGCTATTAGAAAAGAAGGTTTGAATTGTAAGAATTAAAAATACTACAGAACAAAGCTTTAGGATATATCTTTTCAGTATTTGGATGAAATATGTAGTGCTCAAAATACATATTAGAAAGGTATAATAGGCTCCAGTTTCATCCACCTCATTAGAACGGTGGATGAAACTGGAGCCTATTATACAGAGTGAAGTAAGCCAGAAGAAAAAACATAAATACAGTATACTAACGCATATATATGGAATTTAGAAAGATGGTAACAATAACCTGGTGTACGAGATAGCAAAAGAGACACTGATGTATAGAACCGTCTTATGGACTCTGTGGGAGAGGGAGAGGGTGGGAAGATTTGGGAGAGTGACATTGAAACATGTAGAATATCATGTAAGAAACGAGTTGCCAGTCCAGGTTTGATGCACGATGCTGGATGCTTGGGGCTGGTGCACTGGGACGACCCAGAGGGATGGTATGGGGAGGGAGGAGGGAGGAGGGTTCAGGATGGGGAACACATGTATGCCTGTGGCGGATCCATTTTGATATTTGGCAAAACTAATACAATTATGTAAAGTTTAAAAATAAAATAAAAATTTTAAAGGAAAAAAAAAAAGAAAGGTATATAGAAAGCAAATTTGTAAGATAAACATTTGTCTCAATAATTTAGTAAAGGAATAGCTAAACACAGAAAGATTGTGAAGAAAAAATAAATATAAGGGCAAAGATTAAATATATATTAGTATGTGATTGTTGCTTTCTAATCATTAACCCATGTCCAACTTTTGTAACCCCATGAACTGTAGCCCACTAGATGCCTCTCTCCATGGGATTTCCCAGGCAAGACTACTGAAGTGGGTTGCCATTTCCTTTTCTAGGGTATCTTTGTGACCCAGGGATCAAACCCATGTCTCCTGAACTGTAGGCAGATTCTTTACTGCTGAGCCATCAGGGAAGCCACCATTGGTTCAAAAAAGTCAGAGGTTGGAGTATTGAAAATATTGGTAAATTATGTTATTCTTTGATGAGATTGACTAGGGAATAAAGACAGATGACACAAATAAACAGCTATGGGAATGGAATAGAGTTGTTTCTCAGGTCACAGAGACATTAAAGATGAGTGAATACTGTGAATGATTTCATGAATATAAATATGAGGATTTACATAAAGTTGGAAAATTCTATAAGATACAACATAAGATACATGCTAAAACAAACACAAAAGTGAAACATTTAATTGTCAAGAAATTGAATTTTAATTATATTTCACATTGGAAAGTTTGAGTCCTTTAATTTCAATTTTTTCTAAATTATTTTACTAATAAAAATTTTAATGGGAAGAAGCTAGATTTTTATTCCTGTCAATGAGAAATATAGTATGGAACCAATGAAGGAATAAAGTAGGAGGTCAGTGGCTTCTGTTTTCTTCCAAAATGGGAAAGATGTTCATTTTCCCCTCTATGTGTAATGAAAACTTCAAGGAACAAATACAATTTGTTCTCTCAAGAAATGCACATTCTTCTTGTGAAGAAAAAGACAATTAGTGAGAGTTGGACTGTGAAGAAAGCCGAGTGCCGAAGAACTGATCCTTTTGAACTGTGGTGTTGGAGAAGACTCTTGAGAGTCCTTTGGACTGCAAGGAGATCCAACCAGTCCATCCTAAAGGAGATCAGTCCTGGGTGTTCATTGGAAGGACTGATGCTAAAGCTGAAACTCCAATACTTTGGCCACCTCATGCAAAGAGTTGACTCATTGGAAAAAACACGCAAAAAAACATGGTTCAGTTCAGTTCAGTCGGTCAGCCATGTCCGACACTTTGCGACCCCATGGACAGCAGCAGGCCAGGCTTCCCTGTCCATTACCAGAAACATGGAGATATTACCAACTACCAGAAAAAAATATTAGGCAACAGAAGCTACCTTGTGAGTGTGACTAGATTCTGTGTTTAAAAGACAAAAACTTTATTTAAAAAACTAAAAACAGAGTTACCATATAATCCAGCAATCCCATTCCTGGGCATATATCAAGAGAAAAACTCTAATTTGAAAAGATATATATACACACTCCAATGTTATTTGCAGCAGTATTTACAAAACCAGGACATGGAAACAACCTAAATGCTCACTGACAGTTAAATGCATAAAGAAGTGGAGGAGAATCCTCAGCCACAAAAAAAAAATGAAACAATGTCATTTGCAGCAATATGGATGGACCTAGAGATTATGATATTAAGTGAAGTAAATCAGACTGAATAAGACAAGCATCATATGATATCACTTAAATGTGGAATCTAAAATATAATTCAAATGATCTTATTTACAAAACAAAAACAGGTTCACAGAGACAATAAGAAAACAAACTAACAAAATTATGGTTACCAAGAGGAATGGGGGAGGGATAAATTAGGAGTTTGGGATTAGTAGATATAAACTACTATATATAAAATGATAAAAAACAAGTTCCTACCGTATAGCACTGGGAACAATATTCAATATCTTGCAATAACCCATGGTTGAAAACTATATGAAAAAGAAAAAAAAATATATATATATATATATATATATATCTGAATAACTTGATACCAGGTTTAAATCAACTATATTTTAATACAAAAGACAAAAGTTCAAAGTAGCCATTAAAAATATTTTCAGATACCTAAAATTAATGATTAAAGAAATAAAGGAAGCCATCATGAAATGATAAATACAGAATATGAATAAAGAAAATAAATTTTTAAAAAGAACTAAATGAAATGCTGGACTTGAAAATTACAATAACTGAAATGTTTTAAAAATCAGCCTTGGGGGGAGGAGCCAAGATGGCGGAGGAGTAGGACGGGGAGAACACTTTCTCCCCCACAAATTCATCAAAAGAGCATTTAAACGTCGAGTAAATTCCACAAAACAACTTCTGAATGCCGGCAGAGGACATCAGGCACCCAGAAAAGCAACCCAACTCTTCGAAAGGAGGTAGGAAAAAATATTAAAAACAAAAAAAAAGAGACAAAAGAGGGAGGGACGGAGTTCCGTCCCGGGAAGGGAATCTTAAAAAGAGAGAAGTTTCCAAACATCAGGAAACCTTCTCACTGCCGAATCTGTGCCGAGCTTTGGAAGCACAGAGGGCAACATAACAGGGAGAAAAAAATAAACAATTTAAAACTCGCAGATTGCGAGCCCTACGGTAACTCCCCCAGCAGAGAAGCAGCGCAGACGCCTGCATCCGCCATTAGCGAATCGGGGCTGGGCAGGGAGGCGCGGCGTGGGCTGCATCGCTAAGAGTAAGAATCTGGCCTGAATACCCTGAGCGCTATCTGAGCGAAATAATTTGGGCTAGCAAACCAGACTGTGGGATACCTACCACGCGAAAAGCCAGCCCTAACCTAAGACCGCCAGGCCCGCGCACGGAACAAAGGACTGAACAGAGATAGCCGGCTGCAGATCTTCCCCCTCCGGTGACAGGCAGCCAGAGCCGGAAGGGGGCAATCGCAGCCCCAGAGAGACATTATCTATAAAATTGTAAGCAGGCTTCTTTGCTAACTAAAACTTCTTGGGGGTCTGGACGGTCAACATCTGCCTGAGAAGGTGCGCCGGTTTTACATCCAGATAACCGAGTGGCGGGGAGGCAATAAGTCGCAGCATTGGCGCTCGCCTGGGAAGAGCAAATTGGCGCTCGGACCTGGGAAGAGTACAAAACGCAGGCCCAACTGAGTCTGCGCCTCTGAGGACTACCCGAGTGCCTGAACCTGAGCGGCTTGGACCTGGGAGGTGAATGCAGCCCAGGGCCAGCCTCGGATTGTTCCCGGCGGAACAACCTAGAGTCCGAGCAGTGTGGACAGGGAGGCTACACGCGCCGTGAGCGGGGGCAGACCCAGGGTGGCTGAGGCACTGCGAGCCCACGCCAGTGTTATTTGTTTGCACCCTCCCTCCCTCCCTCCCCACAGCGCGACTGAACAAGTAAGCCTAAAAAAAAAAAAAAAAAAAAGTGTCCACCACCGTGCCCTTTGAGTCAGGGCGGAAACCAGATACTGAAGAGACTAGCAAACAGAAGAAGATATAACAGAGGGAAACGCCTTGGAAGCTACAGGCAATAGATCAAAACCCTGTGGTTACTACGGACTACATAGGAAGGGGCCTATAGATCTTGAGAAATATAAATCTGACCAAGGAACTAGCCAAAAATGAACTGAACCCACAACACCCACAAAAAAAGAAACAAAAAAGTCCTAGATATATTTTTATTATTTTTACGATCATTCTTTCTTTCTTTTTTTTTTTTTTTAAGAGAAAAAAAAAATTTTAAGTCCTCTATTGTTCCTTTAATTTTCACTTTTATAACCTATTACTTTGAAAAAAAAAAAAAAGACCCTATTTTTTTCTTCTTCAGCAAACTTCATATATATATATTTTATAATTTTTTGACCTTGTTTTTTTTGTTGTTGGATTTTGTTTTTTTCTTCTTTTCTTTAACATTGTATTTTTGAAATTCCAAACTCTACTCTAGATTTTTAATTTTCGCTTTTTGGTATATGTTATCAATTTTGTACCTATAGTTTTTTTTTATATAATTTCTGTGATTTTTTTTTTCTTCTTCTTCTGTTTCTTTCTCTTCTTCTTTTATATAACATTGTATATCTGAAATTCCAAACTTTACTCTAAATTTTCAATTTATGCTTTTTGGTATTTGATATCAATTTTGTACCTGTATTTTCTTTATAATTTTCGTGACATTGTTCGTATTTGTTTGTTTGTTTTCTCTCTTTATTTTTCTTCTTCTTTTTTTTTTTTTTTTTTTTAACATTGTATTTTTGAAATACCAAACTCTACTCTAGATTTTTAATTTTTGCTTTCTGGTATTAGTTATCAATTTTGTACCTGTACTTTCTTTATAATTTTCACGACCTTGTTTGTTTTTGTTTGTTCATTTTTTCTCTCTTTCTTTTCCTTCTTCTTTTCTTTAACATCGTATTTTTGAAATTCCAAACTATACTCTAGATTTTTAATTTTCGCTCTCTGGTATTAGTTATCAATTTTGTACCTGTACTTTCTTTATAATTTTTGCGACCTTGTTTGTTTTTGTTTGTTCGTTCTTTCTCTCTTTCTTTTCCTTCTTCTTTTCTTTAACATCGTATTTTTGAAATTCCAAACTCTACTCTAGATTTTTAATTTTTGCTTTTATGTATTTGTTACCAATTTTGTACCTTTAAGGACCCAATCTTCAGGACCCATTTTTCACTAGGGAGTGAGATTACTGGCTTGACTGCTCTCTCTCCCTTTGGACCCTCCTTTTTCTCCACCAGGTCGCCTGTGTCTCCTCCCTAACCTCTCTCTACTCTACCCAACTCTGTGAATTTCTGAGTGTTCCAGACGGTGGAGAACACTTAGGGAACTGATTACTGGCTGGATCTGTCTCCCTCCTTTTCATTCCCCCCTTTTATCCTTCTGGCCACCTTTGTTACCTTCCTCCTTCTTCTCTTCTCTGTATAACCCCGTGAACATCTCTGAGTGGTCCAGTTGTGGAGTGCACATAAGGAAGTGACTACTGGCTAGCCCACTCTCTCCACTATTGATTCACCTCATCTCATTTGGGTCACCTCTAACTCCCTCCTCCCTCTTCTCTTCTCCATGTAACCCTGTGAACCTCTCTGAGTGACCCTCACTGTAGAGAAACTTATCATCTTTAATGTAGATGTTTTATCAATGGTGCTGTATAGAAGGAGAAGTTTTGAAACTACTGTAAAAATAAGACCGATAATCGGAAGCAGGAGACTTAAGTCCAAACCCTGACTCCAGGGAACTCCTGACTCCAAGGAACATTCATTCACAGGAGCTCATCAAATGCCTCCATACCGACACTGAAACCAAGCACCACACAAGGGCCAATAAGTTCCAGGGCAAGACATACCAAGCAAATTCTCCAGCAACAAAGGAACACAGTCCTGAGCTTCAAGATACAGGCTGCCCAAAGTCACCCCAAAACTATAGACATCTCATAACTCATTACTGGACATTTCATTGCACTCCAGAGAGAAGAAATATAGCTCCACCCACCAGAACACCGACACAAGCTTCCCTAACCAGGAAACCTTGACAAACCACCTGTACAAACCCACACACAGTGAGGAAACGCCATAATAAAGAGAACTCCACAAACTGCCAGAATACAGAAAGGACACCCCAAACTCAGCAATTTAAACAAGATGAAGAGACAGAGGAATACTCAGCAGATAAAGGAACAGGATAAATGCCCACCAAACCAAACAAAAGAGGAAGAGATAGGGAATCTACCTGATAAAGAATTCCGAATAATGATAGTGAAATTGATCCAAAATCTTGAAACTAAAATGGAATCACAGATAAATAGCCTGGAGACAAGGATTGAGAAGATGCAAGAAAGGTTTAACAAGGACCTAGAAGAAATAAAAAAGAGTCAATATATAATGAATAATGCAATAAGTGAAATTAAAAACACTCTGGAGGCAACAAATAGTAGAATAACAGAGGCAGAAGACAGGATTAGTGAATTAGAAGATAGAATGGTAGAAATAAATGAATCAGAGAGGATAAAAGAAAAACGAATTAAAAGAAATGAGGACAATCTCAGAGACCTCCAGGACAATATTAAACGCTACAACATTCGAATCATAGGGGTTCCAGAAGAAGAAGACAAAAAGAAAGACCATGAGAAAATACTTGAGGAGATAATAGTGGAAAACTTCCCTAAAATGGGGAAGGAAATAATCACCCAAGTCCAAGAAACCCAGAGAGTACCAAACAGGATAAACCCAAGGAGAAACACCCCAAGACACATATTAATCAAATTAACAAAGATCAAACACAAAGAGCAAATATTAAAAGCAGCAAGGGAAAAACAACAAATAACACACAAGGGAATTCCCATAAGGATAACAGCTGATCTTTCAATAGAAACTCTTCAAGCCAGGAGGGAATGGCAAGACATACTTAAAATGATGAAAGAAAATAACCTACAGCCCAGATTATTGTACCCAGCAAGGATCTCATTCAAGTATGAAGGAGAAATCAAAAGCTTTTCAGACAAGCAAAAGCTGAGAGAATTCTGCACCACCAAACCAGCTCTCCAACAAATACTAAAGGATATTCTCTAGACAGGAAACACAAAAACGGTGTATAAACTCGAACCCAAAACAATAAAGTAAATGGCAACGGGAACATACTTATCAGTAATTACCTTAAATGTAAATGGGTTGAATGCCCCAACCAAAAGACAAAGACTGGCTGAATGGATACAAAAACAAGACCCCTACATATGTTGTCTACAAGAGACCCACCTCAAAACAGGGGACACATACAGACTGAAAGTGAAGGGCTGGAAAAAGATTTTCCATGCAAATAGGGACCAAAAGAAAGCAGGAGTAGCAATACTCATATCAGATAAAATAGACTTTAAAACAAAGGCGGTGAAAAGAGACAAAGAAGGTCACTACATAATGATCAAAGGATCAATCCAAGAAGAAGATATAACAATTATAAACATATATGCACCCAACACGGGAGCACCACAGTACGTAAGACAAATGCTAACAAGTATGAAAGGAGAAATTAACAATAACACAATAATAGTGGGAGACTTTAATACCCCACTTACACCTATGGATAGATCAACTAAACAGAAAATTAACAAGGAAACACAAACTTTAAACGATACAATAGACCAGTTAGACCTAATTGATATCTATAGGTCATTTCATCCCAAAACAATGAATTTCACCTTTTTCTCAAGCGCACATGGAACCTTCTCCAGGATAGATCACATCCTGGGCCATAAAGCTAGCCTTGGTAAATTCAAAAAAATAGAAATCATTCCAAGCATTTTTTCTGACCACAATGCAGTAAGATTAGATCTCAATTACAGGAGAAAAACTATTAAAAATTCCAACATATGGAGGCTGAACAACACGCTGCTGAATAACCAACAAATCACAGAAGAAATCAAAAAAGAAATCAAAATTTGCATAGAAACGAATGAAAATGAAAACACAACAACCCAAAACCTGTGGGACACGGTAAAAGCAGTCCTAAGGGGAAAGTTCATAGCAATACAGGCACACCTCAAGAAACAAGAAAAAAGTCAAATAAATAACCTAACTCTACACCTAAAGCAACTAGAAAAGGAAGAAATGAAGAACCCCAGGGTTAGTAGAAGGAAAGAAATCTTAAAAATTAGAGCAGAAATAAATGCAAAAGAAACAAAAGAGACCATAGCAAAAATCAACAAAACCAAAAGCTGGTTCTTTGAAAGGATAAATAAAATTGACAAACCATTAGCCAGACTCATCAAGAAACAAAGGGAGAAAAATCAAATCAACAAAATTAGAAACGAAAATGGAGAGATCACAACAGACAACACAGAAATACAAAGGATCATAAGAGACTACTATCAACAATTATATGCCAATAAAATGGACAACGTGGAAGAAATGGACAAATTCTTAGAAAAGTACAACTTTCCAAAACTGGACCAGGAAGAAATAGAAAATCTTAACAGACCCATCACAAGCATGGAAATTGAAACTGTAATCAAAAATCTTCCAGCAAACAAAAGCCCCGGTCCAGACGGCTTCACAGCTGAATTCTACCAAAAATTTAGAGAAGAGCTAACACCTATCCTGCTCAAACTCTTCCAGAAAATTGCAGAGGAAGGTAAACTTCCAAACTCATTCTATGAGGCCACCATCACCCTAATACCAAAACCTGACAAAGATCCCACAAAAAAAGAAAACTACAGGCCAATATCACTGATGAACATAGATGCAAAAATCCTTAACAAAATTCTAGCAATCAGAATCCAACAACACATTAAAAAGATCATACACCATGATCAAGTGGGCTTTATCCCAGGGATGCAAGGATTCTTCAATATCCGCAAATCAATCAATGTAATACACCACATTAACAAATTGAAAAATAAAAACCATATGATTATCTCAATAGATGCAGAGAAAGCCTTTGACAAAATTCAACATCCATTTATGATAAAAACTCTCCAGAAAGCAGGAATAGAAGGAACATACCTCAACATAATAAAAGCTATATATGACAAACCCACTGCAAACATTATCCTCAATGGTGAAAAATTGAAAGCATTTCCTCTAAAGTCAGGAACAAGACAAGGGTGCCCACTTTCACCATTACTATTCAACATAGTTTTGGAAGTTTTGGCCACAGCAATCAGAGCAGAAAAAGAAATAAAAGGAATCCAAATTGGAAAAGAAGAAGTAAAACTCTCACTATTTGCAGATGACATGATCCTCTACATAGAAAACCCTAAAGAGTCCACCAGAAAATTACTAGAAATAATCAATGACTACAGTAAAGTTGCAGGATATAAAATCAACACACAGAAATCCCTTGCATTCCTATACACTAATAATGAGAAAACAGAAAGAGAAATTAAGGAAACAATTCCATTCACCATTGCAACGGAAAGAATAAAATACTTAGGAATATATCTACCTAAAGAAACTAAAGACCTATATATAGAAAACTATAAAACACTGGTGAAAGAAATCAAAGAGGACACTAATAGATGGAGAAATATACCATGTTCATGGATTGGAAGAATCAATATAGTGAAAATGAGTATACTACCCAAAGCAATTTATAGATTCAACGCAATCCCTATCAAGCTACCAACAGTATTCTTCACAGAGCTAGAACAAATAATTTCACAATTTGTATGGAAATACAAAAAACCTCGAATAGCCAAAGCGATCTTGAGAAAGAAGAATGGAACTGGAGGAATCAACTTACCTGACTTCAGGCTCTACTACAAAGCCACAGTTATCAAGACAGTATGGTACTGGCACAAAGACAGAAATATTGATCAATGGAATAAAATAGAAAGCCCAGAGATAAATCCACGCACATATGGACACCTTATCTTCGACAAAGGAGGCAAGAATATACAATGGATTAAAGACAATCTCTTTAACAAGTGGTGCTGGGAAATCTGGTCAACCACTTGTAAAAGAATGAAACTGGACCACTTTCTAACACCATACACAAAAATAAACTCAAAATGGATTAAAGATCTAAACGTAAGACCAGAAACTATAAAACTCCTAGAGGAGAACATAGGCAAAACACTCTCCGACATACATCACAGCAGGATCCTCTATGACCCACCTCCCAGAATATTGGAAATAAAAGCAAAAATAAACAAATGGGACCTAATTAACCTTAAAAGCTTCTGCACATCAAAGGAAACTATTAGCAAGGTGAAAAGACAGCCTTCAGAATGGGAGAAAATAATAGCAAATGAAGCAACCGACAAACAACTAATCTCAAAAATATACAAGCAACTCCTACAGCTCAACTCCAGAAAAATAAACGACCCAATCAAAAAATGGGCCAAAGAACTAAATAGACATTTCTCCAAAAAAGACATACAGATGGCTAACAAACACATGAAAAGATGCTCAACATCACTCATTATCAGAGAAATGCAAATCAAAACCACTATGAGGTACCATTTCACACCAGTCAGAATGGCTGCGATCCAAAAGTCTACAAATAATAAATGCTGGAGAGGGTGTGGAGAAAAGGGAACCCTCTTACACTGTTGGTGGGAATGCAAACTAGTACAGCCACTATGGAGAACAGTGTGGAGATTCCTTAAAAAACTGGAAATAGAACTGCCTTATGACCCAGCAATCCCACTGCTGGGCATACACACTGAGGAAACCAGAAGGGAAAGAGACACGTGTACTCCAATGTTCATCGCAGCACTGTTTATAATAGCCAAGACGTGGAAGCAACCTAGATGTCCATCAGCAGATGAATGGATAAGAAAGCTGTGGTACATATACACAATGGAGTATTACTCAGCCATTAAAAAGAATACATTTGAATCAGTTCTAATGAGGTGGATGAAACTGGAGCCTATTATACAGAGTGAAGTAAGCCAGAAGGAAAAACATAAATACAGTATACTAACGCATATATATGGAATTTAGAAAGATGGTAACAATAACCCAGTGTACGAGACAGCAAAAGAGACACTGATGTATAGAACAGTCTTATGGACTCTGTGGGAGAGGGAGAGGGTGGGAAGATGTGGGAGAATGGCAATGAAACATGTAAAATATCATGTAGGAAACGAGTTGCCAGTCCAGGTTCGATGCATGATGCTGGATGCTTGGGGCTGGTGCACTGGGACGGCCCAGAGGGATGGTATGGGGAGGGAGGAGGGAGGAGGGTTCGGGATGGGGAACACATGTATACCTGTGGCAGATTCATTTTGATATTTGGCAAAACTAATACAATTATGTAAAGTTTAAAAATAAAATAAAATTGGAAGAATAAAAAAAAATAAATAAATAAAAGTAAAAAAAAAAAAAAATAAAAAAAAAAATAAAAATCAGCCTTGGACTCAGCAATGATAACCTTAACTTGAAGATGGCAGAACCAATTCTCCCACCTGTGACTTGTATAACCTTGTGAAGTTTAACTGTCTTGCTAGCCCCGCTAATCATGAACTGCTTGTCATTGCACTTTTATAAGAGAGCAGTATACTGTTTCATTTCAGACACTTTAATTTTGGGGTCTTAGTAGTAAGGTTGTAGCTACATTGTATTGTTAAGATAATTAAATGATATATTTATAAAATTTTTCATAATGTGTCCAGTATATTATAAATTCTCAGTAAAAGATAATTAGACATAGTTTTCTCCATCCCCGGGGAGAAGTACAGAAGTATCTCTTTCTGTTTAATTTCTCATCTCCCTCCCCTTTCTGAAACCATCTAGTCGTTCTCCCTCAAGAACACTGTAGTCTTGTGATTCTTTTCTTGGCCAGCATTTGGTCTTTTCTTTCTTTGGTCCACCAATGGCTATTTCTCAAGCTTTTCCTGTTCATATTCCACTATTTTGGTAGATTATGTTTCTCAGGTAAAATCTATCAAATCTGCACTCATTATATTTATCAGTTTTTATGACTACAAGGTTCATCATCTGAAGACAGACATAAGACTCAGGCCAACACTTCTAAATTTCTGTTGCATATATCTGCCTCTTCTTTGAGCTTAATATGTCAAGACTGATCTTGTTATTGATTTTCTCATGAAAATCAATAAACAAAATCAATAAACAACCTTCTATGTTTTCTAAGACTTAGCATCTCCTCACAACTTTAGGATAAAAATCAAAACAGAACTGCAGTTCTCCTACTCCTTATAATATCATCTAATTTTTTAAGGTACAGTTGCTTGTAATCCTATTATTTTTTTGTAGAGAGAATACTTCTTCTCCATGGCATCTTCTCTGACCTTTGATCCAGTTCCTCTATCTTGTCTATTCAACGTTTGGGTCTTCAGCTCACTACAGTGCAATCCCCTTTTCATCTGTACTATCTTCTCTCCTCCATCAAAATATTAATCCTTGTAAGAAGAAACTATTACTCATACTTTTCTGATTTTGCCCACTTTAAATACAGTGAGCTTTTCTTAAATGCTCAGGGTTGACTAAAAAAATACACAAGCCAAAAGCTGAGAATATGCTTTATTTGGTGAACTTTCTGAGGAAAATAGCCAGGTTTACAGCTTTTCAGATAGTTTTTAGATATTGTTCTAAAGAGGTAAGAGAGGAGCCAGTATATGTAGGAGTTTTGCTGGAAAAAAATGTAGGTGAAAAATCAAAAGATTACTGCTAATCACAAAGAAATCCCAAACATCTGAAATCAATTTTAATGTTTTTCTGTAAATGGGAAGATGTAAGAGCCTGAGATCGATGAAATTATTCCTTTGGTCTTCATCTTAACTATCAAGGGCCAGTATCCTAAATTTCTTCATTTTGAATTCCCCTCCGGGTGCACCATTTGTGGGGTGAGATTCAGTGGTTCATTACTTGATGATTTGAAGGCAAGAAACATTCCTTATTTACTAAAAAAGGCAGACAATATTTTTTGTTCATACCAGGAGTGGACTCTGTGACTAGAGGGACAAAGTGTGTTTATGGTGAGGGGAAGAGCAAATTGAATGAGTATTAGGGATACAGTTTATTCCACTCTTCAGCAAAACAAAACTAACGGAGTAGCAGGAAGCCTTGGTTATGAGCAGAATATAGACTCTGCAAGTTTTAAATCCCCAGAGACTCCCAGAAGCCAAGTCACATATTATACAAACCCCTGTAACTAATGAGAGCAAATTACAAAGTTGAGTGAGAAAGTTCTTTTCCTCTCTCTGATGAAGAAGAGAGAATTCCCTGAGGGTCTCTTAACCAGAAACAAACCTCTAGAGCTGAGGAACTTCAAACAGGTGATTAGCAGATATCATCTTTAAAGTGTTAGAAGGAAAGGCTCTAAGCCATTGTAATTCAGTGAGTGTTGGGAACTGATCACAGCACATGTGGCCTAACTTCACACCTCATGTCAGAAACTCTGGAACCATAGAAAGCTAAGGGGCATAGTCAGGACCTCTTTCCTTACTTGCCAGGTAGGAAAATTTGAAACTGGAATGTACAGGAACTTTCCCAGTGTCACTAAACTAGCAATGATAAAGTAAAAAATCTGGAGTCTTTGACCAATGATGTTCATAGTAAGTTGATCTTTACCTTTTTTGAGTTATGAACAAAGCATTTTTCCAACAATTTCAAGACTATCATAGAAGAATATAACTGATACTGAATTGGCTTTGGAGCCCTGATAAAATACACAAGGTAGGAAACTATTCTTGATATGGTTTGACTGTTTTCTTCATGATCAATTCACTACATTTTCTTCAAATTTACTATTTCTCTTTGACTTTAAATTAGTAGTGTATTATTTTGTCAGTGGATCCATATTCCAAACTAAATTTGAGACAGTTTGATTTAGCAATAACTTCAGAGAGAACTGAGGGTGAGGTAGAGTACCCTCATCCCCTTCACAAACACAAACACCCAGAATATGCCAAAAGTAGAAGGAGATTCTAATATTCCTGTTCTACTGAGGATGATTCTCCAAGTAGTCATTTACAACACAGTTGAGTAAAGACTGGATAAGGAAGGGGCTACTTTGAATTTGAATCACTGATTCTTTGCATTATCAAAATTCTTCTGAATTTAACTGTTTCTGTGAAAACAAATTTGATGGGGGGGCTGTCTTGGAAGGAATATGGCCTACTGTGTGAAGCCAGGCTGTTCTGCAAGTAGTGAGTTAGAAATAGCTTGGGTTTACACCATGGAGCTATTAAAACAACTTCTTATTATGCCAATATATTTTCCCTTTGGGGAACCTATGTAATCTTAGTTTACAAACCATAAAACTGCCTTTGTTGTAGAGTTATTGTAAAGAGTCATGAGAATTTAAGAATCTCAGCTTATAAATGGCTCTATAGGTAGAAGGAATTCTTAACAGTGACTTAGAGATAAATAGAAGGACATGGTCTTCACTTTTCTTTAATATTTAGGTCCTAACCAATTTCTCCAAGAAGGGATAATGACAATGGGATTTTCTTATAGTTGTAAGTCATTGTCCAAATATAGTCCCAAAATAGCTAGGAAGTTAACAATCAACCTTCACCCCTTAGATAGTTAGACAACATTATACAGAGGAAGTTTCTGAGTCAGACAGTGACTCTGTCTATTAACTACTTGATAGTTTTTTTCAGGATTTAGAGTCAAATCCAAAGCTGAGTCACCAAATTCATCTGAATTTCCTTCATCTGGACATGAATTAGAATATTTTCTGTCCTGTTAGTATTATGGGCCATTAAAATCATTAATAAGGGCAAGAAAGAGCCATAAAAAGTAATGAGCATTTGTTTACAGAAACAAATAGTACATTGGAAAAAACATCACCTACATACACATGGTGAATTGCCAAACTAAATGATCTATCAGAAATTGTAAACTTGGACTTCTCTGGTGGTCCAGTGGTTGGGAGTCCACCTGCCAACGCAGGAGACATGGTTTGATCCTTCGTCCAGGAAGATTCCACATACCACAGGGCAAATAAACCCATGTGCCACAACTACTGAACATATGCCCTAGATCCTGCATGCCACAACAAGACAAGGCACCACAATGAGAAGTCCGTGCGTGCAACTAGAGAGTAGTCGCTGCTCGCTGCAACTAAAAAAATCCCATGTGCGACAATGAAGACCCAGCATGAACAAACATAAATAAACAAAAAAAATGATTTTTTAAAAAATTGAAAATTTCACTATTTATCTATTTAAACCATTTCAAAAAATAATGGAAAGTTTAAAAAAAGGAAAGTTTAATATTTATTTGTCTTTCTTTCATATTTCAGAAAATTCAACAATGAAGATCAATCAGACAGTCCTGAAAGAGTTCATTCTTGTTGGCTTTTCTGTTTACCCACATGCACAGACATTCCTCTTTGTGGTTTTCTTTTGCCTCTACCTTCTCACCCTCACAGGTAACCTGACCATCATGAGTCTTACTTGGGTGGACAGACATCTCCACACACCCATGTACCTCTTCCTTGGTGCACTCTCTTTCTCTGAGACCTGCTACACTCTGACCATTATCCCCAGGATGCTGGCAGATCTCCTGGCCAAGAAAAGAAGCATTTCAGTCATAGGTTGTGCCTTGCAGATGTATTTCTTCTTGGGACTTGGTGGCACTCACTGTATCCTTCTCACTTTGATGGGATATGATCGCTTCCTGGCCATCTGCAACCCTCTCAGATATCCTTTGCTTATGACCAATATGGCATGTGGAAAACTTGTGGTCTCTGCTTGGGCTGCTGGCTTCTTTATTTCTGTGACAGAGATTGCGTTGATATTCAGGGGCTCTTTCTGCAGTCCCAATCTTGTAGAACACTTCTTCTGTCATATGAGGGCTATTGTGAGGCTGTCCTGTCTAGACAGCGAACTCACAGAATTCATTGTAACAGCAATCTCAGTGTCAGGCTTGATGGGCACCTTTCTGCTCATTATCCTCACTTACATTTTCATTCTTTCCACTGTCCTCAAGATCCCGTCAGCTGAGGGCAAGCAGAAGGCATTTTCTACCTGTGCCTCCCACCTCACAGTGGTCATCATCCACTTTGGTTTTGCATCTATTGTGTATCTGAAGCCAGAAGCATCAGGGGGAGATGACACAGTGATCGCAGTTCCTTACACTGTCCTCACTCCTTTCCTCAGCCCTCTCATTTTTAGCCTCAGGAATAAGGACATGAAGAATGCTTTCAGAAAGGCCCTTGGAAAGACACATTTCTTGAATAAGCAATCTTGGATTATGGAAGATTATAAGAACATACATAACTGAATGTTCTCATAAGTCAGGAGGCATTTACCCTGTGACATGTGAAATCTGTACCATTTACCTTTTTCCAGAGGTTGACGTATGGGGATCAAGTGACTGAGTCTGGGACCTATGCCTTGACAAGCACTTACTTGGCCTGAAAGAAAGGTGTCCAATGACTTCTATTCTCCGTCCCTGCAGATTTTAGGCTTCTATCAATGAATCTCTGGGTGCACTTCACTTTTGATGCAATGAGGAAAGCAAGATTATGGAAAGAAAAAAAGCAAAACCTTTGACCATTTCACTAAAAGAAATGCTTTTTCTAGGTAATTTTCTAGGTAATATTGTAAGGAACTGATTTGTTCCTTCAGGATATAAACCATTTCTGATATGAGCTATAGTACGTATAAATATTCAACTATGTGTAAATATATATATTTGTTAAGTTCCATGCCAAACTATTAATGATTTTTAATAACTTTGTTCATGATTGTGTCCATCAGAATTAGATACTAGATTCTAACTACACAGGATGTTTTGGAACAATGATTCAAATAAGTAAATTGGACAGTAAAGTCTATATGTTCTAAGTCTATGGGAACCTGTCAAAGGCTGAATATAAACTCTACTTTCTTTATGAAGAGGGCGTTAAACAGCTAACCTTAAAAAAATGCCTCAATATTGAGTGGTTTAACAACAAAAAAGTGTTTTTGAATAATTTTGGCAGACTATAGGTAATGAAGGTAAAAAGGCATACACAGAACCAAACACTTATTTTACCTAGAGGAAAATAAATATTGTATAGTTTATATATCACAGAGAAGTTTTTAGTAATCTTAGTGAAATTCCCAACATACAAGCTTAAGAATTTTCTGAATCCTTTCTCAGTTCTGCTGCTAACATGTCCTTTCATGAAGGATACAATTACTATACAAAGGATTGGTGTATATAAAATATATAAAGCCTTTGGAATAGTTTCTGACCTACATTATTTATGTGAATGTTCTAAAGATAAGTAAGATAATGGGTGAAAATTATTATGCCCTTACCCCAACTCAGGTTATCTATTGCTGTGACTGTTTTCTTCCCTGGGACTATTTTTGTAATACACATGCAGGCAGAATATTTGCCCTTTACATTTGTGCTTATTGCTTTAGTAGTATTTCTCTCCATTCCTAAAAATTAAAACCTAGAAAATATCTAAATGTTTAGAAGTCAAGAAACACATTTCTAAATAAAAAGTAAATCAATCAAGAAACCCCGTGAATATTAGAAAAAATATTTGAACTGGAGGAAATAAAAATACTTCAAGTCAAAGCTTGTGGATGTAGCTTTTCAGTGCTTGGATGAAATACATAGCATTCAAAATATATAGCATTTAAAATGTTCATAGGTTGAATATTTATAAGATAAGCATTCATCTTTAAAATTTAGTAATAGCTAAGCACAAAAAGACTGTGAAAAATAATATTCCTTGATGAAATTTATGAATAAATAAAAACAGAAGACACAAACAATCTTAAGAATTGAAATCTGGATGTTTCATTAAACATTAAAGATAGACATTAAAGATAAGAGAATTCTGTAAATTATATTATGTTCATAACATAATTTGAGAATTTAAACAAAGTGGGAAAAATCCTATAAAATACATACTAAAACTGACATAAGAAGAAAAAGTTATTTAATTCTCAAGAAAATGAATTTTAATTAACATTTCTTGTGAGTTCTGCCCTAAGGCCACAGGTGCAAGGCCTTCCATCAAGGTCACAGAAGTAGAGCCCAGAACCAAGGATTATGTCTGGAACTGACTCACAGCCTCTGTAAATGTTGCCGAAAGACCCCCTCATCATCAACAGCAAGCTTCCTGACTCCAAATTAGCAAATATGCCCACCCCAGTAGTCACCCAATAGTCCCCTAACCAGTCATCTAATGCCAGTCTCCCACCAGGAACTTTCTTTGCCTTGAGGCTATACAAATTGGCATTGCAGTTGGATTCTTTACCAGGTGAGCCCCCAGGGAAGCCCAAGAATACTGGAGTGGGTAGCCTACCCGTTCTCAAGTGAATCTTCCCAATCCGGAATCAAACCAAGGTCTCCTACATTGCAGGTGGATTCTTTACCAACTGAGCTATCAGGGAAGCCCCCAAGTTGGATACTGACCCACAAAAAGTGTCAGCTTTCCTTGGTCTATCAGGAAGTGTTGACCCACTGGACTCACAGTGCCCATATTATCTCTATTCTTTGTTCTTAATAAACTGATTCCTTACTGAAATACTCTGTGTCTGGAAATTGTTTTCCAACCCATTTTCAAACTGCCCCAATACTTATCACATTAAGTATCTGGGTCCTTTAATGTCACTGATAGATTCTGCCAAACTCTCAAAGTGGAAATTGCTCCAAACTGCACAAAGAGATTACATGGAATAGATAAGAATAAATACCCTCAACTCATTTTTTTTTTTTTTTTTGGCTCAGTTCAGTTCAGTAACTCAGTCATGTCCGACTCTTTGCAAGCCCATGAATCGCAGCACGCTAGGCCTCCTTGTCTATCACTAACTCCCAGAGTCTACCCAAACCCATGTCCATCGAGTCGGTGATGCCATCCAGCAATCTCATCCTCTGTCGTCCCCTTCTCCTCCTGCCCCCAATCCCTCCTAGCATTAGGGTCTTTTCCAATGAGTCAACTCTTTGCGTGAGGTAGCCAAAGTATTGGAGTTTCAGCTTCAGCATCAGTCCTTCCAATGAACACCCAGGATTGATCTCCTTTAGGATGGACTGGTTGGATCTCCTTGCAGTCCAAAGGACTCTCAAGAGTCTTCTCCAACACCACAGTTCAAAAGCATCAATTCTTTGGTGCTCAGCTTTCTTCACAGTCCAACTCTCACATCCATACATGACCACTGGAAAAACCATAGCCTTGACTAGATGGACCTTTGTTGACCAAGTAATGTCTCTGCTTCTGAATATGCTATCTAGGTTGGTCATAACTTTCCTTCAAAGGGGTAAGTGTTTTTTAATTTCATGGCTGCAATCACCATCTGCAGTGATTTTGGAGCCCCCCAAAATAAAGTCTGACACTGTTTCCACTGTTTTCCCATGTATCTGCCATGAAGTGATGGGACCAGATGCCCTGATCTTAGTTTTCTGAATGTTGAGCTTTAAGCCAAATTTTCCACTCTCCTCCTTCACTTTCATCAAGAGGTTCTTCAATTTCTTTTTTTTTCTTCTTTTTGAATTATTATTATTTTTTAAAATTTTATTTTATTTTTAAACTTTACAAATTGTATTAGTTTTGCCAAATATCAAAATGAATCCACCACAGGTATACATGTGTTCCCCATCCTGAACCTTCCTCCCTCCTCCTCCCCATCCCATCCCTCTGGGTCATCCCACTGCACCAGCCCCAAGCATCCAGTATCGTGCATCGAACCTGGACTGGCAACTCATTTCATACATGATATTATACATGTTTCAATGCCATTCTCCCAAATCTTCCCACCCTCTCCCTCTCCCACAGAGTCCATAAGACTGTTCTATGGACAGTGTCTATTTTGCTGTCTCGTACACAGGGTTATTGTTATCATCTTTCTAAATTCCATATATATGCATTAGTATACTGTATTGGTGTTTTTCTTTCTGGCTTACTTCACTCTGTATAATAGGCTCCAGTTTCATCCACCTCATTAGAACTGATTCAAATGTATTCTTTTTAATGGCTGAGTAATACTCCATTGTGTATATGTACCACAGCTTTCTTTATCCATTCATCTGCTGATGGACATCTAGGTTGCTTCCATGTCCTGGCTATTATAAACAGTGCTGCGATGAACATCGGGGTACACATGTCTCTTTCCCTTCTGGTTTCCTCAGTGTGTATGCCCAGCAGTGGGATTGCTGGGTCGTATGGCAGTTCTATTTCCAGTTTTTTAAGGAATCTCCACACTGTTCTCCATAGTGGCTGTACTAGTTTGCATTCCCACCAACAGTGTAAGAGGGTTCCCTTTTCTCCACACCCTCTCCAGCATTTATTGCTTGTAGACTTTTGGATCGCAGCCATTCTGACTGGTGTGAAATGGTATCTCATAGTGGTTTTGATTTGCATTTCTCTAATAATAAGTGATGTTGAGCATCTTTTCATGTGTTTGTTATCCATCTGTATGTCTTCTTTGGAGAAATTTCTATTTAGTTCTTTGACCCATTTTTTGATTGGGTCATTTATTTTTCTGGAGTTGAGCTGTAGGAGTTGCTTGTATATTTTTGAGATTAGTTGTTTGTCAGTTGCTTCATTTGCTATTATTTTCTCCCATTCTGAAGGCTGCCTTTTCACCTTGCTAATAGTTTCCTTTGATGTGCAGAAGCTTTTGATTTTAATTAGGTCCCATTTGTTTATTTTTGCTTTTATTTCCAATATTCTGGGAGGTGGGTCATAGAGGATCCTGCTGTGATGTATGTCAGAGAGTGTTTTGCCTATGTTCTCCTCTAGGAGTTTTATAGTTTCTGGTCTTATGTTTAGATCTTTAATCCATTTTGAGTTTATTTTTGTATATGGTGTTAGAAAGTGTTCTAGTTTCATTCTTTTACAAGTGGTTGACCAGATTTCCCAGCACTACTTGTTAAAGAGATTGTCTTTAATCCATTGTATATTCTTGCCTCCTTTGTCAAAGATAAGGTGTCCATATGTGTGTGGATTTATCTCTGGGCTTTCTATTTTGTTCCATTGATCTATATTTCTGTCTTTGTGCCAGTACCATACTGTCTTGATGACTGTGGCTTTGTAGTAGAGCCTGAAGTCAGGTAGATTGATTCCTCCAGTTCCATTCTTCTTTCTAAAGATAGCTTTGGCTATTCGAGGTTTGTTGTATTTCCATACAAATTGTGAAATTGTTCTAGCTCTGTGAAGAATACCGTTGGTAGCTTGATAGAGATTGCATTGAATCTATAAATTGCTTTGGGTAGTATACTAATTTTCACTATATTGATTCTTCCAATCCATGAACATGGTATATTTCTCCATCTATTAGTGTCCTCTTTGATTTCTTTCACCAGTGTTTTATAGTTTTCTATGTATAGGTCTTTAGTTTCTCTAGGTAGATATATTCCTAAGTATTTTATTCTTTCTGTTGCAATGGTGAATGGAATTGTTTACTTAATTTCTCTTTCTGTTTTCTCATTATTAGTGTATAGGAATGCAAAGGATTTCTGTGTGTTGATTTTATATCCTGCAACTTTACTATAATCATTGATTAGTTCTAGTAATTTTCTGGTGGAGTCTTTAGGGTTTTCTATGTAGAGGATCATGTCATCTGCAAATAGTGAGAGTTTTACTTCTTCTTTTCCAATTTGGATTCCTTTTATTTCTTTTTCTGCTCTGACTGCTGTGGCCAAAACTTCCAATACTATGTTGAATAGTAGTGGTGAAAGTGGGCACCCTTGTCTTGTTCCTGACTTTAGAGGGAATGCTTTCAATTTTTCACCATTGAGGATAATGTTTGCTGTGGGTTTGACATATATAGCTTTTATTATGTTGAGGTATGTTCCTTATATTCCTGCTTTCTGAAGAGTTTTTATCATAAATGGATGTTGAATTTTGTCAGAGGCTTTCTCTGCATCTATTGAGATAATCATATGGTTTTTATATCCCAGGGATGCAAGGTTCTTCAATTTCTGCAGTAAGGGTGGTGTCTTCTGCATATCTGAGGTTATTGATATTTCTCCCTGCAATCTTGATTCCAGCTTGTGCTTCTCCCAGCCCAGAATTTTTCATGATATACTTTGCATATAAGTTAAATAAGCAGGGTGACAATATACAGTCTTGACGTACTCCTTTTCCTATTTGGAACCAGTCTGTTGTTCCATGTCCAGTTCTAGCCTTTGCTCCCTGACCTGCATATAGGTTTCTTAAGAGACAGGTCAGATGGTCTGGTATTCCCATCTCTTTCAGAATTTTCCACAGTTTATTGTGATCTGCACAGTCAAAGGCTTTGGCATAGTCAATAAAGCAGAAGTAGATGTTTTTCTGGAACTCTCTTGGTTTTTCTGTGATTCAGCAGATGTTAGCAATTTGATCTCTGGTTCCTCTGCCTTTTCTAGAACCAGCTTGAGCCTTTTTTTTTTTTTTTGGCTAGTATAAACCATGTACTGGGGCTTCCCTGGTGGCTCAGTCAGTAAGAAATCCACATGCAATGCAAGAGACCCAGATTTGATCCCCTGGAAAAGGAAAAGGCAACCCACTCCAGTATTCGTACTTGAGAAATCCCATGGACAAAGGAGCCTGGTGGTTTACAGTCCATGCAGTTGCAAGAGTTGTACATAACTTTGCAACTAAACCACCACCAAACCATACACTATATCTTGAAATCTCTCCCAGGAACATAGATGTAAAAATCTCAAGTAAAATAAAACCAACCAAATACATATACTCAAGTTCAATTTAGTTCAGAAATGTAAAGTTTTCACATTTGGAAATCATTCGGTGTAATTATCAGAAGAAAAAATACTAATCATGAGATTATTCATTGGTACAAAAAATCTTTTGATAATATTTAATATCCATTCAGGTGATAGAGAAAAAAGCTTGTAGTGTAACAGAAATTAAGAGGAAATTCCTTAAACTAATGAAGATTATCAAACTTTTTACTTTATGGTAAAATACTTAAATCTGTCCAGGTTAAATTAGGAACAAGACAAGAAAAACTTCTCTCATCAATCCTATTCCATGCTATTCTAGACTGTCAGTATAGTAAGAAAAGAAAAGAAATAAAATACATTAGCTTTATAAAGAAGACAAAGGGCCATTTCTTTATAATATTGTATGTTATAAAATCCAAAATAAACTGCATGCAAATTATTAGAATTAATAATCAATATACTGCTGGACACATGAACATAAATCAATTGTAGTTTCTTAAATTAACAACTATAATGTAGTATAAAAGTGTATACTACATGTAAAAGCTTTAAAACTATCAAACACCTTGGAACAAAATTCATAAAAGACAAGCAAAGTCTCTACAGGGAAATTTGTAAAGAATTACTAAAATACTTTTTAAAATATGTAAATTATGAGTTATATAATTTCATGGGTTAGAAGACTCAATGTTGTATAAATGTCCATTCTTTCCATAAAAATCTATGTTTCAAGAAAATACCAACGGGAATTCTAATAATTTCCTTGTTTGTGTCTGAAAATGAAGTATATTAAAATTTATATGGATTTACAAGTAGCCAAGATATTATTGGCAGAGAAGGTGATGGTAACCCACTCCAGTACTCTTGCCTGCAAAATCGCATGGATGGAGGAGCCTGGTAGGCTGCAGTCCATGGGGTCGCGAAGAATTGGACATGACTGAGTGACTTCACTTTCACTTTTCAGTTTCATGCATTGGAGAAGGAAATGGCAACCCACTCCAGTGTTCTTGCCTGGAGAATCCCAGGGATGGGGGAGCCTGGTGGGCTGCCAACTATGGGGTTGCACAGAGTCGGACATGACTGAAGTGACTTAGCAGCAGCAGCAGCAGCAAGATATTATTGAAGAACAATTTAGCATTATTTGTTTTAACAGATAACAGTTCTCATTATGCAACTGCAGCATGTTATTGGCACAAGTGACAAATACAACAAAAGAACTGAAGAATGAGTCCCCAGATTTACATGCACATGGGTATAGCTGGTGGCTAATTATAATTGTTACTATATTTCTTAGCCTCCTTTGCATCCAGGATTAGCTAAGCAACTAAGTTTTTCCAATCACATGTAAGATGAAATAATGGGTGCAATGTCTACATGTCTCCCTTAAGAGCAGCATTTCTCTTTCTGCTTTCCTGATGGCTAGGAATGGGAAACCAGTACTTTGAACTCTGAAATAGAAGCCTTATTTTGAGAATGGCAGAACCACTCTGTGACTTGTACAACTTTGTGATGCTAAGCTGCAGTGCCAGCCTTGCCTACTGTGAACTGATTGTCACTGGTGTTATATAAGACAGAAATAAATTCTGTCTCATTTCAACCACTTTAAGGGACTTGATCATTGAGACTGTAGCTACATTGTGTGAAGATAACTAAATGAGATTTTTCTTAAAACTTAAAGTGTCCAATGAATGACAATTGTACATATTTTTCCAGCATCCATTGGAAAAAGTATAAAAGCACTCCTTTCTGCTTCACTTGATTACTAAGATACTTTCTCGTTTTTCTCATCTCCCTCTCCTTTCTGAAGCTATATACCCCTTCCCCTCAAAAAAACAGCTGTCATGATTCTTTTCTTAGCCAACTTTTGATCTTTTCACTTCTTTGGTCTACCAACGGCCATTTTCAAGCTCTTGTTCATCTTTCTCTCTTTTTATAATATCTGGTTTTCTCATTAAATCTGTCAAATTTACTCCTGTTATATTTACTAGTTTTTAGTATTTAAAAATTTATAAAGATTGGCAAAACCCAGGCCAATATTTCTAACTTACTGCTGTATATACCTGCCTCTTTTTTTGCACTTAGTGTGTTAAGACTGAACGCATCACTGATTTTCTTATGTTGTTCCTCCTTTTGTGTTTTCTAAGAGTTAGCATCTCCTCACTCCTTCAGGCTAAAACTCAGAAATACACCTTATAGCATCATCTAATCCATTGTAAAGACTATGTTTAAAGCCCTATTGTTTTGCTTCCCTCATAGCTCAATCAGTAAAAAATCTGCCTGCAATGCAGGAGATCCAGGTTCAATCCCTGGGTTGGGAAGATCCCCTGGAGAAGAAAATGGTAACCCACTCCAGTATCCTTGCCAGGAAAATCCCATGGACAGAAGAGCCTGACAGGCTACAGTCCATGGGGCCACAAGAGTCATACATGACTTAGTGACTAAACCACCATTTTGCAATAACAATAAACCTCATTACAGAGAGGAGTAAAAATTACTTATATTAGGTGGGTTCACTCCCCAATATTGCATTCTAAACAGGATGTTTTTGGTCTCTCTTTGAACATTTCCAGTGATAAAGAATATCTTTGGCCACCTGATCCGAAGAGCTGACTCATTTGGAAAGACTGTGACACTGGGAAAGATTGAGGGCAGGAGAAGAAGGGGACAACAGAAGACGAGATGGTTGGATGGCATCACCGACTCAATGGACATGAGTTTGAGTGGGCTCCAGGAGTTGGTGATGGACAGGGAGGCCTGGCATGCTGCAATTCATGGGGTCCCAAAGAGTCATACATGACTGAGCAACTGAACTGAACTGAACTGAAATCATAGGAAATAATCTACCCCATTTGGGACAGTTCTAGTAGACTGGGAAGCAAAAGGACTGACAGGACATGAATGGCAGTCAGGACACCCAGATTTATGACAGAAGAAAAAAAAATGTATTTTCAACAGATTTAGGTTTGTACCAGAAATTATGAATCTGAAATTACTCCTCTGCATACCTTCATCCAATTATCCTGAGGTCTTCCTATGTGCTCTCCAAGCCCAGTTCTATTCAAAAAAGGATATGAAAGGGGGCAAACAAGAAAGAATGCTTTCCTCTTTGGAGCCTGTAGACTTACACATGGGAAATAAAGAATCTCTCCTTCACACATACAGACAAGTTATATAAATGCAAAAGTGGACAGAGTTTGACAAATAATATTTTCTCAACATTTAATAGCTTAGAGAGGTTGCCAGAATTAGTCCTTAACTCGCTTACTGTATTTTGTAATTTCCTCAACAGAATTTAAATTTGAGTTAGTTTTATATTTGTCTAGTATGCAGACAAATAACCTCTTCAGCACCTCTAAAAATAGAATTTGTAGAAGCACTGCACAGATGACACTCTGGCAATGAACTCAAGGACTTTATCCTGCGTTCCTCCAGAGCTGTGTCCCTCCAGATTGTGTTCTTTTATCGTATCATGGATTTCCTTGAACAAATGGTCCCTGAGGTGACTTGGACATAGTCTTCGTAGGGAGAGGTAAATCACCATGGCAGTGTGTCTTAAGGGATCATATCCTAAAGACGTGATTATAAGGGCTATCTACTGCTGCTCCTGCTTACTTAAGAAGTATGCCCTCTTAAGCCATCTGCCAAACCTCTTTCCTGTCATGCCACACATTACTCAGAGACCAGCATGAAACATCAACTTTACTGAAGAGTGGCTGGGGCTGCCCACCCCTGCTTGACAGAGAAAGGTAACTAACTTACTGATAAACATCCTAAGATGGGTATTTGAGTGAATGCAGAGGACTGGCAATCAAAGGAAAAAAAGATGAAACTCTATGAAGATGTTATCTTTACTCAGGCTGCTGCTGCTGCTGCTAAGTCACTTCAGTCGTGTCCAACTCTTAGTGACCCCATGGACTGCAGCCTACCAGGCTCCTCTGTCCATGTGATTTTCCAGGCAAGAGTACTGGGCTGGGGTGCCATCGCCTTCTCCTTACTCAGGCTAGATACCCTCAGATCCTTCCTCAGTTCCCTTTGGTTTTCTGATTCCTCGTAATAATGAGAAAACTCTTGGTTTCTTCAGATGCTCAATTGGCTTAAAAATCTCAAAAAGCTTAGTTGTCCAAGCAGCTCATGCCTAGTACCCTGTTCTTTTACTCATCTCTGAATATTTATTATTAAGGATTTGGTGCCTGAGAAATATACATTTGAAATGTTCACAAATATAAGAATCTTCTTAAGCTACATAGTGGAGAAGTGTCGGAGATCTTGAATGTGATAGAAAAAATAGGAAATTGTTTATGGAAAGGGGGATCCAGAGAGCAGAACTTGATAGTAGGAGAGTCAGACACCAATTTATATATATTCAGAAAGTAGCACTTCTTGCCCTAAGACCAGGTCCAAACCCATACCTACTACTTTCTTCAGTCCATATCTATATATCCCAAATTTAAATGAGATTTTAAAGAACTACTGGTTGAATTTTACTGTCATGCACAGATGAGCCCAAACACAATGCAACATAACATGGCAAAACAAAGCACAATTTGTTTCAACCCGAATGAGTGAGTTTATCTGGATGTATACTGTACTTATGAACATCTACCAATTTCCATGGAAGTTTATAGGATAACAATTTTGTTCCCAAACATCCATGAACAGATCATCTGACTTTACCCCAGCTCCACTATTTTCTAGATGTATGATCTTGAAAAAAAAATCACTCATCTTTCTGTCATTTATAGAGAACAAAGTGCTTAAACTCATTGTGCTCTTATAAGGATTAAGCCAGCACATAAAAAGTACTAAGTACCTTGAACACACTAATCAATTTTATTTTTATGTCTTCTCTGAATGCCATATGGACACAGACTATGATAGTCATGATAGTGATTTCAGACAGGAATCAGGACTCTCAATTGTTGATTCACCAAGTTCTTTGCTAACTGAGTTATGAGTATTCAATTTGTGATGATCAAAGACAGATATCAAAGAAAACAAAATAGACTTAATTTACTCTGAAAATGAGATATACCTGTGTATACGTCTCTGCCCAGTTTGTCTCTGGACAAACGTATATGTAGCTTCCTGAAGAACATCATTAGGAGTCAGGCAATTTATTGTTCAGCTTCATTTATGTAAGATCTATGAAGTAGAAGTCCAGAGAAGGCAATGGCACCCCACTCCAGTACTCTTGCCTGGAAAATCCCATGGACGGAGGAGCCTGGCGGGCTGCAGTCCATGGTGTCGCTAAGAGTCGGACACGACTGAGCAACTTCACTTTCACTTTTTACTTTCCTTCATTGGAGAAGGAAATGGCAACCCACTCCAGTGTTCTTGCCTAGAGAATCCCAGGGACGAGGGAGCCTGGTGGGCTGCCGTCTATGAGGTCACACAGAGTCGGACATGACTGAAGCGACTTAGCAGCAGCAGCAGCATTAAGTAAAAGTCAGACAGAAATCAAAGAAATTATGCTGGTATAAATAGACATTTGAGCTGGCCCAAGTCACCCCATCCAGCTGAGGAAAACTGTGGATTTCAGATCTACAGACCTATAAAATCACTAGTTGTTTTAAAATATTGAGGACATTTGACACTCTGGCCAAATCATTCTCACCTAAATTGTCTCTTTAATTGTCATATAAGCCAATGATTTAGGAATGACAGATACTATGACCAGCAGTAACAGCATCTCTATGTGATAAATTTAAAAAACAGGTAGAGGAACCTTAATTTTCCCAAATTATAAATTATTGGTTACATATGATATGTAAAGCACTTAGTGAGGATAAAGAAGTGAGTTTTTCCTGTTCTTGAGGAGGAAAAATCCAGGAAACTACATAAATGCTCCCTAGGTCTGTTAACAGAGTCATAGTCACAGCAACAGATGTGAGTGGTCTACTGGACAAAGTCGTCACAGAAGAATTGATATTTATAATGTTTATCATGTGCAAAGGACCAGAAGTAGAAAACAGAGTGATGTCTTAAATAACTCTGATGTGATTGCAGGACTAAATAAGACTAGTGGTTGATAGATGTAGGAAGAGAAGGTAACCATGAAAGGGAGCATTTGACAGTAAGCAAAAGATGAATTGTATGATACCATCCATATAATTTAGTCCTAAGAGGACCTACGGATAAAGAGCTGCTCTTGGTTCTAAAGGGAGGTTCAATGAAAAAAATCTTAGAGATCTTCCTCACTAATTATTTTTTGGAACCTAAGCTGTCAAATCAGAAGTGTGTTTAAACAGCTCACCTCTGTGTGATTGCTGAAGCTTCAGGTTCATCTGCCCTGTGCTGTCATGGTGGTAGAATGCTACCCTGATGCCATAAAAATCCTGAAGTGTCAATAAAGTGTTTCTCTGAGAATGACAAGGGAGAAAACATGTTGCCCAGAAGTTAGAGTACATAAAAAAATGGTGGGGAGGTGGGCAAATAACACAGGAGTTAAGAGCATGTATTACATTGATATAGCCATATTACCTGGGGGATCTGAATACTGTGGGTAGGGAAGGTAGATTGGAACAGGGTGTAGAAAATGGGAAGAGACAATATCTGGCAGGGATTAGTGGCCAGAGTTGCAATAGCTAGAGAAGAAAATCCTTGGCAATAGCAGTGCAGTCAGAGTAGTAAATAGTATTCAATTTTCAATAACTGAGCTAGAACACTATGAAGATTATGACGTAAAGTAATACTGAGGAGTGGACAGGAGTCAGGGTCATGGGCACCTCTGGGCACAAGGGACCCTTCTTCAGGTTTGAATTTGAACCTGCAGATTATTTAAGCCCCTGTGGTCTGCAGAACCAGACAAGCTTCAGAAGAAAAAAGTAAATAAAAAAGGAAAAAGCTTCTGAACCAGATGACGATTTTCCAGAGTGCTTCCCACTCTCCACCCCATTTTCTAGCAACTCTCTCCTCTGTCCCTCAGGATTGTTCCTGGGGCAAATTGAAGTTTCAACCAAATTTCATGCAGTGATACAACTAACAAGAACTGTAGTTTGCATTCCATTTGTATAATTTATAAAATTTGTATCTGAATGATACAAATTTTGTATCAATGACGTAGGAATCTTACTCAAGATTACACAAATCAAGACAAACTCATTCCACTAATATTTTTGAGTGTCTATTGATGCTTTTGAACTGTGGTATTGGAGAAGACTCTTGAGAGTCCCTTAGACAGCAAAGAGATCAAAACAATCAATACTAAAGGAAAGACAGATGCTGAAACTGAATTTCCAATAATTTGTCCACCTGATGTGAAGAGCCAGCTCATTAGAAATGACTCTGATGCTGGGAAAGATTGAAGGCATAAGGAGAAGGGGATGACAGAGGATGAGATGATTGGATGGCATCACCAACTGGATGGACATGAGTTGGAGTAAGTTCCGGGAGATGGTGAAGGACAGGGAAGCCTGCTGTGTTGCTGTCCATGGGGTCTCAAAGAGTTGGACACTACTGAGTGACTGAACAACAGCACCTATATCCTAGGCACTGCTCCAGCTACTGAGAATAGAGGTGTGAAGACAGGCCCATATTCAGATTTTGTCTTTACTCAGTCTACTTTAGTATCTGAATTCCCTTACCATGGCTCTTGGGCGTTTCCAGTCACCATTTTTGAATTTTTCCTATATTGGATCATCATCTAGCCCCAAGGCATGTTGTACTGCCTTCTTATCCAGCTCCCAAACTTCCCACCTCTCCAGACTCTCTTGGAAAATCATGTGTGTGCTTAGTGGCTCAGTCATATCCTCCTCTTTGCAACCCTCTGGATTGTAGGCCACCAGGCTCCTCCGTCCTTGGGATTTCCCAAGCAAGAATACTGGAGTGGGTTGCCATTTCCTCCTCCAAGGAATCTTGCTGACCCAGGGGTAAAACCCATGTCTCCTGTGTCTTCTGCACTGCAGGCAGATTCTTTACCCCCTGAGTCAAAAATTTCTAATGCATTAGATCAATTTTCTAAACCTGGGTCATTATACACTAGAAGATGCAAAAAATATTTCAAGATCCAGACATGAATTGTTCCAAGGGAATCATTCCCTGATCTTCAACTCCACAGTCAGCTCTGCTTAAAATGTATTTGCTTGAGAAAGTATTTCTTCCTCTTTTCTACTTTCCTTTCAAAACCTTATCTTCCTTTGCATAACTGAATCTTACTGAGTGGAAGTGCCCCAGAATGAAAGTTTATCAGTGCCAATGTCAGTGATGAGAACGTGAATGACTGGATAGTGCATCCTTTTGCAAGTCATGGTTTCCATTATGTTCCTTTCAACACAATTGAAATAGAAGCTAAATGAGTTATCAACTAATAGGTCAATAAAAATAATTTTGATAATGTATCAACTAATAGAAATTTCAAATAGTTTAGTGTTTTTACTATAATGAAACAAATTTCATTCCCTGAGCTATGGCATATGAATGTCATTTAATTGTGTAAATTATTTTTCTCTGTGTTTGTATCTCCAAAATAAAAAGTAAGACTGGATTTGATGCTGAACTCTTTCTCATTATGGTAATAAGTACTCTTCATGAATGCATAACACAACTGAAAAAAATTACAATTCAAATTATTATTAATATTCTGATATATTTTTAAGTATTACTTTAAAAACATCATATTTTTATTGCTCTGTGAAATTATGTAACAACATACAGAAGAAAATCTTTTTACAGTTTCAAGGGTACAGAAAACGAACAAACTAAAAAAAAATGTAAGTAGAGAAATCAAACGTCTTGCAATTTAAAAATATATTCAGTTCACTTCAGTCACTCAGTCGTGTCCAACTTTATGAGACCTCATTGACTGCAGCATGCCAGGCCTCCCTGTCCATCACTAACTTCCAGAATTTACTCAAACTCATGTCCATTGAGTCGGCGATGCCATCCAACCATCTCATGCTATGTTGTCCCCTTCTCCTGCCACCTTCAATCTTTCCCAGCATCAGGGTCTTTTCCAATGAGTCCGCTGTTCACATCAGGTGGTCAAACTATTGGAGTTTCAGATTCAGCATCAGTCCTTTCAATTAATATTCAGGACTGATTGATTTCCTTTAGGATGGACTGGTTGGATCTCCTTGCAGTCCAAGGGACTCTCAAGAGTCTTCTCCAACACCACAGTTCAAAAGCACCTATTCTTCTGCACTCAGCTTTCTTTACAGTCCAACTCTCACATTCATACAAGACTACTGGAAAAACCATAGCCTTGACTAGATGGACATTTGTTGGCAAAGTAATGTCTCTGCTTTTAATATGCTAAGTTGGTCATAACTTTCCTTTCATGGAGTAAGATTCTTTTAATTTCATGGCTGCAGTCACCATCTGCAGTGATTTTGGAGCCCAGAAAAATAAAGTCTGTCACTGTTTCCACTATTTCCCAATCTATTTGCCATGAAGTGATGGGACTGGATACCATGATATTAGTTTTCTGAATGTTGAATTTTAAGCCAACTTTTTCACTCTTCTCTTTCACTTTTATCAAGAGGCTCTATAGTTCTTCTTCACTTTCTGCCATAAGGGTGGCATCATCTGCATATCTGAAGTTATTGATATCTCTCTTGGCAATCTTGATTCCAGCTTGTGCTTCACCCAGCCTGGCATTTCATATGATTTACTTTGCATATAAGTAAAATAAACAAGGTGACAATATTCAACCTTGAAGTACTCCTTTTCCAGTTTGGAACCAGTCTGTTATTCCATGTCCAGTTCTAACTGTTGTTCCTTGACCTGCATACAGATTTATCAGGAGGCAGGTAAGGTGGTCTGGTATTCTGATCTCTTCATGAATTTTCCAGTTTGTTGTGATCCACACAGTCAAAGGCTTTGGGATAATCAATAAGGCAGAAGTATACATTTATCTGGAACTCTTGTTTTTCTATTATCCAATGGATGTTAGCAATTTAATCTCTGGTTCCTCTGCCTTTTCTAAATCCAGTTTGAACACCTGGAAGTTCTTGGTGCACGTACTGTTGAAGGCTCGCTTGGAGAATGTTGAACAATACTTTTCTAGCATGTGAGATGAGTGCAATTGTGTGGTAATTTGAACATTTTTTGGCATTGCCTTTCTCCTGGATTGGTATGAAAACTGACCTTTTCCAGTCCTGTGGCCATTGCTGTTTTTTTTGCAAATTTTCTGGAATATTGAATGCAGCACTTTCACAGGATCATCTTTTAGGATTTGAAATAGCTCAGCTGAAATTCCATCACCTCCACTAGCTTTGTTTGTAGTGAAGCTTCTTAAGGCCCACTTGACTTCACACTCCAGACATTCACAGGATGTCTGCCTCTAGGTGAGTGATTACACCATCCTGGTTATCTGGATCATGATGACCTTTTATGTATAGTTCTTTTGTGTATTCCTGCCACCTTTCTTAATATCTTCTGCCTCTGTCCATACATTTTCTGTTCTTTATTGTACCCATCTTTGCATGAAATGTTCCCTTGGTATCTCTAATTTTCTTGAAGGGATCTCTATTCTCTCCCATTGTATCATTTTCTTCTGTTTCTTCACATTGATCACTTAGGAAGGCTTTGTCATATCTCCTTGCTACTCTTTGAAATTCTGTATTCAGATGTGATATATCATTCCTTTTCTCCTTTGCCTTTACAAGTGCTTAAGTTATACCAAAAATGAAAATGCTTGATGACATCTAATGTGATCCAATCTCGAATGCCAGGTCACTGGCAATATTGATAGGAGATTGCAAAAGCACAGATGGATGATTAGGAGGCATAGGAATGCCTTTTTCACTTTCACACCTTAAGAGCTGTATCTGTTTTCTGTGACTGCTGTACAAATTTACCACAAATTAGCTGGCTTAAAACAATAGAAATTTATGCTCTTACAGTTCTGGAGGCGAGAATTCTGAAATCAATGCCACGTGGCCAAGTTCAAGGTATTGTCAGGGACATACTTTCCACAAGACACTAGCAAAAGTCTATTCTTTACCTCCTTTGTCTCTGGCACTGCTGGCATTCTTTGTTTCATGGCCACATCACTGCAGTTGTCAAGGCTGAAGGTTGGAATCTTCAAAACTCTCTATTTTCCATCTTCATATTGCCTTCTCCTTTGTGCATCTATTTCAAATTTCCCTCTGCCTCTCTGTTATAAGGACACTTGAAATTGCATTTAAGTTTTATCGGGATGATCCAGGATAATCTCCTACGTCAATATCTTTAATTTAAGCACATCTGCAAAGACTTTCTCATAGATGTCACATTTACAGGTTCCAGGAATTAGAACATGGATAGCTTTTTGTGATCTATTTTCAACCCATCACCTGGGAATGAGAAATACAATTCTAGCACAGAAAATGTACCTAAAAAACTTGCAAAATGAATGAAAAAAATTACCTCTTTTTTTGGTACAGAATTCCATTTTCTCTTTTATACTGAATTATTTCTCCAACTATGAAAAAACAGTTCCCAAACCAACCACCCTTCTCCAATACTGCCTTGAACTATAGCTCAAGTAATGTCCCTGAGCTACTTCTTAGTTCAATTTCCCTTGAGAGATAAGCCCTCAAGCTCCATCTTTCTATCATTCTTTCTTTTATCCATTCCATAAACAAGTATTGAGTAAAGATTCTATGAGGGTTAGAAGTTTGTGGAAAGTAAAAAAAGAACATATCATAAATAAGAAAATAAATGCTGAAATACTAAGACTTGTTTTGAAACCACTCAGCAAACATTTATCAAATACCCAGTGTTGTTATAATTGCTAAGCTATTGAGTAACAATCCTTAAGTCTAAGAGTTTTTCCCTGGAGGTGGGAGGTGATACAGGAAAGGGATGGAACAAAATGATGTACAAAATGGAACAAAATAATTGATAATATACTGTTGAGTATCTTCAGAAGGTTGTAATCTGGGGGTGTCAGCAGTTTGATCTATTTGTCTTTCATCATCTTGCTCTTCCTGTTACTTTTTCAGGCAATCAAGTGGACAGAGATCATGAGAAATTTGAGTGGAGACCACACAGTAGAGTTTGTTTTGGTGGACTTCCCTACCTCCCCACCCCTTCAGCTGCTCCTCTTTGCACTCTTCCTTGTAATTTTTTTGTTGACATTGTTGGAGAATGCACTCATTGTTTCCACCATCTGGCTCACTCCAAGCCTTCATCGCCCAATGTTCTTTTTCCTTGGACATCTCTCCTTCCTGGAGCTATGGTATATCAATGTCACTGTTCCCCGAGTCTTGGGGGCCTTTCTTACCCAGGAGCATAGAGTCTCCTATGTAGGTTGTATGACCCAACTCTATTTCTTCATTGCCTTAGCTTGCACCGAATGTGTCCTGTTGGCAGTCATGGCCTATGACCGCTACCTAGCCATCTGTGAACCTCTCCGTTATCCTAGTCTAATGCCCTTCAGTATGGCCACTCGCCTTGCTGCTTCCTCTTGGGGTAGTGGCTTCTTCAGCTCCATGATGAAGCTTCTGTTCATTTCCAGATTGTCATACTGTGGGTCCAATATCATCAACCACTTTTTCTGTGATATCTCTCCACTACTTAACCTCACCTGCTCTAACAAGGAACAAGCAGAACTAGTAGACTTCCTCTTGGCCCTGGTGATGATTCTGCTCCCTCTAATGGCTGTGGTTTCATCATATGCCGCCATAATTGCCACTATCCTGAGGATTCCTACTGCCCAGGGACGTCACAAAGCCTTTTCCACGTGTGCTTCTCACCTGGCAGTGGTTGTTATCTACTACTCCTCTACTCTCTTTACCTATGCACGGCCCCGGGCCATGTACACCTTCAACCACAACAAGGTCATCTCTGTGCTCTATACCGTCATTGTACCATTTCTCAATCCAGCCATTTACTGCTTGAGGAACAAGGAAGTTAAGGATGCCCTCAGAAAGACAGTGCTGGGTAGATGCCCCTGTTCCAGGGATATCCCAGATTGATGTACAATAAAACCTGGCAAAAAAGAACAGTATCCTAATAGTGACATATCAAAAAATCATAAAATAGACTTAACAGGACCAAAATATCAGTTAGCACCCTGCTTCTTTAAATAGTGTCAGGAAACTTCTTGATACAAACAAAAAATTGTGAATCATTGATCATATACAAGAGTTTCCAAACTAAGATTGAAATGGTTATAGAATCTCTGGGGGGTTGTTAAAATGCATATTCCCAGAAAAATCTGTGGAAAATCTGATAGAGTATGCATTGTTTGCCTATTGGATAAAGAACCCACCTGCCAATGCAGGAGACATAAGAGACGTGGGTTTGATACCTGGGTAGGTAAGATCCCCTGGAGGAGAGCATGACAAACCACCCCAGTGTTCTTGCCTTGAAAATCCAATGGCCACATGAGCCTGGTGTGGTACAGTCCATGGGGTCGCAAAGAGCTGAACACAACTGAAGTGACTTAGCACACATGCCTTGTTTGCAACCCTGACATGCGTAATTTTCAACTTCTTAAGAAGTCTTATTTCACAGCCAGTTTGAGATTCTTTACTCTAGACCAAGGCTATTATTTTGCAAGTGAGAAAATAGGTAATAATAAAAGGGACTTGCTGATGCATATGTCAAGACAAAATGATGTAGAAATTGTTGTAGCAGTTTCAAGGATTCAAATTCTCATATCTTAATTCTGTGAGAATCACAGAAGTATAATTAACCCCCCCCAAACTGAAACTAATGTCACCTAATGCATACTCCTTATCTCTATAAGTCTTATACCCACTGCAAGTCAAAGGAGGAAGAAAATGCAGCACTGGTATTCAGCCATGTGTGCAACAATTAATATGGCTAAATAGTTATCTGCATCTCCTTCATGTTAACTGAAGAGTAATACACAGCTTATTGACCTAATGAGTGTTGGTTAGGAGATCAAACGCATTAGAGAACTTTCATGTACCTTCCCCTTTGAATCTTCTCCAGCACTATGGCCAACTTCTGTTTCAACTAGCTGCTGCCTGAGTTATACCAGCTGCCAAATATTTTACATTTTGCCACTGGGGGCAAATGACTACAGGAACAGAAAATGTCTTAATAAAGAGGCAAGAGTGGGGAACAAGAGACATCTCTGCAGTGAGTGGTATGCTTCAAGTTCAAAATCAGAATGATAGACAGTCTTCTAAGTTCTCTGTACTTTTGGAAACTAGCTTGCATTACTTAGAAAGTAATTCCAGTTTCAAGCTAATTTCTGCACATTAGAACTGAAGTCAATGTTTCTGTGAGTGGGATATGTAAAAGAACAAAAAATGCTATTGAATAGATACTCATAAACAGAAATTATCTCTCAGTGGACATTTGCTTATTCTGAACTGGGCTTTGGGAAATAAGATAATTGTCCATTAAAAAAAAAAAAAAACTGTTTGATCAATAATTAGTTTAGGTTTTCTAACATCTAAAATAACATAACTCCAAAATAATAAATCTGACATTTAAAAGTATAAGCTGCTTTACTGTCATTAAGTTTCTGAATAGCCTTTTAAAGAAACATCCTTGAGGGACTTCCCCTGTAGTCCAGTATTTAAGACCCTGGGCTGCCAATGCAGGGGTTGTGGGTTAGATCCCTTGTTGGGAAATATGGCATAGTTAAAAAAAAAATAGAAGCAAATCTTTGGGCATAGACAATGGATTTTTACATATGACACCAAAAGAATAAGCAATTAAACAATAGATAAGCTGGACCAAATCAAAAATTTTAAAAAATACATAAGAACTTAAAAAACATCCTTGAAATTGGCTTAATTTACCTCACATTCAGTACATTATCTTTTTGTTTCATACAGTTATGGAAAGCATAATTTTATGGTTAAGGATTCCACCCCTAGAGACAAGAAATTTGGTATAATTCTGGTTTTACCCTTAACATGTCCCTCATAATGCAAGTTACCCATCTACCTCATATGCATGTTGTGAATATTAAATTAATTGTATGTGACAGTAGGATTATAAAATCTTTTCTCTTTGTAGATAAATTTTACCTTGGATTATTTTCTTTCTTCTCCAGATTTATTGATAATAGAATTGAAAAAAAATAAAATTATAAGATATTTAAAGAGTGCAGTGTGATGATTTGATATACATATATATACTGTGAAGGGTTTCCCTGGTGGCCCAGATAGTAAAGAATCTGCCTGCAATGCAGGAGATGAGGGTTCTATCCCTATATCAGGAAGATCCACTGGAGAAGGGAATGGATACTCACTCCAGCATTTTTGGCTGGAAAACTCCATGGACAAGCCATGGGGTCACAAAGAGTTGGACACAACTGAGCAACTAGCACTATATTGGCTATATATATTGTGAAATGATTCACTTTGGGTTTACTTTATAGTTCCAGTCTGTTGGAAGCTTACTAAATATTGCTAAGAAACATGATACAAATATCTTGATTAGTAAAAGTCTTCTAGATTGGGAGAATATGAAAGTATTATAAATATCCAGTGGTCATAGGTTCATGATGCTGAGAAAGACTGAAGACAGGAGGAGAAAGGGATGACAAAAGATGACATGATTTGATGGCATCACTGACTCAATGAACATGAGTTTGAACAAGTTCTGGGAGATGGTGAAATACAGGGAAGCCTGGTTTGCTGCAGTCCATGGGGCTGCAAAGAGTTGGACACGACTGAGTGGCTGAATAGCAACAATTTTTATAACTTGGCATGCCTTTTGCAGGAAACTCTGGCTGCCCAGGAAACTGTTATAGGAGATAATTGCTCTTGTGCGCCTTGAGGAGTCGAAGTCAAGCTGGCTCAAGCACCCCTTTGTGTGAATTGCATGTCCTCACACCTGTGGTATGACTTTGCATCCAGATTAGCCCCTTGTCTGCTTTCAGCACTCCTTCCACATAAGAGAAATCCCTCAGTCTGTCATGCTGCCATGCTGTGTTTTTATCCTATAGTTCTCCAATAAAATTGTTGCCAAGTGTGACCTTTTGTAATGTGTAAGTTTGATTGGTAAAGCCTAAGAAGGTCTGGTTTATGAATAGCTCACAGTGAGCACTCAGTTAATGTTAAGCCCCTGATATATGACAATTATTTCTCAAAAATAAAAATTGGAAAAATAAATGCTAAGCCCTCATGTTTATTTTCATTAACAATTTGATTATATGCTTTCTAACAGATGTGCCTGTTCTAAATACTAACCATGCCTCACATTCACTCATTCAAATGGAGATTGGCAGATTGACTTTGTTCTCTAGGACATAAGTGGAAAGCAAAGCTGCAAACATCCTTGGGTAATTGTGTGTAGATGGTAATAAGTTTAGCATTTCCAATTATCTAATTTAAAATTATGCCAAGCTGTCATTAGGTTGAGTCACACCTGTCATTAGGTTGAAGTTCATGCTCCTTTTCAAATGATCAGAACACATGACAACTCTTTGTTAGGATATTACACATAGAACATTTTCCTCCTCAATTATTTTGGTCTTCGATTTTGTCTAGATACTCATACATATTTGTCTGCATATTAAAAGGGAAGAGCTAGAGAATGTCAACTGATAATATCCTCTTTGTATGACTCTTGTCATGTCACATTCTTTCTTGATGGGAAGATGACCCTCCTGTTTTTTTTTTTCCTACAGAGTGAGATTCCTACAGTGCAATAATTAGTGTAGATAGTTTATTTTTCAACTTGATTTTTTTCAGCTGAAAACATGCTGAACTCAAACAATGAATCCATGTCTCTTTGCCAGGTATTAGATTTATTATCTCTTCTGGCAGTTAGGAGTGATCATATACCCCAATATCAAATAAAATGTAGGTGGAATTCTGCCTTGGAGGCTTTCATTTTAAAAGAAATGTAGCTGGCACTGGGGCTTCCTCTTTCTTTATGTTGAACTTGAATATAATGCCTGGAGGTCCACCAGCTCTTTCTAAGGTAATAAACATAAAGAAGAAAGCTCAATATATGGAGTCTGAAGATACAGAAATACATGAAAATCATGAGTCTTTGTTAGTACAATTGAGAATTTGAACCTACATCAGCAAATACTTATATGTGTGTGTTAGTCGCTTAGTCATGTCCAACTCTTTGCAATTCCATGGACTGTAGCCCTCCAGGCTACTATGTCCATGGAATTCTCCAGGCAAGAATACTGGAGTGGGTTGCCATTCTCTTCTCAAGGGAAACTTCCCAAGCCACGGATCAAATCCAGGTTCCTGCATTGCAGGCAGATTCTTTACCATCTGAACCATGAGGGAAGACTTTTCTCTAAATAACTATGTGTGTGTGCTAGCTTCTCAGTCAAATACCTATATCCATTTTTAACATAATACTATAAAACAATTATCCTTCAATTAAAAATAAATACTTTTTTTAAAGATAAAAAAAAATTAAATGATAAAAATTAACTGCCATTTGTGGAAGTTACTGAGATTTGTTCTTTTTTAAAACTTTCAGCCTAATACGTTAATACTTGATATATTTATGTAACTTTGTACTGCATTCTTCTAGAAGTTTTTCAAATAATTTTTAGTTTTAGGTTTTTAGTTTTTTTTTCAAATGAAATATATTTTTCTAAGTTTCTAGAGAAAGATCATTACACTTCTCACGCAATTTCTTATTTTGTCATTCCTAGAAGTCAGTTTTATTTTATTTTGCTACACTTAAGAATCTGCCTGCAATGCAGGAGACACAGGAGACATGCATTCCATCCCTGAGTGGGGAAGATCCCCTAGAGTAGGAAATGGCAACCCACTCCAGTATTGTTGCCAGGAAAATCCCATGGACAGAGGAGACTGGTGGGCTACAGTCCATGGGGTCGCAAAGAGTCAGACATGATTGAAGCAAATGAGCACAGCACACTTTATTTTGTTTTCTTTAGGTTATAAATGTGTACTCAGTATAGCCAAGTTTTTACCAGAGAGGGATAATAGAAAGGGAACAAAGAAGTAGCAGTCAAGTTAATTATGATTTTTTTAAAAATAAAATCATCAATCTCCTTTAAAATGGCAGAACTGTTCATCACATTTGACTAAAACTGTTCCTATATTTAAAAAGAAAGCATAAATTGTGTGATTATTATTCATAAAAGGCTGCATAGAAAAGAAGGAAAGTGAAGTCATTCAGTCGTGTTCGACTCTTTGTGACCCCATGGACTGTAGCCTACCAGGCTCCTCAGTCCATGGAATTTTCCAGGCAAGAGTATTGGAGTGGGTCTCCACAGAAGCACAAAATCTGATTATCTGCCTCAAAAAAAATATAACTTAAAAGAGGAAATAGAAAATGTATAATTTTCAGAAACTATTATAAAATATGAGGAAAAATACTCCCCCAGTAAACTTTAACTTATTCATTTAAAAATTACTCTATTTTTTCTTACTAAAGCTGAATACATGTTTATCTTGAATATTTCTCCAGAGTCAGACACATTATAGTATATAAGCTCTGTCCTTTTTCTCATTCAATTCAAGGTATAATTTCTATCAATTTTTTTTCAGTATCACTATTTTTTTTTCTTTTCTAGAACAGGAGACAATAAAGAGCAAACTGAAAATTCTATTTTTACTTTGAGTATTCAAAGCTCTAACTACAAATTTTTATTTATTTATTTATTTATTTTGCACCAAGGAATAGTGTTAGCTGCTCAGTTGTGTCCAACTCTTTGGGACCCCATGGACTATAGCTGCCGGACATGGAATTTCCCAGGCAAGAATGCTGGAGTGAGTTGCCATTTCCTCTTCCAGGGGATCTTCCTGACACAGGGGTCGAACCTAAATCTCTTGCCTCTCCTGCTTTGGCAGGAAGATTCTTTACCACTGTGCCACTTGGGAAGCACAAGCACCAAGGAATGACTATAAATAATTATAATGAAAAAATACATATTTTTCTTTTTTAATCAGTTCTAAATTCACAATAGTAGCTACAAAGTTTTTTCTTTTTGTTTTGTTTTTTTAAATTCTCAGATAATTAAAAAAAGTAATTGTACTTTTATCAATAAATCTTGCCATAATAGTATATAGTCAACCAGGTCCTTTGCTGTTTTCTCTTTTTCCTCTGTATTGATGTTGTACATTTATTATGGCATATAAATAAAATGGACATATGACTCTTCCCAAACTCAACAGAGTTTTAGGTGCTTACTAAGCATCAAATATGTATTAGGAACTGGACAATGTCTCTACCTTTGAGAACTCTTTAAAATCCAGGGATTTTTAAAATAGATTTTTAATTTATTTTTTAAAAACTCAGTCTACCTTTCACTAAATTTTGTCAATTAAATGAATAGAAGTTTTTTTTAAGAAGTAATATACAGTGAGTTCTACCACTAGCTTAAAATGAAGACTAGAAAGATGAGACAACCCCTGAAGAAGCCAGTTAATTCATGAGTCACTTAATTAGAAACAGCTTCATTATTTCATTCAAATATTTAAGAAATTCCAAAAATACCCAAATTTCTTATGTTCCCATGAAAGCATATTACAAAGGATATTGGAACTTGTATTACTTAACATTTTGAATACTATCAATTTGCTAAGAATGATACAAATACTCACAAGCAAGATCATGAATTTATGTTACTTATTACATGGCAGGTGCTGTTTGAAACTCCTTACATATATTAATTCATATAATGATCACAATAATTCTAAGATTATTAAATGCCAAGTGCTGAGTAAAACTATTGCAGTAAACTATTTGAAAGACTGCTGATCCACATAACCAGAATAGTTCTTAAAACTTAAAGATCCTCAATAAATATTTACTAAATAAATAAATACCAAATAAGAACAAGGATCATTGTAATCTGAAGATTTTTCTCTTTCTTAAAGGAATTTTGTCACTTTAATAAATATCCTAATTATGTATTTGGGAAGGTTGTTTTATCTTGACTGCTCCTCATCTATCCTAACTCCAGAAAATCATGGGCTCCTTCACTAGTCAACGTTCTTCATAGTAAGGTATATCAAATCCCCACAGATACTGTTAACTTTCTGCCCTACTCTTGGGTCTGTAGTTCTCTGACTAACCAATCATCTCTGGTGTGCAGGTATTGTAACCCATGTGCAGCATATTCAATTCTGTACATCTAAAGAGGTAATTTTCTAATTTCTATCCCAGTGTACTTTCTATATAATCTTATTACTTTCTATGTTCTCTGAATACCCTTACATTATAGCTTCTGAATGTGTACTATTTACAGATAGTAAGAGTAAACATACAGGTATCCTTATTCCATTTAGAAAATACAGGCTTTATACAAATATAATACTTTCTGTTATATCTACTAAGTTACTAATGCAGGAGAATCATGTCATTGTATGGAGTTGATATTTGTGTACACAGTATCTTTGTGTATTTGGAATTTTTATGTGTGTGTTTGTGCATATACTTGGATCTCCACATAAGAATGGATGAATATCAATCTTATGTTATGTTGAATGATTTGGGTTATAAGCACTATCATCCCCAGAAGAATCTTATTATTTGTGAGACCATTCCCCAGAAATAGAGGAGGACACACACACACACACACACACACACACACACACATACACACACACACACTTTCCCCACATTTCTCTTCCCCAGAGTCTGTTAAAAAGAAGGGCAGTGTGCTTTAAGCCACTCAAAGGTCTCTCTTGTTCCTCCAGACTCCACTTAACTTGCCAGCTCTTCCCTTAACATTCCCCAAGTATCCCCTTGAGCCCTAGAAAAGCCAAATACTTTCCTGAGGTCTGTGCCTGTTGGGAAGCCCTCTGTGTGGAAGGGAGTTCTTTTTTTCAGTAGCTTAGAAACAAGTAAAAGCACAAATAGATCTATTCTGCCCCTTCTTCATGCTGAGCAGAGACACACCAGATTTGCCAGCAACTCTCTGGGCTCAGGGATGGTACCTTCCTCCTCCTGGTCTACATGATTTCTCTTTTCTCCATGCAAGCTGACCATTCCTGAATGAGGCTTGGAAAAGTCATAAGTTTCATCACTGATAAAATAGTGAGTTGAAAAAAACTCAGATAATTCCAAAAGGAAAATTTGGCCAGCTTTTAATTATTCATTATTATGAAGGGAAGCAGAGGGTATATGAAAATCATTTTTATTTAAATCATGGATTCTTTGGAGCGTTCAGCTGATTGATTTTTTAAAAACAGTTTGCCAAAAGAGACACTGATGTATAGAACAGTCTTATGGACTCTGTGGGAGAGGGAGAGGGTGGGAAGATTTGGGAGAATGGCAATGAAACATGTAAAATATCATGTAGGAAACGAGTTGCCAGTCCAGGTTCGATGCATGATGCTGGATGCTTGGGGCTGGTGCACTGGGACGGCCCAGAGGGATGGTATGGGGAGGGAGGAGGGAGGAGGGTTCGGGATGGGGAACACATGTATACCTGTGGCGGATTCATTTTGATATTTGGCAAAACTAATACAATTATGTAAAGTTTAAAAATAAAATAAAATTGGAAGAATAAAAAAAATAAAATAAAATGTTATTAGTTGAGTAAAAAAAAAAAAAAAACAGTTTGCCATCTTTGAGTCTATAATTAGTAGTATAGCAACAGTGTATAGTTGGGGCATAAACTATGTTCCTATATGAATTTCAAATCAACAAAGATTTCTTTAGCACCTATGTGTATTATGATGTATGAAAAATGTTAGCAATTCAGGGATATTGTGTAATATAGATTATCAGGTCTACTACTGAAGAACACACTGTAGATGCAAAATGCCTGATTCTCTAAAAATTGCCCTCCTGAAGACATTTCAGTTTAATGCATTAGCCCCAAACTATGCCTTGCAAAGTTCAGGGTCCAGGTATATTCTGATTTGAGACAGAAAGAGAGAAAACTGTCATGTATAAGAGTACACAGATAAATATATGTATATGAGGAGCAGTAGTTGGAATAGAGGTATGTAAATATGTATGTGTGTTTTTATGTTAAATACGACAGGGGCTGGTGAGTGTGACAGTGTTTGCAGTTTTGATAACTTAAATCCTTAGAAGATAAAGAAGATTTCACTTCTCTTCGTAGTACCATAACAGGAAGAAGGTAAATTTCCATTTCCATCATGTTGACTGTTCATAAAATTCATCATATGGTCACATTTATTCTCAAATTGGGATCTTGAGATAAACTACAAAGATTATCATGTTCAAATGAGACATACAGAAATTCAATCATTATTCTAAATCTCACTAGATGGGAATAAAAATTAGTTCAAAATAGAAGCCATGGTTTTGAAAAGTTATAAAGGGTGTATGGGGTCAGGGATATGACACCCAGATTTTTTCCATTGAAGTTTTCAAAATCAACTCAGAGATTGAGAGGTGCAGAAGGGTCACTGAATCATAGATAATTATCTTGCCCTGCTACAAACTTGGGAATTGCGATGCACATAGACCTGAAGCATATTTGTTCCTAAGAGATTCTGGGAAAAGGGAGATGGACTAGAATTACATCCTTTTAAAACTGATTTGAAGGAGTAAAATTGTGTTTCTCTCTTTTAGAAAATGTCTTGTCACTGAGGGTCCAAGACTAGTATGTTGGCCTCTGCCCAACCTATATCTTTTTCTCATCTCCCTGCAATAATTGTTAGGTTGAACACAAATGATTATCCTGCCACATCTCTCTACCTGTGTCCCACTCTGGAGATTTGGGGCATCCTGTTTGGTCAGATCCATCTCCACAGAGCTGGCATGACAACTTCAAATGCCTCTACTTCTGGGAGTGCTTTGACTGTACAAGCTTTCTCCCTTGCCCCTCACTTCTAGTCTTAGGCATCTATTTCTCCCCAGACAACAGCAATTTCCTTTCCATCCCAGCATGACCACTGCACTGATAACCTATTACCTTTTAGGAAGACTTATTTACATCCTCCTTTAGAAATCAGAGCCTCCTGATCTTCTTTGCTGGCAGGCTTAATGAGATAAAGCTGTTCCTAATGACTGTTTTCAGAATGAAGTTAAGCCTTAAATATTGTGCTATTGTTCATAGTTTTCTGACATTTCTCCTCATTGAATGTCCCAGTTTAACTGGAGTTATTCAGGAAGGATGATCACAGACTTCAGAGGGAATAGCAACCAGATGAAACAACAAAAAAATTTTTTTGAATGGTTTAGTCTAGAAAAAGAAAAACAAGGGAACATGAGACATTAGTGGGTTTGGGGTGGGGATTGAGGTTAACAGAGCTGATAGCTGTTTTCAGAGCATGAAAGCTATCCTTGCAGAAAGAAATGAGACTTATTCTTTGAAGCTTCAGAAAGCAGAAGCAGAATCCATGGATGTGGCACCACTATGTTCCCTTGGAGAAGGCCCTATATCTCCCAATCGGTGGTTTGTTTTTTTAAAGTGTGGCTGTATTTTAGACACTATTTTCTGCTCCTAGAGAGGATCAGGCAAAAGTTAGGTTAATACTTACAAAATTAGCAAGGACTAAAATCATTTAGGGCTTCCCTGGTGACTCAGTGGTAAAGAATCCACCTGCCAATGCAAAAGACGCTGGCTTAATCCCTGGGTCAGGAAGATCCCCTGGAGAAGGAAACAGCAACCCACTTCAGTATTCTTGCCTAGGAAGTCCCATGGACAGAGGAGCTTGGTGCGCTACAGTCCATGGGGTCACAAAAGAGTCAGACACGATTTAGTGACTAAACAACAACAAAATCATTTGATCTATGAGGTTCCCTGCAGCAATATGATCCTGTGCTTCGAACTCTGTTCTTGTGAAACACAGTTTTTTGAAAAACATTATGATTGTAAGATTTACATTAACTTTTAGAATTCTGTTCAAAGCAAGCTAAGATGTAAGATTAAGTGCCTCACTTATGCTTAGATTATTGGTCCATAAAAGAAATTAAACTGAACAGAGTTTGTTAGATAACCATTTTGCCAAGGCTGAAATTTTATCAATAAATTGCTACTTTGTCATTTTATAGTTGCTTGACATTCACAAAATCATTTAAGCACTCTGAGATTCACTTCTACTACATGAACAAAACAAGAAGTTGAACTAAAATTCAATTGGTTTTAAACTATTATAATTCTATGAGCTAAGTCCACATGGATAGTTGAGGGTGGGCTCCAAGGAACAGATCTACTGCTACCAAATGTGTTTGAGTTCCAAGATGCTGGAATCTTCACCTAGCTCTTGGCTCTTATCCTGACAATTCGATTCTCCACACTCTAAAGTTTTATTTCTCAGACAAGTTTTCTTTAAAACTGTTTTCAGAGGTACAACTTAAAGCTGTGCTCTTGGCACATCTGGCAGTGTATTAGCATCTCAAAGGTACAGTTTAATGCTCTGAAGAAAAAATAACTTACAACGAGGGAGAATTCATAGATCTTGCCTTATTTATAATCTCCACTGTCCAACTACCTAGTGAATCCTAGACTAGTGAGCAAGGCCAAGTTTTGTGTTAAGTGTGTGCGTGTGTGTGCATGTATGTGTGTCCATATTCCAACAGAAGACAAAATTGTTGAATTTGCACTATTATAAATTGCTCACCTTTTTGGTTAACAGCGTCTATTTTCCTCTTTTGCATGTGTGCCAAGTCACTTCAGTAGTGTCCGACTCTTTGAGGCCCCATGGACTGTAGCCCACCAGGCTTCTACAGTTCATGGGATTCTCCAGACAAGAATACGGGGGTGGATTGCCATGCCCTTTTCCAGGGATCTTCCAGACCCAGGAATCAAACCTGTGTCTCTTACATCTCCTTCATTGGCAGGTAGCTTCTTTACCAGCAGCACTACCTGGGAAGCCCATTTTCCTCTCCAAACATGGATAATTGAGTTGACTCTTCTGCCTTTCTTCGGGATCCTAAAGCTGAGATCTAAGTTGGACGAGGGAAATGAATGGGGTGGGCAGTAGCTTTCTATCTCTTTTACTCCATGATTGTTTCCTCAGGAAAATAAATAAATAACCTTCTCTACTGTCCCCCATCTTTGTGTAAACAAAAGCAAGATTGTTGAGATACACAGAGAATAAGAGTGACTGGCTCTGGATAAGAACAGAAAAGAAGAATCAAGCAGTAAGACACAGAGAAAGATTGGAAAAGGTAAGGCATCCAGTCTCTAGCAGTTTTTAGAATGGCTCTCAACTCAGTCAAGAAGGCCATAGGTTTTGCTGAATGACTGGTCAGGAATGCAGAAGGGTCACTAACGGTAAAAGGCAGCTCATTACTTCATTTTTTGGATATTGCTTTCAAACAAGTTATGAGTTCTTTAATGCCTTTGAAAAGGTCTTACAGTCTCCTCCATCTTTATTATTAACAGTGGTCTCTACCATTAAGCGGAGAAGGCAATGGCACCCCACTCCAGTACTCTTGCCTGGAAAATCCCATGGATGGAGGAGCCTTGTAGGCTCCAGTCCATGGGGTTGCTAAGAGTCGGGCATGACTGAGCGACTTCACTTTCACTTTTCACTTTTATGCATTGGAGAAGGAAATGGCAACCCACTCCAGTATTCTTGCCTGGAGAATCCCAGGGACAGAGGAGCCTAGTGGGCTGCCCTCTATGGGGTCTCACAGAGTCGGACACGACTGAGACGACTTAGCAGCAGCTACCATTAAGATCTTTGTTGGTTTTTTAGAAGGGTTTTGGGGAGGTTAGTGGTGAATCCTAAAATGATAACAGCAAACATCTATAGGAACTTAATTTAAACTCTAGAACTCATTAGATGTTCACAAAATGTAATGTAACACCTTAGAAATAAAAGAAATAATATTCTAAAAGTTATGTAATATCTTCTCCTAACTAGAGTGGGGACAAAGTGGGATTTAAATCTACTTCTTTCATACTTCTAAGATATCACCCTATACAATGAATTGTATCAAGGGAAATATTACCTCTTTTACCTCTTTTAAAATTTGTTTTTTAATTGAAGGAAAATTGCTTTACAATGTTCTGTTGTAAATGTTCTGTTGTACAGGCTTCTGCTGTACAATATGAATCACCATAATTATACATATAGCCCCTTTCTCCTGAACCTCTCTCCCCTCCCCCATCCCACTCCTCTACATCATCACAGAGTGCCAGACTGGGTTCCCTGTGTTATATGGCAACATCTTGCCAGCTATCTATTTAACTCATCAGATCAGATCAGTCGCTCAGTCGTGTCCGACTCTTTGCAAATAATAATCAATGCTACTTTTTTCATTCATCCCACCCTCTCCTTTCCCCAATGGGTCCTCAAATCTATTCTCTACATCTGTATCCCCATTCCTTCCTTGAAAGTAGGTTTATCAGTACCATTTTTTCTAGATTCCATGTACATGTATTAATATGTGACATTTGTTTTTCTCTTTCTGACTTCACTCCGTATAACAGATTCTAGGTTCATCTACCTCACTACCATTGACTCAAATTCATTCTTCTTTATGGTTGAGTAATATTCCATTGTATGCATGTACCACATCTTCTTTATTCATTCATCTGTAGATGGACATTTATGTTGTTTTCATGTCCTGGATACTGTAAATAGTGATGCAGGGAACACTGAGGTACATGTGTCTTTTAGAATTGTGGTTTTCTCAGGGTATATGCACAGTAGTGGGGTTGCCGGGTCATATGGTAGATTTATTTCTAGTTTTTTTAAGGAATCTCCTTAATGTTCTCCATAATGGCTATATCATTTTATATTCCCACCAGTAGTGTAGGAGTGTTTTTTTCTCCACATTACCTTTTAAACTATCAATTCAATTTTGTTCTCTGAGAAGCCAGTGCATATTCACATTGAATTGGCTATGAATCCTGTGTATTTGATCAAATATCATTTCACTCAAGCTTTACAGCACAGTTAAATAGGTCAAGAAATAGGAGGCATCTATCTGTTTTACAGATAACAACTTACACAATTATATATGGAAAATGAGCAAATGAGCCCTCCACCTTCTTTCCATATTCAGTAGATGAAAATGTGTTGCTTAAAGGTTGGTATAAAGGCCACTCTCCTATGTCTAACATCCTCCCACTACATCTAAGTGATGTATTGGGAAAGGATAAAGCTGAGAGTTAGGAGGTTCAGACTCCACTTCTGTGTGACGTTGGATGCATTCTCAGATTAATTTGAAAAAAAAAAATAATAAAGCATGAACTCATGAAAGTACATTTTGGCTGAAAAGTTTTGGTTCTCTAATCATAATTTGGAAGAAAGTAAAGATATAAAGGCCAGAGAGCTTCTACTGTGATGAGTTTCCAGGCAGCGGGCTCTACAGTCAAAAACTGTAGGTTGGTGCTTGGGACATGGAAGGAACTGATTTTGTCTATGTTCACAGCCAGTTATGATTACCAAGGTTCTGGAAGTAGATAACCATACAGTGACAACACATTTTGTTCTTCTGGGATTTCCAACATGGTCAGCCTTCCAGCTACTCCTCTTCTTTGTTTTCCTGGCAATTTACCTTCTGACACTTGTAGAGAACTTTTTAATCATCCTCGTCATTTATAGTGATGGACAGTTGCACAAGCCCATGTACTTCTTTCTGAGCAACCTCTCTTTCCTGGAGATGTGGTATGTCACCGTCATCAGCCCCAAGATGCAGATAGACTTCCTCAGTCATGACAAGACAATTTCCTTCAATGGTTGCATGACTCAGCTTTACTTCTTTGTGACCTTTGTCTGCACTGAGTACATCCTCCTTGCTGCAATGGCCTTTGACCGCTATGTAGCCATTTGTAACCCACTACGGTACCCACTCATCATGACCAACCAGCTTTGTGGTACACTGGCTGCAGGATGCTGGTTCTGTGGACTCATGACTGCCATGATTAAGATAGTTTTCATAGCCCGACTTTACTACTGTGGCACGCCTCGTATCAATCACTACTTTTGTGATATTTCCCCACTCCTCAATATTTCCTGTGAGGACTCCTCACAAGCTGAACTAGTGGATTTCTTCTTGGCCCTCATGGTCATTGCTGTTCCCCTTTGTGTAGTAGTGGCATCTTACGCCACCATTCTCACCACCGTTCTCAGGATCCCTTCTTCTCAGGGACGCCACAAGGCATTTTCCACCTGTGCTTCTCACCTAGCAGTTGTAATTCTCTTCTATTCCACCACCCTTTTCACTTATGCCCGCCCTAAGCTTATGTATGCCTATAATTCCAACAAAATGGTGTCTATGCTCTACACTGTCATTGTCCCACTCCTCAACCCTATCATTTACTGCCTGAGAAACCGTGAAGTTAAGGCAGCCCTCAGGAAGACCATACTTTGCAAAGGCAGTGAACCCAGGGAAGATGGGGCTGTGATTAATTAATGTGTAGAATCCCTTCATGCATGAATCAGCAGATGATTCCCACATAGTTCTTCCCACATTCCTGCCTTTGGTTATTTATCAACCTTTAGTACCTTAACACTGATCTCCTTTGTGTGTGTGTGTGTGTGTGTGTGTGTGTGTGTGCACATGCACATACATGGCTCGAGGGATAGCCCCAAGAAATAGCCTCTCCTTCTAGGTCAGTAGAGAAGTTTTAAATACTTTCCCAAAATTATGAAAATAGATTTTTCTTTCCCACTAAAATATTAATTAAAAGGAGAGATTTTTGTTTAATTTATTAACGTATCATCTGTACATTCAGCTGTATCCAACACATAGTAGGTGCTTCATAGATATTTGTTGAAAGTATAATTGAATATATACATGTTTGAAATCAGGAGATGAAGATGGGAATTGTGAGTACATTTTTAATTTATGAGCCTTCCATTTCCTCCTTCATCCCATTCTGATTGTGTCTATTCTACATTGTCATTTTCACCTATCTTTGTTTTCTTCCCTTATAAATCCACTCTTTTTAGTCCCTCTTTCCTTTTATAGATTTGTAGATTTCTTGCCTCTTTTCTCTGTCTTTCTCTATGTCCCTTTGTCTCATACCCTCCTCATTTTCTCTCAGCCCTATTTTTCCACAGAAAACATTGGCATGTGTTCATCTAAGTTACCATTTCATCTTAATTGACTCATTTATATTTTTTAAAAATGTTCAACACCAATGAGTGGCATTGTGAAAGCCCAAGTGAAAATTTAGAAATATCATTATGTTAAACATTAAAAGCACAGCTTTTCTGTATGTCCTTAAGCATAGATTTTATGGCCAATTACTTTTCATTTCTTCTATTACAATTAGTTTTTTTCAAATTCACGTGTGTAAAGTATGATTCCATTAATAAATTTCACCTTTTTCAAGTGTGTTGTTCAATGAATTTTATAACAGTATATAATTGTGAAACAACAACAGTCACCATATAGAACATTTACACCATCTTGAAAAGTTTCCTTGTGTCCTTTTAAATTAAGTTTCTTATCCATATCCTAGACCTAGCTACTGGCAGCTGACATGGTTTTTATCACTTTAGCTTTGCCTTTTCTAGGAATTCCTTTAAATGAAACCATATAATAGGTACTCTTCTGAGTCAGGCTATTTTCACTTATCATATTGCCTTTATGATTCTTCTATGTAATTATCAGATCAGATCAGATCAGATCAGTCGCTCAGTCATGTCTGACTCTTTGCGACCCCATGAATCACAGCACGTGAGGCCTCCCTGTCCATCACCAACTCCCGGAGTTCACTCAGACTCAAGTCCATCGAGTCAGTGATGCCATACAGCCATTTCATCCTCTGTCGTCCCCTTCTCCTCCTGCCCCCAATCCTTCCCAGCATCAGAGTCTTTTCCAATGAGTCAACTCTTTGCATGAGGTGGCCAAAGTACTGGAGTTTCAGCTTTAGCATCATTCCTTCCAAAGAAATCCCAGGGCTGATCTCCTTCAAAATGGACTGGTTCGATCTCCTTGCAGTCCAAGGGACTCTCAAGAGTCTTCTCCAACACCACAGTTCAAAAGCATCAATTCTTCAGTGCTCAGCCTTCTTCACAGTCCAACTCTCACATCCATACATGACCACAGGATAAACCATAGCCTTGACTAGACGAACCTTTGTTGGCAAAGTAATGTCTCTGCTTTTGAATATGCTATCTAGGTTGGTCATAACTTTCCTTCCAAGGAGTAAGCATCTTTTATATATATATATAATATATAATACAAATATTATATATATGTATATCAAATATTTTATATATGTATATAATTATAATATATATCAGTTATATGAAATGATTATCATAATTATAGATTATAGTTATTTAATAATTATAATTATATATAAGTTTTATGGAATTGCTGGGTGCTATTTCATTGTATGGATATAACACAATTTGCTATATGGACATTCAACAAACTGATGGACATTTAGTCTATTTCTAGTTTAGGGATTTTATTAATAAATCTTCTAAGAATGTTTATGATTAAAATAAGGGTTTTTTAAATTAATATAAAACTTTAATTTCTCTTCAGGATATGAGGGTTGTTTGTCATCATTGGGCTTCCCAGGTGGTGGTAGTGGTACGGGGAGGGAGGAGGGTTCAGGATGGGGAACACGTGTATATCTGTGGTGGATTCATTTTGATATTTGGCAAAACTAATACAATTATGTAAAGTTTAAAAATAAAATAAAATTTAAAAAAATAAAATAAAAAAATAAAAACCTTTGTTTACATACAAAAATAAATAAATAAATAAATGGAAAGTAAAAAAAAATTAAAAAAAAAAAAGAAATAAGCTCACAAAAAAAAAAAGAAAGAAAGAAAGCAATTGCCCGCTATTACAGAATATGTAAGAGATGCAGGTTCGATCCCAGGTCGGAAGATCCCCTGGAAGAGGAAATTGCAACCCACTCCAGTATTCTTGCCTGGAGAGTCCCATGGACAAAAGAGCTTGGCAGGCTACAGTCCATAGGGTCACACAGAGTCAGACACAATTGAAGCAACTTGTCATGCACGCACACGTGGCATTGTTACCGAGTAGTATGATGTTTTTGCTTAAATTTGTGAAAAAGTTGTCAAATTTTCCAAAGTAGCTGAAATGTTTTACATTCCTATAAGCAATTTATGAGACTTCCTGTTGATTTATGACCTTGTCAATTGTTAGAAATATTAAACTTCTGATGTGATTTTTGGTATCTCATTGGTTTTATCTTGCATTGGCCTAATGATGAGCATTTTTTCATTTACTTTCTTGAAATTTATAAAACTTCTTTGTGGGAGTGTGTATTGCTTTTCCTGTTCGTGAAGCCAATTGTCTTGCTGTTCACACTGTTTGTACTGTTCACTGAACCAGGGTAGGCAAGGCACAAACTAAGAAGCTGGAAAGAGATTTAAGGAGCCATAGGAACTGCAGACATTCACTCTCTCCTGGCTGGCACAGCAGCCATAACACAGTGTCTCTTCTGGCTGATGCAGCGACCATAGCGGCAGCCACAACATAACCATAACAGAGCCTAAGCATAACCTCATATAATGTAACCATTGTGTCGCTCCAATGTAGCCCCAATACAGCAGTGGGTTGCCATTTCCTTCTCCAAATACAGGAGCAGCCAGGGCTTTCGTGGTGAAGCTCATACAGGCATTCCTCACAAAGTAGCTGGTGACCAAATGAGTACTTCATCATGTGCATGCACAGTGCTACAAGAGATCTCAGCTGTTACATACTCATTCTTTGCAAAACGTGGGGTGAGAGAGTCTGACATGCCATTGTGGTTAATCTGCTCTCTCCCTCAGAGTGTCTAATCAAATATTTTATCCAGTTTTTAATTAGAGTTTTTATCTTATTACTAGGACTTCCCTGGGAACTCAAGACAGTAAAGAATTTGCCTGCCTTCCAGGAGAGCAGTGTTCAATCCCTGGGTCAGAAAGATCTAAGCTTTAAAAATTCTTCTTATACACTGTTGCAATTACTTGTCAGATTTGTTTTGCTAATATGTTCTTGCACTTGGTGGCTTGCCTTTTATTTTCTTAAAAGTGTCTTTCAGTAAGCAGCTTATATTCTCACAGTTTTGAAGTACAGAATCTAATTAGGTGCAAGCCATTCAGTTCCCGTGAGGATTTGCTCTGGCATGTAGTAGGTAGGCCCCTCTTCTTGTGTGTGCACATGGTGGAGAAAGAGAACACAGCCACATTTAACCTTAATTTTCTGTACAATGGTCCTATCTCCAAAAAGAGTCACACTGTAGGTTGAAGTTGCAACATACAAATTTTGAGGGGACATTAACTTTCAGTCCATAAGAATGAGTGTATAGAATTGATATTATTTTCCCCTTAAATATTTGGTAATTTTTGCCAATGAAATAATCTGCATCTGTTTCTATTTAATAATATATCTCCTGCTTATGGATTATATTCCTTCCACATCTTTGAATGTCTAGTATCTTTTTATTAGATATCAGAAATTAGATTTCATTGTTTTACTACTAAATTTTGTTTTATTAAGTATGATCATATATTGTTATGGGGGCATTGGTGATTCAGTGGTAGAATTCTCACCTCCCATGTGGGAGACCGGGGTTTGATTCTTGGCCAGTGAATCATGCTCATGTTTGTTTTGGGCTTCGTTGGTGGCTCAGATGGTAAAGCATCTACCTGCAATACAGGAGACCTGGATTTGATCCTTGGGTTCAGAAGATCCCCTGGAGGAGGAATTGGCAACCCACTCCAGTATTCTTGACTGGAGAATCCCATGGACAGGGGAGCTGGGTGGGCTACAGTCCAAGGGGTTGCAAAGAGTTGGACATGACTGAGCAACTAACACACACATATATTGTTCTGGCTCAATGTTGTTCTATTTAAGATCAGTTAGATAATTTTAAGCCTTTGCTTAAAGTTTTTAAGTTGTGTCAAAACAGCCTTCAGGCTAGTACTGATTTATTCCAACTACTGGGCAAATATTCTTAGGATTCTACCTTGTGCTGTGTAGCCTACAAAGTCTACTCTGGCTGCTGGGAACACAAACTCTTCTTTTGTGAGCTCTAGGAAGAGTGTGGTGTACTGCTTACAGTAGTTTTTTCCCTCCTTCAAAAAGTGGTAGTTTCTTCTCATAGATGTGTTTGTCAGTACTATGCCAAAGGCTTGAAGTCAAAGACTTTTTTTAGATATGTAGAGCTCTTTCTGTGTGCTAACTCCTCTCTAGTCTCTGTTTTGTAAAAAGCCCTTTCATCCTCTCTGAACTCCAATCTCTGTCTTAATTCAGTTAGATTCGCTGGCACTCTTTGGATTCCCCCTCTGCCAAAAACTGGGGTAACTAAACTTCTAACTTTAGTATTTAAACATTTTAAAATAAAAAATTTTCTCACCACATCATAATCACAGAGTAATATTTATTGTGTTCTGTGAAATTATTTACCTTCAACTTAATGCCCAGACACGGCTACTTTTCTACATGACTAAAATAAGTACCTCTAGCTAAATCAGTCAATCAGAGACTGTTCTTTTCTCTTTTGGACTCTCCACCAGAAACTTCATTCTCAGCATTTTTTAAACTAGAGTCAATTTCCTCTAGGGTCTGCTATTGTGGTCCATATTCTGTGCTATGCACCCTGGAAACTGCTCACAGGTTGTAAGGTAGAGAAATCATCTCTCTTCTGTCAAGGACCACATCTTATGCTGCCTGCTGCCCAGTGTCTGAAAACTGACGTTTTGCATATTGTTTTCAGTGTTCCATTTTTTAAGGTGGAGGTGGGTTCCAGTCCAAGTCCTATTAATTCATTGTAGGAAGAGATGAAGTCATTATTTACTGTATTGTTATATTAATTAAATTAGATATAAGATACTTTAATTTAAAGATATGTAAGGAAGGGAACTAAAAATAAAGAAAGACTGTATAGCTATTAGCATCATTTATTTAATAAAAAAAAACCCACTATTCTTGTCTGGGTGAGAAGTTTGGGAAAATACACAGTAGATTCAATATTTTAAAGCAGAAAAAAAGGTTTATCTTTGTTTCTTCCACCATATAACAGGTACTCAGTAAATAAAAATAGAGTAAATACTTGAGAGAATCTGAAATCTGGCTTTAGCAATCTTTTAAATTAATATCAGTCAGTTGATTCCTCCCACATCTTTGTTTGTCAATATTGATACTAAAACTGCTTTTTACTACTCAAAAAAACCTTCATAAACTGTTAATCTGAGTCCAAGCTAGTACTGTTCACTATGCTTGTGCTCAGTCGCTTCATTCATGTATGACTCTTTGTCACCCTATGGACTGGTGTCCGCCAAGTTCGTCTGTCCATGGGATCCTCCTGGCGAGAATACAGGAGTGGATTACTATGCTTTCCTCAAGGAGATCTTCCCAAACAACAGATTGAATCAGCATCTCCGACTGCAGGCAGATTCTTTACCCACTGAGCCACCTGGGAATCTCCACTATACAATAGGCCAATTTGAGAGAAGCTGGTGCAGGAATACAGACTTTATTCACAAAGTCAGCAGAATGAGAAGATGATGCACTTGTGTCCCAAAGAACCATCTCGCCTGAGCTAGAATCAGGTTTCTTTTACTAAAAGGGGAGGGGGATAAATTCCTTGTTCTACACTGTGTTAATTTCTTCCTTCCTTCAGTGATTTGCAGGTGGGCCTTGTCAGGAAGTTTCCTGTGAGCTGAACAAAGGTATTTTAACTTAATGCTTGTTACAGGGAAGGCAGGGCTCCCAGTGATGGGCCATTTTATATAATTTAAGCTAGTAGGTAACATCCCTTTGGTGATTAATTTGTAGCAAAAGCAATAGAATACAAAGTTAAAGTGAAAGGAGCAGATCCAATATGGAATAAGATTTTTCTTTTCTCTATGGGAATATTGCATGTCAAAGATGTTATATTGATAGTTCTTGAGAATTGTTTACAATAAGGCACCCAAGCACTACGGGAGCACAATATAAGGAAGTGCCATTATTCATTTCTAGGTTTTATTTTTTTCATGTTATGAAAATATTAAGTGCACAACAGACACACATACTGAAAAAAAAAACCCTCAAGATAAATAATAAATAAAAATCAACTAAAAATTGCAAACAACAGCAAAACAAATATAACTTTTTAAAAATTAATTAATTCATTTTAATTGGAGGCTAATTACTTTACAATATTGTACTGGTTTTGCCATACATTGACATGAATCAACCATGGGTGTACATGTGTCCCCCATCCTGAATCCTCCTCCCACCTCCCTCCCCATTCCATCCCTCTGGGTCATCTCAGTGCACTGTCCCTGAGCGTCCTGTCTCATGCATCGACCTTGGACTGGTGATCTGTTTCACATATGATAATATACATGTTTCAATACTGTTCTCTCAAATCATCCCACCCTAGCCTTCTCCCACAGAGTCCAAAAATCTGTTCTTTATATCTGTGTCTCTTTTGCTGTCTTGCATATAGGGTCATCATTCAGTTCAGTTCAGTTCAGTCACTCAGTCGTGTCCGACTCTTTGCGACCCCATGAATTGCAGCACGCCAGGCCTCCCTGTCCATCACCAACTCCAAGAGTTCACTCAGACTCAGCTCCATCGAGTCAGTGATGCCATCCAGCCATCTCATCCTCTGTCATCCCCTTCTCCTCCTGCACCCAATCCCTCCCAGCATCAGAGTCTTTTCCAATGAGTCAACTCTTTGCATGAGGTGGCCAAAGTACTGGAGTTTCACCTTTAGCATCATTCCTTCCAAAGAAATCCCAGGGCTGATCTCCTTCAAAATGGACTGGTTGGATCTCCTTGCAGTCCAAGGGACTCTCAAGAGTCTTCTCCAACACCACAGTTCAAAAGCACCAATTCTTTGGTGCTCAGCCTTCTTCACAGTCCAACTCTCACATCCATACATGACCACAGGAAAAACCATAGCCTTGACTAGATGAACCTTTGTTGGCAAAGTAATGTCTCTGCTTTTGAATATGCATTCTAGGTTGGTCATAACTTTCCTTCCAAGGAGTAAGCGTCTTTTAATTTCATGGCTGCAGTCACCTTCTGCAGTGATTTTGGAGCCCAGAAAAATAAAGTCTGACATTGTTTCCACTGTTTCCCCATCTATTTCCCATGAAGTGATGGGACCAGATGCCATGATCTTTGTTTTCTGAATGTTAAGCTTTAAGCCAACTTTTTCACTTTCCACTTTCACTTTCATCAAGAGGCTTTTTAGTTCCTCTTCACTTTCCGCCATAAGGGTGCTGTCATCTGCATATCTGAGGTTACTGGTATTTCTCCCGGCAATCTTGATTCCAACTTGTGCTTCTTCCAGTCCAGCGTTTCTAATGATGTACTCTGCATAGAAGTTAAATAAACAGGGTGACAATATACAGCCTTGACGTACTCCTTTTCCTATTTGGAACCAATCTGTTGTTTCATGTCCAGTTCTAACTGTTGCTTCCTGACCTGCATACAAATTTCTCAAGAAGCAGATCAGGTGGTCTGGTATTCCCATCTCTTTCAGAATTTTCCACAGTTTATTGTGATCCACACAGTCAAAGGCTTTGGCATAGTCAATAAAGCAGAAATAGATGTTTTTCTGGAACTCTCTTGCTTTTTCCATGATCCATTGGACGTTGGCAATTTGATCTGCCTTTTCTAAATCTGGCTTGAACATCAGGAATTTCACGGTTCACATATTGCTGAAGCCTGGCTTGGAGAATTTTGAGCATTACTTTACTAGTGTGTGAGATGAGTGCAACTGTGCGGTAGTTTGAGCATTCTTTGGCATTGCCTTTCTTTGGGATTGGAATGAAAACTGACCTTTTCCAGTCCTGTGGCCACTGCTGAGTTTTCCAAATTTGCTGGCATATTTAGTGCAGCACTTTCACAGCATCATCTTTCAGGATTTGAAATAGCTCAACTGGAATTCCATCACATTCACTATCTTTGTTTGTAGTGATGCTTTGTAAGGCCCACTTGACTTCACATTCCAGGATGTCTGGCTCTAGGTCAGTTATCACACCATCGTGATTATCTGGGTCGTGAATATCTTTTTTGTACAGTTCTTCTGTGTATTCTTGCCATCTCTTCTTAATATCTTCTGCTTCTGTTAGGTACACACCATTTCTGTCCTTTATCGAGCCCATCTTTGCATGAAATGTTCCCTTGGTATCTCTAATTTTCTTGAAGAGATCTCCAGTCATTCCCATTCTGTTGTTTTCCTCTATTTCTTTGCATTGATTGCTGAAGAAGGCTTTCGTATCTCTTCTTGCTATTCTTTGGAACTCTGCATTCAGATGTTTATATCTTTCCTTTTCTCCTTTGCTTTTCACTTCTCTTCTTTTCACAGCTATTTGTAAGGCCTCCCCAGATATAACCTACATAGCAAAAGCCATTTTGCTTTTTTGCATTTCTTTTCCATGGGGATGGTCTTGATCTCTTTCTCCTGTACAATGTCACGAACCTCATTCCATGGTTCATCAGGCACTCTATCTATCAGATCTAGGCCCTTAAATCTATTTCTCACTTCCATTGTATAATCATAAGGGATTTTATTTAGTTCATACCTGAATGGTCTAGTGGTTTTCCCTACTTTCTTCAATTTAAGTCTGAATTTGGCAATAAGGAGTTCATGGTCTGAGCCACAGTCAGCTCCTGGTCTTGTTTTTGCTGACTGTATAGAGCCTCTCCATCTTTGGCTGCAAAGAATATAATCAATCTGATTTCGGTGTTGGTGATGTCCATGTATAGAGTCTTCTCTTGTGTTGTTGGAAGAGGGTGTTTGTTATGACCAGTGCATTTTCTTGGCAAAACTCTATTAGTCTTTGCCCTGCTTCATTCCGTATTCCAAGGCCTAATTTGCCTGTTACTCCAGGTGTTTCTTGACTTCCTACTTTCGCATTCCAGTCAAATTCCATATATATATATATATACACATGCATTAATATACTGTATTGGTGTTTTTTTTTCTGACTTGCTTCACTCTGTATAATAGGCTCCAGTTTCATCCACCTCATTAGAATTGATTCAAATGTGTTCTTTTTAATAGCTGAGTAACATTCCATTGTGTATATGTACCACAGCTTTCTTATCAATTCATCTGCCAGTGGCCATCTAGATTGCTTCCATGTCCTAGCTATTGTAAACAGTGCTTTGATGAACATTGTGGTACATGTGTCTCTTTCAGTTCTGGTTTCCTCAGTGTGTATGCCCAGCAGTGCGATTGCTGGGTTGTTTGGCAGTTCTATTTCCAGTTTCTTAAGTAATCTCCACATTGTTCTCCATAGGGGTCATACTAATTTGCATTCCCACCAACAGTATTAGAGTTTTCCCTTTTCTCTACACCCTCTCCAGCATTATTGTTTGTAGACTTTTTAAAGGTGGGAGGAGGAGGGGATGACAGAGGATGAGATGGTTGAATGGCACCACTGACTCAACAGACATGAGTTTGAGTAAGCTCCGGGAATTGGTGATGGACAGGGAATCCTGGTGCGCTGCCGTCCATGGGCTCACAGTCAGACAAGACTGAGCGACTGAACTGAATTGAACTGATTCTGACCGGCATGAGATGGTACCTCATTGTGGTTTTGGTTTGCATTTCTCTGATAATGAGTGATGTTGAGCATCTTTTCATATGTTAGCCATTGTATGTCTTCTTTGCAGAAATGTCTGTTTAGTTCTTTGGCCCATTTTTTGATTGGGTCTCTTATTTTTCTGGAATTGAGCTGCAGGAGTTGCTTATATATTTTTTAGATTAATTCTTTGTCAATTGCTTCATTTGCTATTATTTTCTCCCATTCTGAAGGCTGTCTTTTCACCTTGCTTATAGTTTCCTCCATTGTGCAAAAACTTTTAAGTTTAATTAGGTCCCATTGTTTATGGGTCATAGAGGATCCTCCTGTGATTTATGTCGGAGAGTGTTTTGCCTATGTTTTCCTCTAAGAGTTTTATAGTTTCTGGTCTTACATTTAGATCTTTAATCCATTTTGAGTTTATTTTTGTGTATGGTGTTAGAAAGTGTTCTAGTTTCATCCTTTTACAGGTGGTTGGCCAGTTTTTGCAGCATCACTTGTTAAAGAGATTGTCTTTTCTCCATTGTATATTCTTGCCACCTTTGTCAAAGATAAGGTGTCCATAGGTGCATGGATTTATCTCCTGGCTTTCTATTTTGTTCCATTGATCTATATTTCTGTCTTTGTGCCAGTACTATACTACCTTGACTGTAGTTTTGTAGTAGAGCCTGAAGTCAGGCAGGTTGATTCCTCCAGTTCCATTATTCTTTCTCAATATTGCATAGGTTATTCAAGGTTTTTTGTATTTCCATACAAATTGTAAAAGTATTTGTTCTAGTTCTGTGAAAAATACCATTGGTAGCTTGATAGGGATTGCATTGAATCTATAGATTGCTTTGGGTAGTATACTCATTTTCACTATACTGATTCTTCTGATCCATGAACATAGTATATTTCTCCATCTATTTGTGTCATCTTTGATTTCTTTCACCAGTGTTTTATAGTTTTATATATATAGGTCTTTTAAAACAAAGATAACTTTACTAGCATGTTGATATATGTACTTGATGGGCTTCCCTGGTGGCTCAGACAGTAAATAATCTGCCTGCACTGCAGAAGACACAGGTTTGATCCTTGGGTTGGGAAGATCCCCTGGAGAATGGAATGCTATCAACTCCAGTATTCCTACCTGGAGAATCCCATGAACAGAGGAGCCTTGCAGACTACAGTCTATGACGTTGCAAAGAGTTGAACACGACTAAGCAACTAAGCACACACATACTACAAAACCAGAGGGAAGTAAAAATGTCTTTAACTTGGGACTGGATTGATCCACTCAAATGATCAATTATTTTGTATTCCTCTAGCTTTATATATATATATATATATATATATATATGAGGGTGTGTATGATCTGGCATAACTGGCCCAAAAATGCCCAATCTGAAAAATGTAGATGCATTCACATTTTAAATATATTTGCATTATTTCAAGTTATCAATTCTTGTTTCTAAGATTAAAAAAATGAAAACCTAATTGCATGGAGAGGGACTCAGGGAACACTGATAAGTAATAAATAGACAAAATTCAGATAATTTGAAAAGGAAGAGGTATTTGAGAAAGCTAAAAAGAACTGTTTCTACTGCAACAGGAATTTAGAAAAATATTAAAATAATTGTGGTACAAGTATATTTACAAATGCAGTGACAAAAAAAGAGAGTGTTTTGGTTGATACCTTACATTTCCTCTAAAGTATGATGCAATAATATCAGGTAACATTGTGTTTGGAAAGAGTGACAGAGAGGGCTGTGGGAGGGGAGAACAGTTAATTGTTTTAAATGGAAGTGTGAATATGCACAATACCTTCTTCAGAGAACAGAAGATTAGTGATAATTGAAAAAGAAATATCCAGCTAAGCAAAACTGATCAAAATATGCTTTAAAATTAAAGGACTGTGGATATATAACATATAATCCTTTAGTCTGAAAAACATAAGGGTCAGAAAAGAATACACATGTAATAGAATTTATAGAAAAATTATAGGGAAGAAACTCGATGTATTAATATAAAATTAACTTTAAGGACTAGGGAGAGGATTATCCAAAGTCACCTGGATTATTATACCCATTTCCTGGTGACTCTATCAAAGAATGCTGTTAATGAAATGAAAAGTACCTTGAGAATAATCCAGAGAAAAATAACCAGGATTTATCAGCTAGGTTAAAGGTGTTTTAGGGAAAGCATACATTATTCATCTTCAAATATTTAAATTGCTGCTGTGGAAGTGAAAAATTATATACAGGATATTCATCTCCAGAAATAATATGTGTAATGAAAAGGAGGACAGTATATAAAAGTGGAGCTTTATAACAGTGATTTTTAACAGTGGTTAAACTAGAGGCAGAAATACTGCAGGTAAGATCCCTGCAATGACAGAGCAATTGGAAGTGATACACTTGGGTCCTTTTCAACACTGATAACTCATGGTTATATTAAATTTCAACTAGATTTATTCCATTTTCTTAACGATTTTTTTGTGAAGAGTCCTGTTGAAGTTTTTCTAAACTTGAAAATTTGTAATGACTGAACCTTCTATATTGAATTACCATTCACAGTATGTTACTTATCCTTCCTGGAAGAGACTAAAATTATTCTTACCTAAGTATACATACAGCTTATTCAATTTTTGGTATAGTAGAAACATTGGAAAACAACTATATTCCAATAAAATTAATTTAAAATATACTTCTCTGTTCAAGTTTAAGAGCATTTCAAATATGTATAGTATTAATAATTACCTCCAAGTTTAAGATTACACTTCACCAAACCTATCAAATTAATACCATGGAGAAGCTTTCACTATGAGGTTATAAAGTGCTATGTGAATGAAAGACAACATTGTCATCACTTTTACAGTTATTGGTATATCCTCAGAAAAGAGTATTTTGTAGATACGAAGTATTCTCATTACAGAGCTTCAGAATAAAATCCTCTTATGCCAATCACTTTTCGAATGGCCATCTGAACATCTTTCTTCCTTAGGCTAGACACCAGGGGGTTCAGCAATGGAGCTGCAACTGTGTAGGTCACTGTCACAAGTCTATCTTTGCTGGATGAGTACTTCGATGACAGCCCCAGGTAGACAAAGGAGGCACAGCCATAGTGGACAATGACTACAGTAAGATGTGAGGCACAAGTGGAGAAGGCTTTTCTCTTGCCTTCAACTGATGGGATCCTCAGGATGGTATGAACAATGAAGCCATAAGAGATGCAGATAAAAGTCATAGGGACCATGAATGCTAAAACTCCACCAATGAAGATGATGAGTTCATTATAGGAATCAGTACAGACAAGGCAGATAACTGGTGAGATGCCACAGAAGTAATGGTTAATCTTGCTGGGACAGAAAGGTAGTTCAAAAAACTAAGAGGAAGCCTATCAATGAAAACAAACAAACAAAAAAAAAAACAATTACAGCACAAGTGGCGGCCAACTGTCCACAGACTTGCCAGCTCATAAGGATAGAGTACCAAAGTGGATGACAGATGACAACAAAGTGGTCATAACCCATGATTCCCAGTAGCATGCAATTAGTGACAGCAAAACCAAGGAAGAAAACTATCTGAGTGGCACAGTTAATAAATGAGATTGTTCTGAACAGAGATGACAGATTTATGAGCATCTTGGGCAGAATGACAAAGGTATAGCATGTCTCAGAGATGGAAAGGATCCCTAGGAAGAAATGCATGGGTATGTGGAGGCTGAAATCCAGTCAGATGACAGTGGCAATGGTGATGTTTCCACTCAGGATAATTAGATACAGGCACAGAAAAAACAGCAAAGAGGATGAACTGGAGTTTTCCAAGGTTGGAGAATCCCATCAATAGGAACTCTGTGACAGAGGAATAATTAGCTTGGTTGACTTGTTCCCCAAGATTGATCTACAGAGGACAAAAATGAAGAAACAGTGTTTGCCATGAAAGGTGGAGATAGTTAGTTCCACTATAGATTGAGGAACAGGAAATAGGAGAAGGGATAAGGACTGATGCTAGTAGGAAATGCCCAATGGACTATGTCAATTCATGGAATTGTTTCCAGAACTCAAGAGTACATATTTCCAGTGATATTTCTGCATCTTTCTTAGTGTTTAAGTCTAGGGAATTATTTTCACACTCCCTACTTCAAATAGCAATTAGGGAATGGAAATGTCTGAAACTTCCTGCATGTCAGCCTAACTCTATCATTTATTATCAGTGTAATTTTTTGTGCTTCAGCTTTTTAATGTGTAACATAAAATACTAATAATACCTCTTTCCTAGTTTTCTTATGAAAATTAAAGCACTGAGCAGAGCACATGCACACTGTAAACTTCTAGTAAATGTCAGTCTCTGCTACATGTTATTTAATTTTCAGGTAGTAGTGTTAGTTTTTCTTAAGCTTCCTTGTGGAGATACTTTAAACATATATCTACTTCAGGTTTTAGTTTTTAATCCTATTATTTTATTAAAAAAAAAAACAACTACCAGACCAACATGCATACCCAATTCCTATTTGCATGCATTTACAGAGACAATATTGTATTGACTTAAGTACATCTTTTCCCCTTAATCAATCGATTTCAAACACTTAATAGAAGAGAGTTGGATGGGATTTTAGTATATTTAAGTGACTCTAGAGAAACACAAAGTTATTACAGTCAGGTTGGCCATTGATATTACTAAATACCTACCATTCTGCCAAGATAATTCTCTGATTCTGCTCTAATTGTAGTTTCAAACTTCAAAAGACAATAAATCAAACACATCGGACCTACTTCAATATGAGCCATTGTGTCTACTCACATTTTACCCGGATTTCCAACAGAACTCAATATTGTGTTGGGTGCACCTGGCCTCAAGGAGTTTCAGCTTCTCCAATTTCTCCTAACTAAATGATGAGAAAATCCTTTTGACAATTCAACTAAAATCAAGTTTGAATTTTTAAAGTAATAAAAAGATCAAAGCAACCAAATAGTTGAAAATATAAGGCACAAAAGAAGAATACAAAAAGAAAAACTTCTACCTAAAGTAGCTCAGTTGCAGAGACCAGCTGTCGATCCTACATTTTCAAGGTATATTTCTTAATCTATATAATCTTTGAATATTTTCTCTTCACATTCTCTCATTTCAAGAGAAGCAAAAGTATGTTTCATTTTTCTACCTGAGTGTAGCAGAGTGACCCGTAGGCTAATAGGTAGACTTGATATGCTCTCTAAGTAGACAGGGCTTCTTTGGTGGCAGAGTGGTAAAGAATACATGTGTCATGAAGGAGATGCAGGTTTGATACCTGGGTCAGGAAGATTCCCCTGGAGAAGGAAATGAAAACCCACTTCAGAATGATTTCCTGGTAAATCCCACGGACAGAGGATCTTGGCAGGCTAGAGTTCCTGGGGTCCCAAAGAATCGGACATGACTTAGTGACAGAGCATGCACACTGAGTAGACAAGTCATCACATTCATCGGTTTATCCATTCATTAATGTGTTAATTTATTGATAAATTAAATTAATATATCTAGTTACTACATATCTATTTTTAAATTATATCTATCTTAGGTTGAGTACTGTTCTTAACTGAAATAATTGTAAATCACTTTGCCTTCTTCAACAAACAGCAAGACTGTGTCTTCTCATCTTGCAGTATCTCACCTCTGTGTTTTTACTCGTACTTTCCCCTTCACCTGGAAAACCTTATGCACTTTCTGTTCATTTTTGAAACCTAGATAGAAGGTGTGACCTCTGACTACTCTTGTCTCCAATGGTAAGAGGGACATGAACTTTCCCTTCTCTTAGTTTAGTGACTTCCTATTGTGTATGAGATGTATCATGAAAGTAGCAGCCTCCACTTTCTCATATATCAGAGTGTGAATGCCTTAGGAGCAGTTTTATATTTCCCATAACATAAATACAAATTGATACTTAATAACTATTTGTTTAATGAATTGATGACTAAATATTTTATTTTTTTAAAGATGGCATCTGCTAAAGGCATAATGTAAAGTCATGAAAGAGATGATGGAATTTTAAACCTTATTTGGAGAATCTGGGAACAGAGATTTAGCTCACAATCTATCAGATCACACTGCAAAGTTATAATTGTGTTAATGTGTCACACAACCAAGAAGTTATAGAACATTAACCAGACCCAAGTTCTCCTGATACCCTACCATTGCTTTTATTATTATTATTATTACTACTCTTACTAAAACTCTGTTTTTTCCAAATACTTTCATGCATAATTAGATATCTAACAAAACAAACCACCATGTTATTCCCTGAACAATGTAATTTATTTTATCTCCTCAGTTCCCATTTATGAGTCTTATGCAGTAGATTATTTGTCCACAGAATGTTAGAAGTGTGAGAGCTAAAGACAGTAGAAAGTCTGTAAGGAAAAATAAGTCAGTTATACTTCCTTTACTCCTTCATTCCCTGTTAGATTTTTTTTTAATATACCACTGTCACCAGAGAATAGTTTCATGTGATGTTTGAGAATGGACATTGAATGAACTAAATGTTGAAAATTCATTTTTATAAGGAATTAGCAGTTTCTGTCCTTTATTTTTCAATTACCCAGAAAAGACTTTCAAAAGGAATCAGTCTTTCAGAGATGGCTGATAGAAAGGAAGTAAGTTCCATGGACTAGGGGAGCATATTCTATGGCACTTATTTATAGCCATTCCTGTGCCTACTACAATTCATTGGTGATGCTCTATTTATCACCCCACAGCCTTATATTATTCTCCAACTTTTATGTCTACCTTGTGTATTTGTGCCTTGATTTCCCTACATGCTCTTTTTAACCATCACTCATAGATAGACTAAAACTCACAGGATGATTGGAACATTTCTGAAATTATCATTGGAGACCTCTCTATCACTATACCCAACACTAATTTTACTCAATTTTCCACATAAAATAACCCAACAGGGCCTGTTACTCTATGTTTCCTAGCACAAAGCTATTAGAAATCAGTGAAACCTAACAATCTAATAAAAATAAGACTCAAAAACTAATATTACTACAATCATTTCTATTTTTAAATGACTCTATTCTCTTTCTACTACTGACATCTCAATACCTCCAAACTGTGTTCCTACCTCCTCTGCTGAGAATTATGAGAAGTATCCCCTAAAGCATCATTGAAGAACTTTTCTTTTGTCTCTTATTAGTTGTGGGCCTAGCATGCTGGTTTATGTTTATACTTTCCCAAGCTCCAGGGATCCATTATTGCAGCATTAACTTTGGCAAAGTTCCAGTCTTTTCAATGAGTAAACAGTATGTAGAAAACAACGTGGATCCTAAATCTCTCAGGTCCAACAGGCTAAAAAGGACACAGGAGAAGGTTAATACTGGCAATTAGCTGGCAATTAGTCCCAGGTTGCCTGATAGCTCATTAGAAGCTGAAAATTGTTGCAAATTAAGAAAAGAGATGTAAATATAGAAAACCCATATTACAATAGGTAACACAAGACTGAATTTTCTGAGGTCATTAGGTAAGAAAGAAAACCCTTTTCCTCCTTGGACTTCACCAAGACAAATAAAGCCTGCTTTATCATTACAAATAAAGAAGCAAAGTTATCCTTTTTAGTCTAGTTTCATCTGAACTCTATAAATTCAGTTTCTGCACCAAGGAGAGGGGCATAGGAACACATAACGTGAGGGATGAGAAAGGGTGATATCATAGCTAGTAAAACTGAGACTTTGAAGAACAGTGGCAAAGAGCTGGTTTGAGGACTGAAGGATAGCCATGGACTGTTTAGATGTGAGTCATAGAGGCAATACTTCACTTCTTCCAAGCTTGATGGAGATGAAAAGATCTCCAATCAAGTGTCTGCCTCAAGGATAGGGAATAGGATGAAAAAATCTTGGGTAGCATCCTAGAGGGTTTGGCCAGTCCCCTAATTATCCTCGTTCTTTTTCACAATTCTCTGTTGAATAGACCCAAGGCAGGTGAGAGAAGAAAAAAACACATAATCGCCTGCTGTACACACATATGCCATTGTTTTCATATCCTGTATTTGAAATGAAGTTAAAGTCAAGTTTTCTGTTGCTGGACTCAGCCATCACAATTTCTAGACTTTTAGATTTTCTAGAAGTCTTTATTCTTCATCTTCTGTGAGATAATGAAGAAAAATTCACCCTCTCTCTCACATGTGTGACTCACAATGGGAGGTCAGAAAAGATTTCAGGCACTTAGCATCGAAGTCTTCTCCCACTTGACTCTATTGCAGTTCCTGTCAGTAGTTCTTGGTTGAGATGTAGCTGATAGAACTCCCTAGCAGCTGTCCTCAAGTGAGCAGAAGCTCCCAAGTGAGATGATTACTGACTCAGAGTCTTTATTTCCAGCTATACCATTTTCAGAGGTACCAACAGAGCTATAGCAATGGCTACTGCTTCTTCCAACAGTTTTCAAATGTGCACAACAGTTCTGCCTAATAGTGGCAGAATTCCTGGGTTTCTTTGCCATCTTGTCTGCTCAGTGTATCTTCCCAAGCAAACAATTCCCCATGGGGTGCAGGCCAAGTCCTCAGCATAAACCTTTAAAAAAAAATCTGTTCAAAGACCTCTAAGGTATCAGTGCAGAAATAAATCTGAAAAAAAACTGTAGTTAGTCACATTTCTAGAATCACTTCTTGACACAGTTGTGGATGTAGGATAATCTCTATAACTGTATGAACCAATTTCTGCGACTAGAACATATGTGAATATAATCTATTGGTTGTGTTTCTCTGGAGAACCTAGTGAAAATAAAAGTGTTAGTCCCTCAGTTGTCTGACTTTTTGTGACCCCATGGACTATGACCCACCAGACTCTCTGTCCATGGAATGCTCTACCCAAGAATACTGGAGTGGGTACCCATTTCCTTCTCCAGGGGATCTTCCCTACAGAGGGACTGAACCTGAGTATCCTGTGTTACAGGCAGATACTTTATGTCTGAGCCACAAGGGAAGACCGATACACAAAACATACTCTGCACATAAAGGAAGATAGATATGGAGATGAAAATGTAAAGAAGAAATCTTAAAAATTATTAAAAGACTGTGTCATGTTAGTCAGTAGCTTTGATTTTCATGTAAATGAAGCACAATATAACCCAGCATAAGGAAAGGGAATCTATTGGCTTAAATTATTGGGTGGTCCAATAGTTAAGATTTCACCTTCCAATGCAGGGACTGAGAGTATGATCCCTGGTCAGGGGGCTAAGATTCCACATCCCTCATGGCCAAAATGAAGACTTTGAAAATGGTCCACAGCAAATAAATAAATCACTAGAAAGTTCAAGACATTTCTGATCAGATATGGCTCGATTCATAGACTTGCATTACAACAGTATGCTGAGTCTTGACTCAGAGGTCAACCTTTGGAAAACATCTTCATCTATAATTTGCCTTTTCTCTTTAACACATATTTTTACGTGTATTTAAGATTATATATGGAGAAGGCAATGGTACGCCACTCCAGTACTCTTGCCTGGAAAATCTCACGGACGGAGGAACCTGGTGGGCCGCAGTTCATGAGGTCGCTAAGAGTCGGACAAGACTCAGCAACTTCACTTTCACTTTTCACTTTCCTGCATTGGAGAAGGAAATGGCAACCCACTCCAGTGTTCTTGCCTGGAGAATCCCAGGGATGGGGGAGCCTCGTGGGCTGCTGTCTATGGGTTTGCAGAGTTGGACAGGATTGAAGTGACTTAGCAGCAGCAGCAGCAAGATTATATATATACTTTTCATTTACATCTCTATTTCAACCTCCATGGGGAATTTTTTCCTGTTTTGCTAAATTTTTAGCCCATCTCTAGGATATTGCCTGATTTATAGTAAGCATTCAATACATATTTGTTGAATAAATGAATAGTTTTTCTCTTTCTGTCTTTCACTTAACTCAGCTTCACACTCTTGCTAGGTTTCTTTTGCAATAAGCTGGCTTTATCCAAATAGCTTCTCTTTATCCAAAAGGCTTCCCTCATAGCTCAGTAGGTAAAGAATCTACCTGCAATGCAGGAGACCTGGGTTCAATTCCTGGATTGGGGAAAACTCCTGGAGAAGGAAATGGCAACCCACTCCAGTATTCTTGCCTAGAGAATCCCATGGACAGAGGAACCTGGAAGGCTACAGTCCCTGGAGTCGCAAGAGTTGAACATGATTTAGTGACTAAACCACCATAACCATCCAAATAGCAGAGGGGAAAAATAAAGATGAAAGTCTTAAAACTCTGTACTATTCAAAGGATTGTCAGTTGCACACAGCTAAATATCTAATTTAATCAAGATGCTTTCTAGGTAGAAGTTGGAACAATGTGTGATTGATTTCACAGAACTTTTCAACCAATATATGGTATGAAATGGAGAAAGTAGGGTTTGTCCATTAACTAGTATACTTGAAATGGTTCCAGGATAATTTTTGTCTATCGTATTGCAAAAAGTGAAAAAAATCATTATATAAGATTCAGTAGATAAAAGAAATTCAATTCATCACTCCAATATCTGAAAAACCATCTGAATATCAAATGATGAGTTGCAGGCAAATTGTGAATCATAGACTATGGCATTGCCATAGGCTTAATTTATCTCTTTTCTTAGTTCTCCTTTGACCTTTATTTCAGTTTCATTCTTTTCTTGGTTTTCCTCATGATAGTAAAGTGGAAGGCAAAGTTGAGGTCATCTTTCTTTCATCTTGATTATATAGAGAGGCAAACTATTAAGAACCTGAGTGCTGAGAGTTTCCTGCAGGAGTTAGACTAAGTTTCTGCTCCCTATTTTTGTGAGTGCTTTGAGAAGACTGTAAAACAGTTACACCACCAGAAGCAGCATTTTCTTGACCTGTAGATTTCAGCTAATGGTCAAGTGTTCTTCAATCACTAATTCCAGTGACAGACTCTTGATTATTTCAAACTTTCAATAATTTGTAGGCACATAATGTCTCAAACTACATTTTTTTTCTTAAGACACTGAATATAATTTTATATTACCTGTATCAATTTTCAACTGGATGATTCAGTTTAAATTAGATAATTTCAACTAATTAGATAAAAACGTATTTAAATTGCATAAAATATTTTATGAAAATGTTTGGGCAAGTAGATGTAAATGTAAATGTAAAGGCAAGTAGAAATTTTGCTTCTCATCTCAAGGAGTTCAGAACTTGGTCTGTTAAACCTCTTGAAGATAACAATTACAAACTCTGGAAGAAATACAAAGAGAAACTACTTGAAGACAGTAGAGACAGGGTAAGCAGACACATCTAGAATGCATTCAGCACTAGGGAGAATGTAAGTACACAAGATGATTACTCTCTGATAGAGTTTTGGTTTGAATGAAGAACACAGCTAGCACTGTTTGTGAAAAGAGTAAGATTCCAGTTCAGTTCAGTTCAGTCACTCAGTTGTGTCTGAATATTTGCAACACCATGGACTGCAGCATGCCAGGCTTCCCTTGTCCATCACCAACTCCAAGAGCTTGCTCAAACTATGTCCACTGGGTCAGTGATGCCGTCCAACCATTTCATCATCTGTCGTCCCCTTTTCCTCCTGCCTTAAATCTTCCTCAGCATCAGGGTCTTTACCAATAAGTCAGTTCTTCTCATCAGGTGGCCAAAGTATTGGAGCTTCAGCTTCAGCATCAGTTCTTCCAATGAATATTCAGGAGTGATTTCCTTTAGGATGCCCTGGTTCAATCTCCTTGCAGTCCACGGGACTCTCAAGAGTCTTCTCCAACACCACAGCTCAAAAGCATCAATTCTTCAGCGCTCAGCTTTCTTTATATTCCAACTATCACATCCATACATGACTACTGGAAAAACCATAGCTTTGACTAGATGGACTTTTGTTGGCAAAGTAATGTCTCTGCTTTTTAATAAGCTGTCTAGGTTGGTCATAGCTTTTCTTCCAAGGAGCAAGTGTCTTTTAATTACAGGGCTGCAGTCACCATCTGCAGTGATTTTGGAGCCCCCAAAAATAAAGTTTCTCACTGTTTCCATTGTTTCCCAATCTACTTCCCATGAAGTGATGGGACTGGATGCCATGATCTTTGTTTTCTGAATGTTGACTATTAAGCTAAATTTTTCATTATCTTTCACTTTCAACAAGTTCTTTAGTTCTTCTTCAACTTCTGCCATAAGGGTGGTGTCATCTGCATATCTGAGGTTATTGATATTTACACGGAAATCTTGATTCCAGCTTGTGCTTCATCCAGCTAGGCATTTCGCCTGATATATTCTGTATATAAGTTAAATAAACAGGGTGACAATATACAGCCTTGATGTACACCTTTCCTATTTGGAACCAGTCAGTTGTTCCATGCCCTTTTCTAACTGTTGCTTCTTGGCCTGCATACAGATTTCTCAGGAGGCAGGTCAGGTGGTCTGGTATTCTGGTCACTTCAAGAATTTTCCACAGTTTATTGTGATCCACACAGTCAAAAGCTTTTGCATAGTCAATAAAGCAGAAGTTCATGCATTTCTGGAACTCTTGTGTTTTTTTCAATGATCCAACGGATGCTGGCAATTTGATCTCTGGTTCCTCTGCCTTTTATAAAGCAAGCTTGATTATCTGGAAGCTCACATCTCACATACTGTTGAAGCCTGGCTTGGAGAATTTTGAACATTACTTTGTTAGCATGTAAGATGAGTGCAATTGTATGATAGTTTAAAGATTCTTTGGCATTACCTTTCTTTGGGATTGAAATGAAAATTGACCTTTTCCAGTCCTGTGGCCACTGCTGAGTTTTCCAAATCTGCTGGCATATTGAGTGCAGCACTTTCACAGCATTGTCTTTTAGGATTTGAAATAGCTCAACTGGAATTCCATGACCTCCACTAGCTTTGTTCATAGTGATGCTTCCTAAGGTCTACTTGACTTTGCATCCCAGGATATCTGGCTCTAGGTTAGTGATCACTCCTTCGTGGTTATCTGGGTCATGAAGATCTTTTTTATATAGTTCTTTTGTGTATACCTGCCACATCTTCTAAATATCTTCTGCTTCTGTTAGGTCCATACCATTTCTGTCCTTTATCGAGCCCATCTTGCATGAAATATTCCCTTGGTATCTCTAATTTTCTTGAAGGGATCTCTAGTCTTTCCCATTCTATTGTTTTCCTCTATTTCTTTGCACTGATCATTGAAGAAGGCTTTTGTATCTCTCCTTGCTGTTCTTTGGAACTCTTTATTCAAATGCTTTTATCTTTCCTTTTCTCCTTTGCCTTCACTGCTCTTCTTTTCTCAGCTATTTGTAAGACCTTATCAGACAACCATTTTGCCTTTTTGCATTTCTTTTTCTTGGGAATGGTCTTGATCACTGCCTCCTGTGCAATGTCATGAACCTCCGTCCATAGTTCTTCAGGCACTCTGTCTATCAGATCTAATCCCTTGAATCTATTTGTCACTTCCACTGTATAATAACAAAGGATTTGATTTAGGTCATACCTGAATGATCTAGTGGTTTTCCCTACTTTCTTCAATTTAAGATTCAAAATGAGCACTAACAGACTTTCTGACATGAAGGACTGGAAGATAGAGTCGGAGGTAATCAGAATAGCTGGAATGTGAGGAAAGAAGCCTAGAAAGTGAGAGCCAGAGTTGTTCACAGTCACTCAGTTGTGTCCCACTCTTTGTGACCCATGGGCTGAAACACACCAGGCTTCCCTGTCCATCACCATCTCCTGGAGCTTGCTAAAACTCATATCCACTGAGTCAGTGACGCCATCCAACCATTTCATCCTCTGTCATCCCCTTCTCCTTCTGTTTTCAATCTTTCCAGCAACAGGGTCTTTTCTAATGAGTTGGCTCTTTGCACCAGGTAGCCAAAGTATTGGAGCTTCAGCTTCCACATCAGTCCTTGCAATGAATATTCAGGGTTGATTTGCTTTAAGATTGACTGGTGTGATCTCCTTGCTGTCCAAAGACTCTCAAGAGTCTTCTCCAACACCACAGTATGAAAACGTTAATTCTTACGTGCTTAGACTTCTTTATTATCCAACTCTCACATCCATACATGATTACTTGAAGAGTCATGCTTTGGCTACATGGACCTTTGTTGGTAATGTAATGTCTCTACTTTTTAATATGCTGTCTAGATCTGGTCCCATCACTTCATGGGAAATAGATGGGGAAACAGTGTTAGAATTTGTTTCTTTGGGCTCCAAAATCACTGCAGATGGTGATTGCAGCCATGAAATTAAAAGATGCTTACTCCTTGAAAGGAAAGTTATGACCAACCTAGATAGCATATTCAAAAGCAGAGACATTACTTTGCCAACAAAGGTCTGTCTAGTCAAGGCTATTGTTTTACCAGTGGTCATGTATGGATGTGAGAGTTGGGCTGTGAAGAAGGCTGAGCACCGAAGAATTGATGCTTTTGAACTGTGGTATTGGAGAAGACTCTTGAGAGTCCCTTGGACTGCAAGGAGATCAAACCAGTCCATTCTGAAGGAGATCAGCCCTGGGTATTCTTTGGAAGGAATGATGCTAAAGCTGAAACTCCAGTACTTTGGCCACCTCATGCAAAGAGTTGACTCATTGGAAAAGACTCTGATGCTGGGAAGGATTGGGGGCAGGAGGAGAAGGGGACAACAGAGGATGAGATAGCTGGATGGCATCACTGACTCGATGCACATGAGTTTGGGTGAACTCTTGGAGTTGGTGATGGACAGGGAGGACTGGTGCTCTGCAATTCATGGGGTCGTAAAGAGTCGGACACGACTGAGTGACTGAATTGAACTGAACTGAGGCTTGTCATAGCTTTTCTTCCAAGGAGCAAGCATCTTTTTATTTCATGGATGCAGTCACTGTCTGCATTGATTTTGGAGCCCAAGAAAATAAAATCACTTTTTCTGTTGTTTCTCCATGTATTTACAATAATGTAATGGACTGGTTTTCATGAACTTCGTTTTTTTAATGTTGAATTTTAGGCCAGCTTTGTCACTCTCCTCTTTCACCTTCAAGAGGCTTTTTAATTCCTCTTCACTCTCTGCCATACGGGTGGTGTCATCTGCATATCTGAGGTTATTGTTATTTCTACCAGCAATCTTGATTCCAGCTTGAGCTCATCCAGCCCAGCATTTGATGCTAAAGCTGAAACTCCAGTACTTTGGCCACCTCATGCGAAGAGTTGACTCATTGGAAAAGACTCTTATGCTGGGAGGGATTGGGGGCAGGAGGAGAAGGGGACGACAGAGGATGAGATGGCTGGATGGCATCACTGACTCGATGGACGTGAATCTGAGTGAACTCTGGGAGTTGATGATGGACAGGGAGGTCTGGCATGCTGCGATTCATGGGGCCGCAAAGAGTCGGACACGACTGAGTGACTGAACTGAACTGAACTGTGCATTATACATTAAATAAACAGGGTGACAATATACAACCTTTCCCAATTTTGAACCAGTCTGTTGTTCCATGTTTGCTTCTAACTGTTGCTTCTCAACCTGCATGCAGGTTTCTCAGGAGGCAGGTAACGATGATCTTGTATTCCCATCTTTTTAAGAATTTTCCACTCTTTGTTGTGATCCACCCAGTCAAAGGCTTTAGCATAGTCAGTGAAAGAGAAGTAGATGTTTCCCTGGAATTTTCTTGCTGCTTCTATATTCCAGAAGATGTTGGTAGTTTTATTTCTGGTTCTTCTCCCTTTTCTAAATTTAGCTTGTACATCTGGAAGTTCTCAGTTCATGTACTGTTGAAGCCTAGCTTGGAGGATTTTGAGCAGTACATTGCTAGCATGAGAAATGAGTGTAAGCATGAGGTAGGTTGAACATTCTTTGGCATTGCCCTTTTTTTGGATTGGATTGAAAACTGACATTTTCCAGTCCCATGGCCACTACTGACTTTTCCAAATTTGCTCACATATTGAGTGCAGCACTTTCACAGCATCATCTTTTAGGAAATAGCTCAGCTAGAATTCCACACCTCTACTAGCATGTTTGTAGTGATGCTTCATAAGGCTTACTTGACTTTGCTCTCTAGGATGTCTGGCTCTTGGTGACTAATCACACCATCATGGTTATCTGGATCAATAAGATTTTTTTTGTATAATTTTGTGTATTCTTGCCTTCTCTTCTTAATATCTTCTGCTTCTGTTAGGTCGACACTGTTTTTGCCCTTTATTTTGCCCATCTTTGCAAGAAATATTCCTTTGGTTTCTACAATTTTCTTAAAGAGATCTCTAGTCTTTCCCATTCTATTGTTTTCCTCTATTTCTGTGCATTTTTCACTTAGGAAGACTTACTTATCACTGCTTGCTATTCTTTGGAATTCTGCATTCAGATGGGTATATCTTTCCTTTTTCTCCTTTGCCTTTTGCTTCCCTTCTTTTCTCAGCTATTTGTAAGACCTCCTCAGACAACCATTTTGCTTTTTTGCATTTCAAATTCAAAATCTCTGAATATATTTTGTTCAAATTTTTGGTTGACTTTTCTGAAGCGTATGTGTGAAAAAGACTCAGTGCAGTCCAGAAGTACAAAGGAAGTAAACAGATTTGAACTACTACCCAAGTTAAAAATCTTTCTGTTTTCATCTGAGTATGTTTTTTATCTGCTAAAACTAAAAGTACCAACAATTTCCAGTTTAATATAACCGAATCTCTACAACATAATATTCACTAGATTATAGTTGAAATCCAAAATTATTTTACATAAAAAAGCCAGGATTATGTGATGATTTGCAAGACATAAGGCAGTCAGTGTAAAGCTAATGATATATATATATATATAGTTCATCATTGAAATTACTAAACTGAGATTTTACAACAGCTGTTATAACTATGTTCAGCGATATAAAAGAAAATGTGTTTTCTTATAAGCATACTAGAAACCTTAGAAGAGAAATAAAAACCACAGGAAAAAAAGAAAAATGATACAACTAAAATATATTATCTGAAAAAAAAACTTTATTGGATGAGATTCACAGAATTGAGATAACAGTAAAAAAACAATGACTGTGAAGATATATCAAAAGAAAGAATACAATGTGAAGAGTATTAGAAAACAATGAAAAATGTAAACAGAACCTCAAGCACCTGGAAAACTATGTTAAATTATGCAACACATGTGTAATTAGAGTTCTAGAAAGGAATGAGGTAGAAAATAAGGTAGAAAAAAATTTGGAAAAAATAATAGCCAAAAATTTCACAAATTTTCTTAAAGACTTCAGTTTATAGATTTGAGAGTCTCAACAAACATCTAGCATGATAAATGGGAAGAAAATCATGCCTAGGTACATCATAGTCAAACTGCTTAAAATAAAGGATAAAAAAATTCTTGAAAGAACAAAATTAAAAAAAAAAGTATCATACAATGAATGAAACAGCAGTGAAATTAATGCTGGCTTCTCACCAGAAACTTGGAGCCCAGAGAACTGTGGAACATAAACCTAAACATGATGAAAAAATAATAATAAAAATACCAATCCAGTATTGTTTTTCCACTACAAATATTTTTGAAGATTAAAAAACAAAATAAAGACAGCTTTATACAGCAAAAAAAAAAAAAAAAAAGAGAGAGAGAGAGAGAGAGAGAGAGAGAATTTGTCATCAATAGATCCATACTACCTGAAATAAAAAAAAAAAAAAAAAAAAAAACAAAACTTGACGAAAAGGAAATTATATTAGACAGAAATGTAGGTATGTGTCATAAAGTGAACATTTTTATTTTGCATCTTAGTTAGGTCTTCTGAGTAAAGCAACTTGAGGTCTAACTTGATACATTTTGAAATCTAAAATATAGTTAAATAATTATGAGATATTTATTGTCCCACAATTTTGAATTTACATTTCACTCAGGGAGGTTAACAACTATTAATTTTCTACATAAGCTCCAGATTTCCAATTTTAGGATTTCTGTTATGTAGTGCAGGCCCTCAGAGTGACATCTGGCTCTCATCAGTAACCTCAGAAGGACTCAGTTTTGTTCAGTCACTCAGTCGTGTCCAACTCTTTGCGACCCCATGGATTGCAGCACACCAGGCTTTCCTATCCATCACCAACTCCCAGAGGTTGCTCAAACTATGTCCATCAAGTCGGTGATGCCATCCAACCATCACATCCTCTGTCGTCCCCTTTTCCTCCTGTCTTCAATCTTTCCCAGCATCAGGGTCTTTTCAGATGAGTCAGTTCTTCACATTAGGTGGCCTAAGTATTGGAGCTTCGGCTTCAGCACCAGTTCTTCCAATGAATCTTCAGGACTGATTTCCTTTAAGACTGACTGGCTTGATCTCCTTGCAATCCAAGGAACTCTAAAGATCTCCAACATCACAGTTCAAAAGCATTACTTCTTCAACACTCAGCTTTCTTTATGGTCCAACTTTCACATCCATACATGACTCCTGGAAAAATCACAGCTTTGACTATAAAGACCTTTGTCAGAAGGACTAGGTCAATAAAAACCTATTCAGCTATTGTTATAAATAGTAATAATCTAACCTTGCTCCAAAACTTCTTTATATTCAGGATGCTATGAATAAATATAGATGTTAAAAACTATCATCAAGAAAAAATTGATGAGCATTAAAATCATAAATACTTGAGAAAACATAAAGGATTATTTTTCTTATTTAGAATATGTATGAATAAAGCAAAAATTATTATATTTCCTTATGGCTTTTTAATATAGAGATGAAATACACTTTAAAATAAAGGATAGGTTAGTGGTAAATAGATCTATGTAATTCCAAAGCTTTTACATTTCAGGTATAGTCATACAATACGAACTCTATGTAGACTGTGAAAGTTAAAAATATAATTACATTTCAGTTCTAAACTTTCTTTTAATTGGCCTAACTATGATCCTGGAATATTTCTCCCTTGCTGGCTGACACTATACTAAGCTTTCTCTGTAGAAGGTGATAATTGGACTCCAGAATTAGAAGACAATTCTGTACCTGTTTCTAATGTGTTTGCTGCTGTCTGGAGGTTAGCGGCATGTGGGACACCCAGAAGAATCTATCTCTGTTTCAGCAGTAAGGTCTCCACAGACATTTTCCCAGTGAGTTCTGTACTGAGGCAACTTAACCACGGACAGCCTCCTCCAGTACTTGAGAAGGTGGCTTTGCAGCAAATTTTGAGGTATATCACCTTCTCAAATATGACAGAAAATGGAACCAACAAAACAGAACCCAGAGGAAATTATACCAAGACTTATTTATAAAGCTACATTTAAGTAGACAGGTATTAGTGTAAATTTAGACAAATAGATCAAAATATGGTGTCCAAAAATAGATCTATATTGATAAAGACAATTAATTTTCTATAAAGTTGCCAAGGTAATTCAGTGATGAAAATAGGGACAAGAAAACTCCCCTGACCGATTGGGAGGAGGAGCTAATGATGGAAATGTGACATCTACTCAAGAATAAGGAAGAAGGTGGTGTTCTTTTCCTCCCCACCTTTCCCAGTGATTATAAAAATGTAGCCCACTAAACTTTCAGGATAGTACTTCCTTGCCTGCCCACTTGTATCTCTCTCAAGTGCCCTATACTAATAAGCTCATTCCTGATCTGTCACTCTGCCTCTCAATGAATTCCTTCCTAGCAGAGATAAAAGAACATATGATTTATAAAGCCCTAAGAAGATAACCTTTTCTACAATGTTGCATAAAAACGTACAGTTTTCTCACATCATATAAAACAAAATCAACTGAAAATGGATTATATCCTGGCTACAAAAGCTGATATTATAAAACTTATTGAAAGTAGAATTGGATAAAATGTCAGCTTACATTTTGCAAATATTTCTTGAATATAAGACAAAACATACAAACTATAAAAGTCAAAATCAGTATATTGTATTTCTTTAGCAATACCAAAAAAGATTGCTCTTTAAAAGACACTGATAAAAAAGCAAAAGCAAATTAAAACATGGTAAAATGTTTGCATAATATATATGTGACAAAACTTATGCCTAGAAAACATAAAGAACTCTTAAAATTCAATAAAGAGACAAATGATCCAGTCTAAAAATTGGAAAGACATTCAAATTAGGAAATGGATAAAAGATTTGAGAGGCACTTAACTAAAGAAATTACAGAGATGGCCAATAGATACATAAAACAATAATCAGCATCTTTAGTCGTCAAGGAAATTCCAACCACAATTCGATACTACTGTGTATCCACTTGAGGGATGAAATTAAGACTGGCAAGTTATATTGAGCATGTCAAGCAATTGGTAACCCTCATATATTGCTGTTGAGAGTGTGCATAGAGTGTAAAATGGCAAAATTCTTTGTCAATCTCTTATAAAGTTAGCATATATTTACATATATAGATTATCAATTCCACACCTAGATATTTACATAATAGAATGAAAAATATCTCCACAAGGTAATGTAAATGCATGTGCACAAATATTTGTACAGCTCTATTGCTAAGAGCTATAAACTGAGAAAAAGCTAAATGTCCATCATCATGTACCTGAATACATAAAGTGTGGTGTATTTATACAATGAAACAAAAAAAATGTAAACTATCGCATCACCCCAATATGGATACATTTCAAAAATACATCCAGTGAAAGAAATCAAAAAGTAAAAGATTGCATACTATGTGATTCTATTCACATGAATTTGTAGTACTGTCAAAGCTTTAGTGACAGAAAGCTGTTTCCTGGGACTACTGGCAATATAGGGTACTCATAAGGAAGGAGCATGAGGGAAAGTTTAGGGGTGATGGATATGTGTTGTATCTTGACCATGATGGTGGTTACATGGGTGGTTTTGCATGTTAAAACACATCAAACACATTATATCAAATATAAATAAGTATATTTATATTTATTAAATATAAATAATTATATTTAATTATGTCACAATGTATTGGTGAAGAGATGAAACATAAACTCACAGCATGCATAAAAGCTAAAGGTATAAAACTTCTAGAAATAAATGTAAGGGGATATTTATTTAGCCTTGGTTTAAGAAAATGCTTCTTAGGCAAGACAAGAGAAACACCAAATATTTTAAAAAGAAAAGAAAGAAAAATACATTTTAAAAAGAAAAAAAAGAAAAATACATAAGTATTTGTATATAAGTTTAAATATATCGGGTTTCCCTGGTGGTTCAGTTGGTAAAGCATCTGCCTGCAGTGCAGGAGACACAGGTTCGATTCCTGGGTTGGGAAAATCCCCTGGAGAAGGACATGGCAACCCACTCAAGAATACTTGCTTGGAGAATCCCATGGACTTAGAAGACTGGCAGGCTACAGTCCATAGTGTCACAAGGGGTCAGACATGACTGAAGCGACTGAGCATGCATGCATGCATATACACATTAGTTCCCAGTAAAATATATTGTAAAAATTATTTTTTATTTATCTAGAAAAAAAACTTATACTGCTTTTTTTGCAACAATGCAAATGGATCTTGAAGGCATCACGCTAAGTGAAATATGTCAATCAGAAAGGCAAATACTGTGTGATCTCACTTGTATGTGGAATCTAAAAACGTTAAAATCATAGACATACAGAATAGAATGGTGTTGACAGGGATTGGGGTTGAGAGAAATGGGGAGATATTTACCAAATGATATAAGCTTCCATTTATAAGATGGATATATTCTGGGGATCTAATACACAGTATGGCAATTATATTAACCATACTCCTGTATTATCTAATTCAAAGTTGCTGAGAGAGTAGATCTTAAATCATCTCACCAAAAAAGAGAGATAATTATGTGACATAATTGTAGTGTTATATAACCTTATGGTGGTAATCATTTTGTAATATATACATGTATCTACCATCACACTGTACACCTTAACCTTCCAGAATGTTATTTGTCAATACATCTCAATAAAGCTAGATCAGAGAAATTAATGCCATGTTTTTCTGAGGTAGGGAGTCAACTAGAAAATGGCATAAAATAATTTGTGAGTGACAAAAATCTTGTATTTCTTGATTGGTGTGGTAGTTAAATGGGTTACTGTAAAAACATATAATTGTAAAATTGTAAAGTTATTGTAAAAACTCAAAAATAGCTTACACTTAATATACCTAAACTTTCATTATGCACACTATCCTTTAATTTAAATGTAAGATAAGGAAAAATGTGAATGCAAAAGGTACACTGAGACTCCAGAGGTCACATTTCAAAAAGCCAATCAATAAAATATATTCAACGATCTCAAAATGGATGTTATTAAAATTGTGAAAGAGAAAGCAAAGAAGCAAATTCTTCTGACAGTCTTAAAGTCATGAGAACAGCAAAGACAAAGAAGCAACTTCCAAAGGCAAAAGCTCAAAAAGCCAACCTGAGAGCATCAGCCAAAAACAGAAAAGTCTACAGCCTCCAATGCAATCCCTATCAAGCTACCAATGGTATTTTTCACAGAGCTAGAACAAATAATTTCAAAATTTGTATGGAAATACAAAAAACTTCGAATAGCCAAAGCAATCTTGAGAAAGAAGAATGGAACTGGAGGAATCAACCTGCCTGACTTCAGGCTCTACTACAAAGCCACAGTCATCAACACAGTATGGTAATGGCACAAAGATGGAAATATAGATCAATGGAACAAAATAGAAAGCCCAGAGATAAATCCATGCACCTATGGACACCTTATCTTTGACAAAGGAGGCAAGAATATACAATGGATTAAAGACAATCTCTTAACAAGTGGTGCTGGGAAAACTGGTCAACCACGTGTAAAAGAATGAAACTAGACCACTTTCTAACACCATACACAAAAATAAACTCAAAATGGATCTAAGACCTAAACGTAAGACCAGAAACTATAAAACTCCTAGAAGAGAACATAGGCAAAACACACTCCAACATAAATCACAGCAGGATCCTCTATGACCCACATTCCAGAATATTGGAAATAAAAGCAAAAATAAATAAATGGGACCTAATTAAACTTAAAAGCTTCTGCACAACAAAAGAAACTGTAAGCAAGGTGAAAAGACAGCCTTCAGAATGGGAGACAATAATAGCAAATGAAGCAACTGACAAACAACTAATCTCAAAAACGTACAAGCAACTCCTGCAGCTCAACTCCAGAAAAATAAATGACCCAATCAAAAAATGGGCCAAAGAACTAAATAGACATTTCTCCAAAGAAGACATACAGATGGATAACAAACACATGAAAAGATGCTCAACATCACTCATTATCAGAGATATGCAAATCAAAACCACAATGAGGTACCATTTCAAGTCAGTCAGAATGGCTGCTATCCAAAAGTCTACAAGCAATAAATGCTGGAGAGGATGTGGAGAAAAGGGAACCCTCTTACATTGTTGGTGGGAATGTAAACTAGTACAGCCACTATGGAGAACAGTGTGGAGATTCCTTAAAACACTGGAAATGGAACTGCCATATGACCCAGCAATCCCACTTCTGGGCATAAACACTGAGAAAACCAGAATTGAAAAGACACATGTACCCCACTGTTCATCGCAGCACTGTTTATAATAGCCAGGACATGGAATCAACTTAGATGTCCATCAGCAGATGAATGGATAAGAAAGCTGTGGTGCATATACACAATGGAATGTTACTCAGCTATTAAAAAGGATACATTTGAATTAGTTCTAATGAGGTGGATGAAAGTGGAGCCTATTATACAGAGTGAAGTAAGCCAGAAAGAAAAACACCAATACAATATACTAACACATACATATGGAATTTAGAAAGATGGTAACGATAACCCTATATGTGAGACAGCAAAAGAGACACAGATGTATAGAACAGTCTTTTGGACTCTGTGGGAGAGGGAGAGGGTGGGATGATTTGGGAGAATGGCATTGAAACATATATAATATCATATATGAAACAAATCGCCAGTCCAGGTTCTATGCAGGATACAGGATGCTTGGGGCAGGTGCACTGGGACGATCCAAACAGATGGTATGGGGAGGGAGGTGGAAGGGGGTTCAGGATGGGGAACACATGTATACCCATGGCATATTCATGTTGATGTATGGCAAAGCCAATACAATATTGTAAAGTAATTAGCCTCCAATTAAAATAAATAAATTTATATTAAAAAAGAATAATTTTGATGATATATCACTATTCAATATTTGGCATATACTTCAAGAAGAATTTGAAGAATTGAATAACTTTAGTATAAAATTCCTTTCATTCCTATCTCCTTATTTAGATGAACAGGATCTCTCAGACTTTACAACAATGATCACAGAGAATTAAGTCATTTGTGTTGTGTCCCTTCTCATGCTAGCAATAAATAATATTCATCTACAAATACATGAACTGATTGATGTAAAACAGCCCTAGTTACCTCACTATAAGATTCATTTCCAATAAAATATTACTATTAAAAAAAAAAGTTGAATACATTTTAATGACAACACAAGAGGGAGCCCTACTGCTACAAAGCTAGCAATACTATGTTATAGCAGCCTCCCCTTCTAAAAGTACCTGAAAATCAGTCTCACCGAAACATGAACCCAAAAAGAGAGCATGCTCAGATTCCATATAAAATTATTATAGGAAAAAAAAGCATAACAATATCCTTGTAGAAAATTACCCTGTGCTTATGTAGTGGAAACCAAGATGCCTGGTGCAAATTCTACTTCAAAGAAAGGACTTGTTGCCCCAGCTTTGGGTAGTTAGACTTCAGGGTCTGTCTCTCTAAACTTTTTGACAGCAACATAGACACCTCACACAAATTACCACCTTTCTGTAGCAGCCATATCCAAACAATGATTGACACAGTTTTATGAACTCCTGGCCATCTTGGCCCAACTCAGAACACCTCTGAAGGGCTCACCATCAGGCCAGCTGGGGCTAACACTGGGAATGCCTTCAACTGGGCTTTTCTCCCTGCCCAATACATGCCCTTCATTCCCCAGTTGTTAATCCCAGGCATTTATTAATACAAATTCCACATGCCATGGTCTCCCAGAGTGTGATTCCCAGGAAATACAACCTACAAAAGCCTGGATGGAAGATGTACTCACAAATAAGTGGAAACTAACCAAACATTTCAAAATAAGTTAAAAGAAATTTAAGAAGCCATACAATATGGGAAATAACAGCAAAGATCACAATTCAAAATAATTCAGTTATAAGTGGTTGGAGAAAGAGTTTTGGAAATAGAGGAGCATCTGGAAGCAGTTAGAAATGAAAGTATTAACAAAACCATTTCTGAGAATGTAAGTTGGTGCAGCCACTGTGAAAAACAGTAGGGAGATTTCTCAAAAAAACTAAAAATAGAACTATCACATGACCCAGAAATTCTACTCCTGGGTAAAAGCTAAAAAAAAAACTATAATTCAAAAAATTATATGCACCCCAATATTCATGGCAGCGTTATTAAAATATGCCAAGATGTAGAAGCAACCTAAGGGTCCATCAACAGATGAATGGAAAGAAAAATGATGTAGTGTGCATATATATGTATTAATACGTTGACAAAATGTTGCTGTTTGCAGCAGCATGGATAGACTTGGTATATACTTGGAGTGTGTTATGCTAAGTGAAGTGTCAGACGTGTGTGTGTGCTTAGTCAGCTTGTTGTCTCTGACTCTTTGTGACCCCATGGACTGTAGCCCTCCACGTTCTTCTGTCCAAGGGCTTCTCCAGGCAAGAATACTGAAGTGAGTTGCCTTTTCCTCCTCTAGGGAAATGTCAGACAGATGAACACAAACACTGCATTGCATCATTCATATGTAAAATCTAAACTATACAACAAATTAGGAAATACAACAAAAAAGAAGTAGTCTCACAGATATAGTGAACAAACTAGTGGTTACCAGTGGGGAGAGGAGAGGGGGATGGGCAATACATGGGTAGGGATTAAGAGGTACAAATTGTTACGTAGAAAATAAGTTATAAGAATAGATTGTACAACGAGGGGGATAATGGAATATAGCTATAAAATTGTGCTTCCCTGGTAAACAGTCTGCCTGCAACGGGGAAGACCTGGGTTCGATTCCTGGGTTGGAAAGATCCCCTGGAGGAGAGCATGGCAACCCACTCCAGTATTCTTGCCTGGAGAATCCCCATGGACAAAAGAGCCTGGCAGGCTACAGATTATGGGGTCTCAAAGAGTTGGACACAACTCCGTGACTAAGCACAGCACAGCATATACTGTACAATATGGGGGAAGTTTCAGAAATAAAAAGAGAAACTATTTTATAAATTGTTCAAATTTGGAGAAATAATAAGACTGAATAAACATGATAGACAAGGTCATAACAGAAAAAGCAGATTATAAAGAGAGGGGGAAAAAAAAAAACAAGAGAAAACTATAAAAATAGTTTTAAAGCATACACTCTATAATTCTATCATTATAAAGTTTTGAACTAGAAAAATGCTAATGCATGATATTAGAAGGCACAAGTTTTGTCTCTGTTGGAGAAGAGGGAATGAGTAATGAGTGTGTAATACTCTATTTTTGACCCATTCATGTTTACTTTGTGATAATTTATCAATATGCCAACCATGATTTGTCAACTTTTCTGTCAGCGTTTTTGTTTCCATAAAAAAGTGGACATAATGTACTGTTCTTTCATAAATATATTTTACATGAGTAAACTAATTATATTTTCTATTCTATGCACTTTTTACATTTCCTCTGAGAATGTGTGTGACAATGTACAGTATGGGGAATATAGTTAATATTTATATAGTATCTCTGTACAGTGTTATATAACTAGATTTATTGTGGTGATCATTTTGAAATTTATAGAAACATTGAGTCACTATACTGTGTAACAGTAACTAACAGTGTTGTAGAACATTTATACTTCAAAATCAAACAAACAGACAGTCAGACAAAAAAGAGATCATATTTGTGGTTATCAGAGTTCGTGGATGGGAGGAGGGGAAATTGAAGGAAGATGGTAAAAAGGTAAAAATGTCAAATCATAAGATAATAAATATCAGAGACAATGTACAACATGATAATTACAGTTAACACTTCAGAAAGTTAAGAAAGTAAACTCTAAGATTTCACACTAAGATTCAATGTCTTTAATTTTGTATGTATATGAAGTTATATATGCTCATTAAACTTATTATAATAACCATTTAATGGTAAATATAAGCCAAACCATTATGCAGTATACATTAAAATTGTACATTACTGTATGCCAATTATATCTCAATAGAAGGAAAAAACACAAAAATAAATTGTAAATATTAAGCAACTTTTATAAAATTTGATATTATTGAAATATCTAATCAGTGAACACATTTTTTAGAACAGAAAATGGAAAAGTTAGTTTTTTCTTTTCTTTTTTCTAACAATTCATTTTTGTTGCATTTTGCTGAAGTATTGGCTTGTGAACAAAGGAAAAAAGTAAATAGAAGCACTGACTGAGAAGCTGTTGCTTAGGAAAACATTAAAGAATTCTTATTCTGAGAGACTCACTTGTGAGGAGGATTCCAAAGAGTTCTGTGTTGTGACTGGTTCCTTTTAGTTTATTTTCCACCTTGTGCTGCTCTGTTTTCAGCACTCATTCTTCTGCTTTTTTCTTGGATTCCATAATTTTTTAATATCTCCTGTATTCTGTCCTTTTCTGTTTGACTTCTTAATAAATCCTTTTATATTTCTTTCTTTCTTTTATCCTCTTCTCAGAGTACAATTTATTTATTTACTTTTAATTAATTTATCTTTTAATTGAAGGATGATTGCTTTACAGAATTTTGTTGTTTTCTGTCAAACTTCAACATGAATCAGCCATAGGTAAACATATAGGCTCTCCCTTTTGAACCTCCTCCCATCTCCCTCCCCATTGCACCCCTCTAGGTTGATGCAGAGCCCCTGTTTGAGTTTCCTGAGTCATACAGCAAATTCTCCTTGGCTATCTATTTTATATATGATAATGCAAGTTTCCATGTTACTCTTTCCATACATCTCACCCTCTTCTCCCCTCTCCCTATGCCCATAAGTCTATTCTCTATGTCTGTTTCTCCATTGCTGACCTGCAAATAGATTCTTCAGTACCATTTTTCTAGATTCTGTATATATCAGTTAGTAGACAATATTTATCTTTCTCTTTGTGACTTACTTCACTCTGTATAATAGGCTCTAGCTTCATCCCCTCATTAGAACTGACTCAAATATGTTCTTTTTAATGGCTGAGTAATATTCAATTGTGTATATGTACCACACCTTCTTTATCCATTCATCTGTTGATGGACACCTAGGTTGCTTCCATGTCCTAACTATTGTAAATAGTGCTGCAATGAACAATGGGATACATGTGTCTGTTTCAATTTGGTTTCCTCAGGGTATATGCCTAGGAGTGAGATTGATGGGTCATATGATGATTTTATTCCTAGTTTTTTCAAAGAACCTCCATACTGTCTTCCACAGTGGCTATATCAATTTACATTACCACAACAGTGCAAGAGCGTTCCCTTTTCTTCACACCTTCTCCAGCATTTATTGTTTGTAGACTTTTTGATGATGGCCATTCTGAGCGGTGTGAGGTGATATTTCATTGTAGTTTTGATTTGCATTTCTCTAAGAAAGAACAATGTTGAGCATCTTTTCATGTGTTTGTTAGCCATCTGTATGTCTTCTTTGGAGAAATATCTGTTTAGGCCTTTTTCCTTTGATTAGGTTGTTTGTTTTTCTGGTATTGAGTTATATGAGCTGATTATATATTTTAGAAATTAATCCTTTGTCAGTTGTTTCCTTTGCTATTATTTTCTCCCATTCTGAGTGTTGTCTTTTCATCTTGCTTATAGTTTTCTTTGCTGTGCAAAAGTTTTTAAGTTTAATCAGGTCCCACTTGTTTACTTTTGTTTTTATTTCCATTACTCTAGGAGGTGGGTCATAGAGGATCTTGTTTTGATTTATGTCATCAGGTGTTCTGCCTATGCTTTCCTTTAGGAGTTTTATAATTTCTGGTCTTGCATTTAGCTCTTTAATCCATTTTGAGTTTATCTTTATGTACGGTGTTAAAAATTTTATGGTGTTCTAATTTTATTCTTTTGCATGTAGCTGTCCACTTTTCCCAGCACCATTTATTAAAGAGGCCATTTTTGCCCCATTGTATATTCTTGCCTCCTTTGTAAAAAATAAAGTACCCATACCTGCGTGGGTTTATTTTGGGGCTTTCTATCTTGTTCCATTGGTCTATACTTCTGTTTTTGTGCCAGTATCATACTGTCTTGATGACTGTAGTTCTGCAGTATAACCTGAAGTCAGGAAAGTTGATTCCACCAACTCCATTCTTGTTTCTCAAGACTGCTTTGGCTGTTCAGGGTTTTTTGGGTTTCCATATGAACTGTGATTTTTTTCCCCCTAGTTCCATGAAAAATGACATTGGTAATTTGATAGGTATCACATGGAATCCTTAGATTGCATTTAGTAGTATAGTCATTTTCACAGTACTGATTCTTCCTACCAGGAACATGGAATATCTCTCCATCTGTCTATGCCATCTTTGATTTCTTTCATCAGTGTCTTATGATCTTCTGTGTATAGCTCTTTTGTCTCCTTAGGTAAGTTTATTCCTATATATTTTATTCTTTTTGTTGCAATGGTGAATGAGATTGATTCCTTAATTTCTCTTTCTGATTTTTCATTTCTAGCATGTAGAAATGCAAGTGATTTCTGTGTATTGATTTTGTATCCTGAGACTTTGCTAAATTCACTGATTAGCTCTAGTAATTTTCTGATACTGTCTTTAGGGTTTTCATTTTTCTTAATTTATTTTTAAAATTAATTAATTTATTTATTTTACTTTACAATATTGTATTGGTTTTGCCATACATTGACTTGAATCTGCCATGGGTATACATGTGTTCCCCATCCTGAAACCCCCTCCACCTCCCTTCCCATCCCATCCCTCTGGATCATCCCAGTGCACCAGCCCCGAGCACCCTGTATCATGCATTGAACCTGGACTGGCGATTCATTTCACATGTGAAAATTTACATGTTTCAATGCCATTCTCCCAAATCATCCCACCCTCACCCTCTCCCTCAGAGTCCAAAAGACTGGTCAATACATCTGTGTCTCTTTTGCTGTCTTGCATACAGAGTTATCATTATAATCTTTCTAAATTCCATATATATGTGTTAGTATACTGTATTGGTGTTTTTCTTTCTGACTTACTTCACTCTGCATGACAGGCTCCAGTTTCATCCACCTCATTAGAACTGATTCAAATGTATTCTTTTTAATGGCTGAGTAATATTCCATTGTGTATATGTACCACTGTTTTCTTATCCATTCATCTGCTGATGGACATCTAAGTTGATTCCATGTCCTGGCTTAAAATTATAAACAGTGCTGCGATGAACACTGGGGTACATGTGTCTCCTTCAATTCTGGTTTCCTCAGTGTGTATGCCCAGCAGTGGGATTGCTGGATTACTGGAAATAAAAGCAAAAATAAACAAATGGGGCCTAATTAAAATTAAAAGCTTTTGCACAACAAAGGAAACTATAAGCAAGGTGAAAAGACAGCCTTCAGAATGGGAGAAAATAATAGCAAATGAAGCAACTGACAAACAACTAATCTCAAAAACGTACAAGCAACTCCTGCAGCTCAATTCCAGAAAAATAAAAGACCCAATCAAAAAGTGGGCCAAGGGATTTCTGTGTGTTGATTTTATATCCTGCAACTTTACTATAATGCAAACTAGTACAGCCACTATGGAGAACAGTGTGGAGATTCCTTAAAAAACTGGAAATAGAACTGCCTTATGATCCAGCAATCCCACTGCTGGGCATACACACTGAGGAAACCAGAAGGGAAAGAGACACGTGTACCCCAATGTTCATCACAGCACTGTTTATAATAGCCAGGACATGGAAGCAATCTAGATGCCCATCAGCAGATGAATGGATAAAGAAAGCAGTGGTACATATACACAATGGAGTATTACTCAGCCATTAAAAAGAATACATTTGAATCAGTTCTAATGAGGTGGATGAAACTGGAGCCTATTATACAGAGTGAAGTAAGCCAGAAGGAAAAACACCAATGCAGTATACTACCGCATATATATGGAATTTAGAAAGATAACCTCAATAACCCTGTATACGAGACAGCAAAAGAGACACTGATGTATAGAACAGGCTTATGGACTCTGTGGGAGAGGGAGAGGGTGGGAAGATTTGGGAGAATGGCATTGAAACATGTGAAATGTCATGTATGAAACGAGATGCCAGTCCAGGTTCAATGCACCATGCTGGATGCTTGGGGCTGGTGCACTGGGACGACCCAGAGGGATGGTATGGGGAGGGAGGAGGGAGGAGGGTTCAGGATGGGGAACACATGAGAAATAAAGGAATAAAAAATTAAAAAAAAAAAGTTAAAAAAAATAAAAAATAGAGCTACAATGAAAAAAAAAAAAACAAAAAGTGGGCCAAAGAACTGAACAGACATTTCTCCAAAGAAGACATACAGATGGCCAACAAACACATGAAAAGATGCTCAACATCACTCATTATCAGAGAAATGAAAATCAAAACCACAATGAGGTACCATTTCACTCCAGTCAGAATGGCTGCTATCCAAAAATCTACAAGCAATAAATGCTGGAGAGGGTGTGGAGAAAAGGGAACCCTCTTACACTGTTGGTGGGAATGCAAACTAGTACAGCCACTAGGGTTTTCTATGTACAATGTCATGTCATCTGCAAACAGTGAGAGCTTCACTTCTTTTCCTATCTGTATTCCTTTTATTTCTTTTTCATCTCTTATTTTTGTAGCTGGGACTTCCCAAACTATGTTGAATACTAGTGGTGAAAGTGGATACCCTTGTCTTGTTCCTGATCTTAGGGTGAATGCTTTTGGATTTTCACCATTGAGAATAATGTTTGCTGTAGGCTTATCATATATGACATTGACTATGTTGAGGTAGGTTCCTTCTATGTCCGTTTTTTGAAGAGTTTTAATCATAAATGGATGCTGAATTTTGATAAAGGCTTTTTCTGCATCTATTGAGATTATCATATGGTTTTTCTCTTTAAATTCGTTCATATGATGTATCACATTGATTAATTTGCATATATTGAAGAATCCTTGCATCCCTGAAATACAGCAAACTTGATCATGGTGCATGAGCTTTTAATGTGTTGTTGAATTCTGTTTGCTAAAATTTTGTTGTGGATTTTTGCATCTATGTTCATCAGTGATATTGGCCTACAGTTTTATATTTTGTGTTGCCTTTGTCTGGTTTTGGTATCAAGGTGATGGTGGCCTTGTAGAGTGAGTTTGGAAGTGTTCCTTTGCTTTCAGATTTTTTGATGATGACCATTCTGACCAGTGTGAGGTGATACCTCATTGCAGTTTTGATTTGTATTTCTCTAATAATGAGTCGTTTTGAGAATCTTTTGATTTGTTTATTGGCAAGTTGTATGCATTCTTTGGGAAAGTGTCTTTTTAAGTCTTCTGTCCATTTTTTGATTGGACTGTTTGTTTTCTGATATTATGTTGTATCAACTACTTATATATTTTGGAGACTAATCCTTTGCCAGTTGCTTTGTTTGCAATTATTTTCTTTCATTCTGAGAGTTGTCTTTTCACCTTGTTTATAGTCTCCTACAAGAAAATTAGAGATACCAAGGGAAACTTTCATGCAAAGATGGGCTCGATAAAGGACAGAAATGGTATGGACCTAACAGAAGCAGAAAACATTAAGAAGAGGTGGCAAGAATACACAGAAGAACTATACAAAGAAGATCTTCATGACCCAGATAATCACAATGGTGTGATCACTCACCTAGAGCCAGAGATCCTGAATGTGAAGTCAAGCAGGCCTTAGAAAACAACACTACGAACAAAGCTATTCGAGGTGATGGAATTCCAGTTGAGCTATCTTAAATCCTGAAAGACGATTCTGTGAAAGAGCTGCACTCAATATGCTAGCAAATTTGGAAAACTCAGCAGTGGCCACAGGACTGGAAAAGGTCAGTTCATTCCAATCTCAGAGAAAGGCAATTCCAAAGAATGCACAAACTACCGCACAATTGCACTGTCATACACGTGTGTAAAATAATGCTCAAAATTCTCAAAGCCGGGCTTCAGCAATATGTGAACCGTGAACTTCCAGTTGTTCAAGCTGGATTTAGAAAAGGCAGAGGAACCACAGATTAAATTGCCAACATCTGCTGGATCATGGAAAAAAGCAAGAGAGTTCCAGAAAAGCATCTATTTCTGCTTTATTGACTATGCCAAAGCCTTTGACTGTGTGGATCACAAGAAACTGTGGAAAATTCTGAAAGAGATGGGACTACCAGACCACCTGACCTGCCTCTTGAGAAACCTATACGCAGGTCAGGAAGCAACAGTTAGAACTGGACATGGAACAACAGACTGGTTCCAAATAGGAAAAGGAGTACGTCGAGGCTGTATATTGTTACCCTGCTTATTTAACTTATAAGCAGAGTACATCATGAGAAAAGCTGGTCTGGGAAAAGCACAAGCTGGAATCAAAATTGCCGGGAGAAATATCAATAACCTCAAATATGCGAATGGCACTACCCTTATGGCAGAAAGTGAAGAGGAACTAAAAAGCCTCTTGATGAAGGTGAAAGTGGAGAGTGAAAAAGTTGGCTTAAAGCTCAACATTCAGAAAATGAAGATCATAGCATCTGGTCCCATCATTTCATGGGAAATAGATGGGGAAACAGTGGAAACAGTGTCAGACTTTATTTTGGGGGCTCCAAAATCACTGCAGATGGTGATTGCAGCCATGAAATTAAAAGATGCTTACTCCTTGGAAGGAAAGTTATGACCAACCTAGACAGCATATTCAAAAGCAGAGACATTACTTTTCCAACAAAGGTTCGTCTAGTCAAGGGTATGGTTTTTCCAGTGGTCATGTATGGATGTGAGAGTTGGACTGTGAAGGAAGCTGAGTGCTGAAGAATTGATGCTTTTGAACTGTGGTGTTGGAGAAGACTCGTGAGAGTCCCTTGGACTACAAGGAGATCCAACCAGTCCATGCTAAAGGAGATCAGTCCTGGGTGTTCATTGGAAGGACTGATGCTAAGGCTGAAACTCCAGTACTTTGGCCACCTCATGCGAAGAGTTGACTCATTGGAAAAGTCCCTGATGCTGGGAGGGATTGGGGGGCAGGAGGAGAAGGGGACAACAGAGGATGAGATGGCTGGATGGCATCTCCGACTCAATGGACATGAGTTTGAGTAAACTCCGGCAGTTGGTGATGGACAGGGAGGCCTGGCATGCTGTGATTCATGGGGTTGCAAAGAGTCGGACATGACTGAATGACTGAACTGACTCACCGACTTGCTGTGCAAAAGCTTTTAAATTTAACTAGCCCCAATTTGTTTATTTTTATTTATATAACTCAAGGAGGTGGGTCAAAGAGGATCTTGCTGTGATATATGTCAGAGAGGGTACTTCCTAAGTTTTCTTCTAGGAATTTTATATAGTTTCAGGACTTACATTGAAGTATTTATTCCATTTTGTATTTAGTTTCATGTACAGTGTTAGGAAGTGTTCTAGTTTCATTCTTTTCCTATGTAGCTGTCCAGTTTACCTAGCATCATTTATTGATTAGGCTGTCTTTTCTCCATTGTATTTCCTTTGTCAAAGATAAGGCATGCCTAGGTGTGTGTGTTTATCTCTTGGCTTTTTATCTTTTTCTATTACTCTGCATTTTTTTGTTGTTGTTTTTAACAGTACCATACTATCTTGATTACTGTAGCTTTGCAGTATAGTCTGAAATCAGGAAGGTTGATTCTTTCAGTTCCATTTTTCTCTCTCAAGATTGCTTTGCCTATTTGGGTTCTTTTTTGTTTCTATACAAATTTTGAATTTTTTTTTTTATCTAGTTCTGTGAAAAATACCATTGGCAGTTTGATAAGGATTGCACTGAATCTGTAGATTGCTTTGGAAGAAATAGTCATTTTCACAATATTTATTTTTCCAGTCCAAGAACATGATATATCTTTCCTGTTTGTGTCTGCTTTGATCTCTTTCATGAGTGTTTTATAGTTTTCTGCATACATGTCTTTTGTCTTTTTTGGGTAGGTTTACTCTGACATAGTTTTTCCTTTTGCTGTACGGAATGGGATTGTTTCCTTAATTTCTCTTTCTCATTTTTTATTATTAGTGTATAGGAGTGTAAGGGATTTCTGTGTATTAATTTAGTCTGACTTTCTTATATTCATTGATTAGTGCTAGTAACTTTCTGGTGGTATCTTTAGGGTTTTCTATGTAGCGAAACATGTCATCAGAAAACAGTGAGGGTTTTACCTCTTTTTTTTTTCCAATCTGGATTACTTTTATTTCTTTTTATCCTCTGATTACTATGCCTCAGTTCAGTTCAGTCACTCAGTCATGTCCAACTCTTTGAGACCCCATGAACTGCAGCACACCAGGCTTCCCTGTCCATCACCAATTCCAGAGTTTGCTCAAACTCATGTCCATCGAGTCGGTGATGCCATCCAACAATCTCATACACTGTCATCCCCTACTCCTCCTGTCTTCAGTTTTTCCCAGCATAGGAGTCTTTTCCAATGAGTCAGTTCTTCACATCAGGCGGCCAAAATATTGGAATGTCAGCTTCAGCATCAGTCTTTCCAATGAATATTCAGGACTGATTTCTTTTAAGATTGACTGCTTTTATCTCCTTGCTGTCCAAGCGACTCTCAAGAGTCTTCTCCAATATCACAGTTCTATAGCATCAATTCTTCAGTTCTCAGCTTTCCTTATGGTCCAGCTCTCACATCCATACATGACTACTGGAAAAACCATATCTCTGACAAGATGGACCATTGTTTGCAAAGTACTGTCTCTGCTTCTTAATATGCTGTCCAGGTTTGTCATAACTTGACTTCCAATGAGCAAGTATCTTTTAATTTCATGGTGCAATCACCATCTGCAGTGACTTTTGAGCCAAAGAAAATAAAGTCTGTTACTGTTTCCTTTGTTTCCCCATCTATTTGGCATGAAGTTATGGAACCAGATACCATGATCTTAGCTTTTTGAATGTTGAATTTTAAGCCATTTTTTTCACTCTCCTCTTTCACTTTCATCAAGAAGATCCTTAGCTCCTGTTTACTTTCTGCCATAGGTGTGGTGTCATCTGCATATCTATTCAGTTTAGGTCAGTTCAGTTACTCAGTCATGTCCAACTCTATGAGACCAATGCACTGCAACACTCCAGGCTTCCCTGTCCATCACCAACTCCCGGAGCTTGCTCAAACTTATGTCCATCGAATCGGTGATGCCATCCAACCATCTCACCGTATGTCATCCCCTTCTCCTGTGACCCTCAATCTTGTCCAGCATCAGGGTCTTTCCTAATGAGTCAGTTCTTCGCATCAGGTAGCCAAAGTATTGGAGTTTCAACTTCAGCGTCAGTTCTTCCAATGAATAGTCAGGACTGATTTCCCCTAGAATTGAGGGGTTGGATCACTTTGCAGTCCAAGGGACTCCCAAGAGTCTTCTCCAATACCACAGCTCAAAAGCATCAATTCTTTGGTGCTCAGCTTTATAGTCCAACTCTCACATCCACACATGACTTCTGCAAAAACCATAGCTTTGTCTAGATGGACCTTTGTCAGCAAAGTAATGTTTCTGCTTTTAACCCAGATGCTGTCTAGATTTGTCATAGCTTTTCTTCCAAAGAGAAAGCATCTTTTAATTTCATGGCTGCAGTCACCATCTGTAGTGATTTTGGAGCCCCCAGAAATAAAGCCTCTCACTGTTTCCATTGTTTCTCCATCTATTTGCCATGAAATGATGGGACCAGATGCCATGATCTTAGTTTTCTGAAGCTGAGCTTTAAGCCAACACTTTCACTCTCTTCTTTCACTTTCATCAAGAGGCTCTTTAGTTCTTCTTTGCTTTCTGCCATAAGAGTGGTGTCACCTGCATATCTGAGGTTATTGATATTTCTCCTGGCAATCTAGAATCCAGCTTGTGCTTCATCCAGCCTGGCATTTCACATAATATACTCTGCATATGAGTTAAATAAGCACAGTGACAATATATAGCCTTGATGTACTCTTTTCCTGATTTGGAACCAGTCTATTGTTCCATGTCCAGTTCTAACTGTTGCTTCTTGACCTGCATACAAAGTTCTCAGGAGGCAGATAAGGTGGTCTGGTATTTCTATCTCTTTAAGAAATTTTCAGTGTGTTGTGACTCATACAGTCAAAGTCTTTAGCATAGTCAATAAAGCATATGTTTTCTGGAACTCAACGGATGTTGGCAATTTGATTTCTGGTTCCTCTGCCTTTTTGAAAAACAGTTTGAACATCTGGAAGTTCACATTTCATGTACTGTTGAAGTCTGACTTGAAGAATTTTAAGCATTACTTTGCTAACATGTGAGATGAGTGCAACTGTATGTTAGTTTGAACATTCTTTGGCATTGCCTTTCTTTGCGATTGGAATGTAAATTGACTTTTTCCAGTCCTGTGGCCATTGCTGAGTTTTCCAAATTAGTTGGCATATTGAGTGCAGAATTTTCACAGCATCATCTTTTAAGAAATTGCTAAGCTGGAATTCTATCACCTTCACCAGCTTTGTTCATAGTGATCTTCCTAAGGCCCACTTGACTTTGCACTCAGTGTCTGGCTCTTGGTGATTAATCACACCATCATGGTTATCTGGGTCATTAAGATGTTTCTTGTATTGTTCTGTGTATTCTTGCCACCTCCTCTTAATATCTTCTGCTTCTGTTAGGTCCATACCATTTCTGTCCTTTATCGAGCCCATCTCTGCATGAAATGTTCCCTTGGTATCTCTAATTTTCTTGAAGAGATCTCTAACCTTTCCCATTCTATTATTTTCCTCTATTTCTTTGCATTGATCACTGAGGAAGGCTTTCATGTCTCTCCTTGCTATTCTTTGGAACTCTGATTTCAGATACTTTTATCTTTCCTTTTCTCCTTTGCCTTCACTACTTTTCTTTTCTCAGCTATTTGTAAGGCCTCCTCAGACAGCCGTTTTGCCTTTTTTGCATTTCTTTTTGTTTGGGATGGCATTGGACACCATCTCCTGTACAATGTCACGAACTTCTGTCCATAGTTCTTCAGGCACTCTGTCTATCAGATCTAATCCCTTGAATCTACTTGTCTCTGTCACTGTATAATCTTAAGGGATTTGATTTAGGTCATATCTGAACAGTCTAGTGGTTTTCCCTACTTTCTTCAATTTAAGTCTGAATTTTGCAATAAGATGTTTATAATCTGAGACACCGTCAGCTCCTGGTTTTGTTTTTGCTGGCTCTATAGAGTTTGTCTATCTTTGGCTGCAATGAATATGATCAACCTGATTTCAGTATTGACCATCTGTTGATGTTCACAGGACTTTCAAAAATATGTTGAATAATAGTAATGGGATTGTGTACCCTTTTATTATTCCTGATATTAGAGGAACTGCTTTAAAGTTTTTCACTGCTGAGAATAGTGTGTGCTGTAGGTTTGTCATACATGACTTTTACCATATTGATGTATATTCTCTCTATGCCCATTTTCTGGGGAGTTTTTATCATAAATAGGTTTTGAAATTTGTCAAAAGCTTTCTTTGCATCTATTGAGATAATCATATGGCTTTTATCTCTCAATTTATTAATATGAAGTATCACATTGTTTGATTTATATATTGAAGAATCTTCACATCCCTAGGATAAAGTCCATTTGATCATGATTATATGATCTTTTTATTGTATGTTGGATTGCTTGCAAGAATTCTGTTGAGCATTTTTGCATCTATGTTGATCAATGATATTAGCTTGTAATTTTCTTTTTCTTTTTTTTTTTTTGGTGGTATCCTTCTCCAGTTTTGGTATTAGGGTAATGGTGGCCTCATAGAATGGATTTTGATGTTTTTCTCCCTCTGCAAATTTTCTGGAGAGTTTGAACCATATCTGTTCTAGTTCTTCTCAGAATGTTTGGTAGAATCACCTATGTAGCCATCTGGCCCTAGACATTTCTGTTGGAAGATTTTGATCACAGTTTCAATTTCAGTGCTTGGGATGGTCTGTTCATATTTTAAGTTTCATCCTGGATCAGTCTTGGAATATTACACTTTTCTAAGAACTTGTCCATTTCTTAGTTATTCATTTTATTGGCATATAGTTGCTCATAGTAGTCTCTTTTAATCATTTGTATTTCTGTATTGTCTTCTGAAATTGTCCTTTTATATTTCTAATTTTATTGACTTGAATCTTATTTTTTTTCTTGATGAGTCTGTCTAATGGTCTGTCAATTTTGTTTATCCTCTTAAAGAACCAGTTTTTAGTTTTATTAATCCTTGCTATTGTCTCCTTCACTTTTTTTTTGTTTTCCATTTATTTCTGCTTTTTTATTTCCGAACCCAGGTATTCTGCACTGCAGGAAGAGCCTTCATTGTCTGAACCTCCAGGGAATAGGGAAAACATCTATAGATATCAATTAAGTGTATCTGGTCCAAATTATCATTTAAAGCTTGTTTTTCCTTATTAAATTTCTGTCTGGATTATCTATCCATTGGTATGGGTGGGATGTTAAACTCCCCCACTATTATCATGTTATTGTCAATTTCCCCTTTAATAGCTGTTAGCATTTACATTATGTTTTGAGGTGCTCCTATTTTGGGTGCATATATAATTATAATTGCTATATCTTCCTCTTGGATTGATCCCTTGATTATTATGTAGTGTCCTTCCTTGTCTCTTGTAATGGTCTTTTTCAAAAGTCTATTTTATCTGATATGAGTATTGCTACTCCCACTTTTTTTTTTTTATTTCTGTTTGCATGGAATACCTTTATTCAGCCCCTCACTTTCAGTTTGTGTTTGTCCCTCGGTTCAAAGTGGGTCTCATATACACAGCATATATAAGGGTCTTGTTTTTGTATTCATTCAGCTAATCTGTGTCTTTTGGCTAGATCATTTAGTCTATTTAAATTTAAGGTAAATTATTGATATGTACATGTGATTAGATTGGTTAGTTTTCTGTGATGATAGTTTTCAGTCTGTCTGCCCTCTGATCGAGAAGGATAAGAGGGTTATGAAAGCTTCCTGATGAGATATGAAGACCTACAAGACTTTCTAGATTTAACACACAAAAAAGATGTCCTTTTCATTATAAGGGACTGCAATGCAAAAGTAGGAAGTCAAGAAACACCTGGAGTAACAGGCAAATTTGGCCTTGGAGTATAGAATGAAACAGGGCAAAGGCTAATAGAATTCTGCCAAGAGATTGCACTGGTCATAGCAAACACCCTCTTCCAACAACACAAGAGAAGACTTTACACATGGATATCACCAGATGGTCAACACTGAAATCAGATTGATTATATTCTTTGTGGTCAAAGATGGAGAAACTCTATACAGTCAGCAAAAACAAGACAGGGAGCTGATTGTGGCTCAGATCATGAACTCCTTATTGCCAAATTCAGACTTAAATTTAAGAAAGTAGGGAAAACCATCAGACCCTTCAGGTATGACCTAAATAAAATCTCTAATGATTATACAGTGGAAGTGAGAAATAGACTTAAGGGACTATATCTGATAGAGTGCCTAATGAACTATGGACAGAGGTAATGACATTTTACAGGAGACAGGGAGCAAGACCATCCTCAAGAAAAAGAAATGCAAAAAAGGAAAATGGTTGTCTGAGAGGCCTTACAAATAGCTGTGAAAAGAAGAGAAGCCAAAACCAAAGGAGAAAAGGAAAGATATACTCATTTGAATTCAGAGTTCCAAAGAATGGCAAGGAGAGATAATAAAGCCTTCCTCAGTGATCAGTGCAAGGAAATAGAGGAAAACAATAGAATGAGGAGGACTAGAGATCTCTTCAAGAAAATCAGAGATACCAAGGGAACATTTCATGCAAAGATGGGCTCAATAAAGGACAGAAATGGTATGGACCTACAGAAGCAGAAGATATTAAGAGGAGGTGGCAAGAATATACAGAAGAACTGTACAAAAAAGATTTTCATGACCTAGATAATCACAATGATGTGATCACTCACCTAGAGCCAGACATTCTGGAATGCAATGTCAAGTGGGCCTTAGGAAGCATCACTATGAACAAAGCTAGTGGAGGTGATGAAATTCCAGTTGAGCCATTTCAAATCCTAAAAGATGATGCAGTGAAAGTGCTGCAATCAATATGGCAGCAAATTTGGAAAACAGCAGTGGCCACAGGAATGGAAAAGGTCAATTTTCATTCCAATCCCTAAGCAGGGCAATTCCAAAGAATTTTCAAACTACCACACGATTTCACTCATCTCACATATTAGCGAATTAATGCTCAAAATTCTCCAAGCCAGGCTTCAGCAATACGTAAACCATGAACTTCCAGATGTTCAAGCTAGATTTAGAAAAGGCAGAGGAACCAGAAATCAAATTGCTAACACCTGCTGGATCATGGAAAAAGCAAGAGAGTTCCAGAAAAGCATCTATTTCTGCTTTATTGACTATGCCAAAGCCTTTGACTGTGTGGATCACAAGAAACTGGAAAATTCTGAAAGAGATGGGAATACCAGACCACCTGACCTGCCTCTTGAGAAACCTATATGCAGGTCAGGAAGCATCAATTAGAACTGGACATGGAACAACAGACTGGTTCCAAATAGGAAAGGAGTACATCAAGGCTGTATATTGTTACCCTGATTATATACAGAGTACATCATGAGAAATTCTGGGCTGGAGGAAGCACAAGCTGGAATCAAGATTGCGGGGAGAAATATCAATAACCTCAGATATGCAGATGACACACCCTTAGTGGCAGAAAGTGAAGAACTAAAGAGCCTCTTGATGAAAGTGAAAGAGAAGAATAAAAATGTTGGCTTAAAGCTCAACATTCAGAAAACTAAGATCATGGCATTCAGTTCCATCACTTCATGGCAAATAGATGGAGAAACAGTGCAAACAGTGGCAGACTTTTTTTTGAGCTCCAAAATCACTGAAGATGGTGACTGCAGCCATGAAATAAAAAGATGCTTACTCCCTGGAAGAAAAGTTATGACCAACCTAGAGAGCATATTAAAAGCAGAGACATTACTTTGCCAACAAATGTCCCTCTAGGCAAGGCTATGGTTTTTCCAGTAGTTATGTATGGATGTGAGAGTTGGACTCTAAAGAAAACTGAGCACAGAAGATTGATGCTTTTGAACTGTGGTGTTGGAGAAGACTCTCGAGAGTCCCTTGGACTGCAAGGAGATCCAACCAGTTTATCCTAAAGGAGATCAGTCCTGGGTGTTCATTGGAAGGACTGATGATAAAGCTGAAACTCCAGTACTTTGGCCACCTGATGAGAAGAGCTGACTCATTTGAAAAGACCCTGATGCTGGGAAAGATTGAAGGCAGGAGGAGAAGGGGACAACAAAGGATAAGATGGTTGGATGGCATCACTGACTAATGGACATGAGTTTGAGTTAGCTCTGGGAGTTGGTGATGGACAGGGAGGCCTGGCATGCTGCAGTCCATGGAGTCACAAAGAGTTGGACACAACTGAACAACTGAACTGAACTGAACTGATTGATATATACAATCCTGTTACCATTTACTTTATCGTTTTGGCTTTGTTTTTGCAGGTCTTTTTTTTCTCTTGTGTTTCCTATCTAGAGAAGTTACTTTTGCCTGTGTTGTAGTATTGGTTTTGTGGTGCTAAATTCTCTTAGCTTTTACTTATTTGTAAAGCTTTTGTTTTCTCCCTTGAATCTGTAGGATATCCCTGATGAATAGAGGAATCTTGGTTGTAGATTTTTTCTTTCATCACTTTAAATATATCCTTCTACTCCTTTCTGGACTGCAGTTTCTGTTGAAAGACCAGCTGTTAGCTTTATGGGGATCTCCTTATATGTTATTCGTTGCTTTTCCCTTGCTGCTTTCAACATTTTTCCTTTGGTTTTAATTTTTGTTAGTTTGTTTAATACATGTCTTGGCATGTTTCCCCTTGGGTTTATCCTGTATGAGATTCTTGGGCTTCCTAGAGCTGAGTAGCTATTTCCTTTCCTGTGTTAGAAAAATTTTCAGCTATAATCTCCTCAAATAATTTTTCATACCCTTTCTTTTCCTTTTCTTTTTCTGAGACCACTATAATTTGAATGTTGGAGTACTTAATGTTGTTCCAGTGTTAGTTGCTCCATTGTGCCTCTTTGTGGTCCCATGGAGTATAGCCCACCAGCTCCTCTGTGTAGAGAATTCTCCAGAGATCTCTGAGAACGTTCTAATTTCTTTTCATTCTTTTTTTCTTTATTCTTCTCTGTTTCAGTCATTTCCACCATTCTATCTTGTAGCTCAGTTATCCATTCTTCTTTTTCAGTTATTCTGCTATGGATGGAGGAGCCTGGTAGGCTGCAGTTCATGGGGTCACTAAGAGTCGGACACGACTGAGCGTCTTCGCGTTCACTTTTCACTTTCATGCATTGGAGAAGGAAATGGCAACCCACTCCAGTGTTCTTGCCTGCAGAATCCCAAGGACGGCAGAGCCTGGTGGGCTGCTTCTATGGGGTTGCACAGAGTCGGACAAGACTGAAGCGACTTAGCAGCAGCAGCAGCAGTATATTTTTATCTCAGTTATTGTATTAGTCATCTCTGATTGTCTATTCTTTCTTTTTTTCTAGGTCCTTGTTAAACGTTTTTTGTATCTTTTTAATCCTGGCCTCCATTCTATTTATCTGTACCTTCATTTCATTTCCAAGATTTTGGATCATCTTTACTATCATTACTCAGAGTTCTTTCTTAGAGTAAACTGCCCCTGTCTTCCTCATTTATTTGGTCTTGTGGACTTTTACTATATTCTTTCATGTGATGCTTATTTCTCTGTCTTTTCATTTTGCTTAAGTTACTGTATTTGGGGCCCTCTATCTGCAGGCTGGAAGGCCATAGTTCCTATTAATCATGGTGTCTGCCCCTTGTGGGTGGGGTTGGACCAGTACCTTTTGAACGTTTTCAGGTTGGAAGGACTGGTGTCTGTGTTCTGGTGGGTGAAGCTGAATTTTGTCTCTCTGAAGGGTAGAGCTGCATCCAGTGGTTTGTTTTGGGATGTCTGTGGATTTTGTATGGCTTTGGACAGGCTTTCTACTAATGGGAAGGATGGTGTTCCTATTTTACTGATGGTTTGGCATGAGGGGTCCAGCATTGGAGCTTGCTGTCCTTTAGATGGGGCCTGGTCTTAGTGTTGAGATGGAGACCTTTGGAAGAGTTCTTGTCAATTAATGTTCCATGGTGTTGGGGGCTGTACAGTGGCCTAATGTCCTGGACTCGGTCTTCCACCTCAGAGGTTCAGGGCCAACCCCTTACTCTAGCAGTTTGACTCCACAAGCCACCCAGCACAGAAGATAAAGAGAAATATATATAGGAGGGGGGGGAAGGAAAAAAAAAGTCATGTAAACAAACAAAACCAAAAGGAACAGACAGATAAAACCCCAAAGCAAATGGTGAAAGCAACACTCATCAGAAAAGAACATCCAAAGAGACTCATACACTCACAAAATTGAAATAAGAGAGGAAAAAGAATAAAAACAGAAACCAGAGAAGAACACAGCAATCAAACCTATAAGTGAAAGTGAATACTAAAAACTAGTCTAGCAAAAATACAAAATCAAAAACATGGGAAAATGCAATATAACTAAAGAGTACTATAAAAATAGGAGGGAAAAGATAAAATAAATTTTTGTAAAAATAAAAGCTTTTAATAAAGGAAAAAGTAAGTTAAAAGTAAAAATGAATGGAATAATAAAAAAGAACAATAGAACAATATGAAAAACAAAAACAAAATACATAAAATATATATAGAGATAAAGTGGTAGTGAGAAGAGTATTCTTCTGTGTCCTCCATTTTCCTAACCATACATTGAGCATGAGCCAATCTGTCTACTCAGGAAGTCCTCTAGTATTTCTAGGAAGGTTTCTGGACCTGCTGTGGATGTTTTGAGGTCAGCTCAGACTCATATCTGGCCTTATTCCAGCTTGTACTTGCTTCCAAAGTCCACAGTTGTTCCCAAAGTCCACAGTGTCAGGCTAATTGAGGGGTAAATTTTCTGTACCTTTAGAGCAATTTACCCTTTTCACACAGGGGCTGTGTGACCAGCTTTGATTTTTCACCCTCCCTCTGCTTGTAGGCCTCCCTCCAATGTCTGCTCCCTACCCAGACAAGAAAGGTGAAAGTGACAGCTTATGAGGGCTTATTTGCTCTTTCAGCCTGGGGAAAGTAAGGGATACATTAGACACAACTGGGATGTGCATATGGTGCCTGCTGCAGCCAAGGCCTGTGGGAAGTTGCTACAGTTCAAACTGGTTTGTGTGCTCCCCCAGGGAAGTTGGCCCCAGGTTGTGTCTTCCTCAACAGAGCCAAGCTGCATAGGCTCCCAGGAATGTGTGGGGAATGTGTGCCTGCTAATGGCTTGGTGGCAGCTGCTACTTCTGGGGTTGGAACCACAGAGCCATTTTCCCCCCATCTCCGGAACTTGCCCTGGCTTTGACAGTGACCAGTTGACCTGCATTTGCCCCTTTGGTATCTCAAACTGCAATCACAGGTAGTCCCACCTCTGGCACTCATGGTATCTTTGGCAGTCTACCTCTGAGGTTGCAGTCCACACCATGGCTCATCCCACCTACGGCACTTGCAAAGGCAGGGTCCTGTGATCTGTGAGTATGTGAAGGTACAGGGTCCCTGTGACAATGATCTCTTGCCTCTCTGGCAGGCTCAGGCTTTTTTCTGGACTCCTTCAGCTGTGTTAAATTAGCCCCCTCAGGAAATCTTCATGGTGGTCGACCCCAGTCCTCTCCCTGAAGTCCAAACTTTGAAGCCCCGAGCCTCAGAACCCAGTCCCTGTTTGCCATGACGGGCTTGCAAACAGCATCTCAGCTGGAAAGTGCTGGTCAACAACAATCCCTGTGATGAATTATCTCCATTTTGCCTTCTGAGCACCTGTTGCTATATTCTCCTCAGAGGTTCCAGAGCTTCCTTTTTCCCCACCCATGCGAGGGTTTCCAAGTGTGAGGAAACTTTCCTCCTTCATGGAGCCCCCTCTGAGCCACAGATGCTTGTTCCAAATCCTTTGTCTCTTTATTTTCCTATATATTTTGCCCTACTTCATTCTGTGGAGATTAGTTTGCCTTTTTGGAAGTCTGGGGTCTTCTGCCAACTTTTAGAAAGTGTACTGAAGGAGTTGTTTCACATGAAGATGTATTTTTGATGTAGCACATTCCCTATGTTATATAAGGAGTAATTCAAATGGCTGGTCAGAAAAGATGCCTAGAAATATAATTTTTGGAGAATCTGAAGGAAATAGAAGGTCATGCAGAGATGTTTAAAGTCTTAAATTGACTTTAAGTCTTAAGAGTCTTAAGACTTAAAGTCTTAAGCTGACTCTTAAGTCTCAAGAGTCTTAAATTCTATCCAGCTTTGCATTTTACTTATGCTTATATTCATCTTATCCATTAGATACAAACAGAAACTGTGCAAAGTATAAAAGGAAAATTATATTATCCCTATATTCTATATACAAAGTTTAGATTTGGAGAACAACCGTAGTTTTCTTAAAGTCATGACCTAAATAGTTTTCTAATTACTAGTTACAGTAACTTTTCCCTCCATCATGTGTTCCTCCTATATCCACACTATATTCAGGCCACAGCAACTCATTTTCAGCTGGGCATAATCTTAAACAAAGGGGACAATCAGAGATTTGTGACTAGCAAGCCAAACATAGGGTAAGAGATAACGGCTGTTAAGATCCTTTTGAGAACTCTCTGGAGGAAGAGTAGGAGTAGGAGAGTTGTCTTTTAGTGACAGTTTCCTTGATGCGGAAACTTTTGCCCTTAATTTGGCAAAAAGTCTTGAGATGAACATACTGCTGCTGCTGCTGCTGAGTCACTTCAGTCGTGTCCGACTCTGTGTGACCCCATAGACGGCAGCCCATCAGGCTCCCCCATCCCTGGGATTTTCCAGGCAAGAATACCGGAGTGGGTTGCCAGGTCCTTCTCCAATGCATGAAAGTGAAAAGTGAAAGTGAAATCACTCAGTCGTGTCCGACCCTCAGCGATCCCATGGACTGCAGCCCTCTAGGCTCCTCCGTCCATGGGATTTTCCAGGCAAGAGTACTGGAGTGGGGTGCCATTGCCTTCTCCGGATGAACATACTACTAAGTCTGTTTTACATAAGAACACTACAGCCTCACAATGTCAAAAAACTTATCCAAGCCCACAGAGTTATAGACTAGAAACGTTCATGATTTAAACATTAGTGATACATTTGACCCAAATGTGTGTGTGCTATTGAAAAAGAAAGTAATTATAAAGTCTTAACATAATTAAAAAATCTTAACCTAGTCTTCTCAATCATTTTCCTAACAGCCAGCTGTACATCTTTGTTCCTGAGGCTGTATACCACAGGGTTCAACAGTGGGGTGATGATGGTGTAGGTCACTGTAACCAGCCTGTCTTTTCCTGATGTATATTTGGCTGAGGGTCGCAGGTAGACAAAGGAAGCACAGCCATAGTGGACAACGACCACAATGAGATGGGAGGCACAGGTGGAGAATGCTTTTCGTTTGCCTTCAGCTGATGAGATCTTCAGGATAGCAGAGGCAATAAATCCATAAGAGATGAAGATGAAGATCAAGGGCACAACAAGGACCAAGACCCCACCAATGAAGATGACCAGTTCATTAATGTAGGTTTCAGCATAAGCAAGGCGGATGACTGGTGAAATGTCACAAAAGTAATGGTTGACCTTGTTGGAGCCACAGAAAGGGAGGCTAAAGACCAAAGTTGTTCCCAATAAAGATATTAGGAAACCACTGACAATACAAGTCACTGCCAGTTGCCCACAAACTCTCCAGCTCATGAGAATGGGGTAGTGCAAAGGCTGACAGATGGCAGCATAGCGATCATAGCCCATCACTCCCAGAAGCAGGCAATTGGTGACAGCAAAACCAAGAAAGAAGTACATCTGTGAAGCACAACTCACAAAGGACATTGTCCTGAACACAGAGAGCAGATTGATAAGCATCTTGGGCAGAATGACAATCGTGTAGAAAGTTTCAGAGGTAGAAAGGACACATAGAAAGAAGTACATGGGTGTGTGGAGGCTGTGATCCAAGTAGATTACTGAGATGATGGTGATGTTTCCACTCAAGATGATCAAATAGAGGCAGAGAAAGACCACAAAGAGGATAAGTTGCAATTCCCCAAGACTGGAGAAACCCAGAAGGAAGAACTCAGTAACACAGGAGGAATTGGCCATGGAGAGTTGATCCCATTGAATAAAGTCAATATGATCAAGTCCAGAGTCCTTTGAAACTAAGAAATCAGGGAGATTTAACCTTCATAAAGTCACCAGTCTGGTATGAAAGAGAAATAATAGGTGTGGGAGAGAAAAAAGGAAACCAAGATAAAATAATAAAGCATTTTACAATAAACTAAGTGAAATGTATCCTAAATTAATATGTGCCCACATTGCTAATTTTCTGCAAATGATTTTAGCAGAGAATTTGGGGACAAGTGTTCAAATGAAATGGACAGATATTTGCTCAAAGTGTATTCTCCTGCCACCTAAGAAATATAGTCCCTGCTTGTAGATTTATGTAATCTCTGCTTAGTTTGTTGATAATCTAATCCTCAAAAAAACTTTTATCTACATTAATTGTGATTTTAAGTAATCATAATTTTATCCATATTACTGATACATATATTCCACAAGGAATACCACCAGTGTATGAAGATCTACAGCCCACATGATTTTAATAGTTTCTTCATCTAGGTCAGTCAGTAATCATTGATTTGTTTTTTTCTTGCTTATCCTTAAAACACAGAATTCTCTTTCAATACTAACAACATACCCCATTTCGATGCAGTCATTTGTTGAAATTAATTTGGCTTACAACTACAGCTACTGTTTTAGAATTAGTGTATGGTTCCTCTACAGACTCTAGCATTAGTTTTTTTTTTTTTTTTTTTTCCCAGCATTCACTGTCTTCCCACTTGGTTATATATCTTATTCTTGATATACCTGACTTGGAAACCCAACAGACTGTTGTTCCCAGGCTCCATCTCTGAATTCTTGAGCAGGAAGGCTCAGATACTTTCCCTGATGACTCTGACACAGTTCTTACTGCTGGTACTAGATTACATATTCTTATTTGAAACATTCTTATCCTCTCCAACCTATCATCCAAATCTGTTCCTTTACCTGAGTTCTGTATCTCAGTAAGAAGTTTCCAAAGCTGCTTAGTCATCCAAGCTGTATACTTCTGGAGCATATTTAAACACATGAAAATTCTCATCCTCCACATTGTATCAGTTTTTTATTGTGTGTGTGTGTGTGTGTAAAACACATCTATGATACATTTTCCCCCCATTTTTTCAGAAATTAACTCTTAACCTGCATTATTACAAGAGCATTTTGAATGGACTCCGAGGAGTCTGTCTCTTCCCATTCTGTCACCTTCTTAAGAGCAGTAGAGTTGTCTTTTTATAGGGCAAATTCTATCCTATTAACAAAACTAAATGACCTTCAATTATTTATAAAGTTAAAGTAATTATATTCTGTCTTTCATACTGTTTCCAAACATACCTTTCCTCTCATAACTGTCAATATACATATTCCTTCAAATGAACTTTAGCATAGAGAAAATTTGAACAATCATTTCCTTTTACATACTATCCCCTACATCTGGAAATAGTGCAAATTTGAAGTGAAATTGGTCAGTCATGTCTGACTGTTTCCTACCCCATGGACTGTAGCTACCAGGCTCCTCCATCCATGGAATTTTCCAGGCAAGAGTACTGGAGTGGGTTGCCATTTCCTTCTCCAGGGTATCTTCCTGACCCAGGGATTGAACTCGGATCTCATGCACTGCAGGAAGACTCTTTATCACCTGAGCCACCAGGGAAGTGTGTATTTATTCTCATTTTATTCTTCTTCTTTTAATTGTGCAATCTTCTTTAAATTCTCAAAGTGGCATGTACTCATTGATCCTTCCTACAACTTCTTGGTTTTTCTGTATTATTTTATCTGGGAACCTTTAGCAATCATAAAAACTGTATTGGCTTTGCCATTAGTATTTTAAGCTTATCTCTGATTCCACAAATTATAACTTACCAGAGAAAGAAATTGCATACCCACACATGACATGCTGTCTAGTATATACTAGTCCTCGAAAACTTATTGAAGAAACAAAGTGACCAATAACAATAACACCAGTTTCTCTTGGTTATTCTCTAAGTTATTTTGGAAAACTCCCAGGTAGATGGCATTTGATTTCAGGGATTTTCTAAACTTGTTCCTTTGCTATTAATCTAGCATACAATGTTAACCTTCTGCTTCAACATTTCATGATGAAAAATCTCTCTAAAATTGTTCTCTAAATGCAGAGACAAATGCTTCATTAAAAATTGCTGTCATCCCCCAAACTATAATTAATTCTGCTGCATGTTACATATGATGGTTATTAAGAGAGTAAATGGGCTTTCCAAGTGGTGCAATGGTAAAGAATACACCTGCCAATGCAGTAGATGCAGGAGATGCACATTCGATCTCTGGGTCAGGGAAGATCCCTGGAACAGGAATTGGCAATCCACTCCAGTATTCTTGCCTGGAAAATTCCATGGACTGCAGAGCCTGGTGGGCTACTGCCCATGGGATCACAAAGAGACAAACACAACTAAGCAACTGAGCATGCACACATAAGAAATTAAACCCTAAGAGTTCTAATCACAAGAAAAAATATATAATTATTAATATTTTTCTCTAGTTCTTTAAGATTTTACCTATTTGAGATGATGGGAGTTCATTAAACTTGTGATAATCATTTCAAGATATATGTAAATCAGATTATTATGCCATATACGTTATGCTTATATAGTGTTGTATGTCAATCATGTTTCATTAAAACTGGAAGAAAAAATGCTGCTTTCTCATTTTCTTTCTGATTATTGGGAATTTTCTCCATTGTCTCACTAAGTAAACTTTTAATTTTAATAGTGCTTTATTATTTGTCAACCCACTCCAGTATTTTTGCCTGGGAAATCCCATGGACAGAGGAGTCTAGCAGGAGACTAGCAGGCTATAGTCCATGGGGTCACAAGAGAGCCAGAAGCTACTTAGCAACTAAACAACAATAATTGATCTCAAAGTACTCTATAAACAGCAAAATATCTAAGTTTTTTGTTCTTTTGCTTAAACAAAGGTCTAGTAAAATTTTGAAATGGAACTTTTGAATTACTTCATCTGTTGTTTGTTTTTGTTGGTTTTAGTCGTTAGATCTTGTCTATTTTGCAACCACACGGACTGTAGTTTACCAGGTTCCTCCATCCATGGGATTTCCCATGCAAGCATACTGACATGGGTTGCCATTTCCTTCTCCAGGGGAACTTCCCAACCTAGGTATCGAACCCACATCTCCTGCATTGATCACCATGGAAGCCTTATCTGTAAACTTTATAAACAAGAAGTACACATTGCACTTTTGACCAGAACAAATACTCCCATATTATTCCTCCTGGGATATAATCTCTATCTTTTCAACTTCCTTTCTTTAAGTATTTTCTCTTTTACAAGATCATCCTCAGAAAGCACAGTGACTAGCTATCCAAAGAAAGACAGAGCTTCTGAAAGGAAAGAAAACCCACATTATTCAGTGGCTATTCCATGGCCCTCCCTGTCAACTGCTTCAACATATCACATAATTTTTCAAACTCATCCTCAGAACGTGTGTGGCAACTGAAGTTGGAAAAGAAATTTACTTTGGAAAATATTGGCTGTACTTAACCCAGTCTGGGATATTGTATAAAATATTGATATTGGTAAATAGGAAAAATGCTTTAAATATAGCTATTGATTTATTCATTTGACAAATATTTATGGAGTTTCTGTAACATGTCAGGTACTATCCTAAGAACTGTGGGTAAATAAAAGAAGAAATGACAAGTTCCTTGGTTACAAGTAGTCTATTGGAGATAAGATATTTACACAAAGTAGAACATGAAGCACCATGAAACAAATATGGGAATTCTGTAGGGGGGAAAGTTTTGCTACTTACAGAATCTGGGATCTGAGATAGCTGCATGGCAGAGAGATGACAGCTGAAATGAGTTAGGGAATTTATTTTGAATTTGGAAGTGCAGACTTGGACAGGAAAGAAAATAAAGGCCCTTCAGATCATTACATTACATTATATATTTTACAAAAGAACCATAGGGAGGCTGCTGCCACAGTCCTTGGGGTATGCAAGCAAACAAGTGGTATTGCTGGGTTTTTTTTTTTTTGTTTTTTGTTTTTTTAATTTGGAGAGGGGGATATTTTGTGTTCAAAGAAACCTTGGGAAAAAATGAAAAGATGGAAAAGGACATAAGATAATTAAACTGCCTTCTCAAAAAGTAGCAAAAGAAAGCTGATTTTTCATTATTTTGTTTCATCACCTACAAAGTAAAGCCAATTTCTTAAGTTGATTAAAAAGGCAACTAATTTTATCCTCTATCAACATTTGCAACCTAAATTTTAATAACAGAGAACTTGCATTAAAATGCACACAGTTTTCCAACACGCTTTTATACTTCAAGACTTCATAGAAAGGGAGAGAGGGAATTCTCAGCCTTGAATGTCTTTTAAGTTTCATCTGTGGCCCACTCATTCTTCATGCTGTTACAGGCACCAGTATTGAACTTTCTTTAATCAGTCTAGGGAGAATTTGTTGTTTCTAGTGTACCTAAAGCTTAGTATATTTAGAGGTTGTTTCATGTGTCTTTATTTTCTCCTGATTGTCTCTCCAATAGACTAGACAACATCAACGATAAATTCCACAACATATGCCTTGTGTATCATCAAAACATAATCTATATTTAAATATATGGAATATGTGAAATATAAAGACTTGATGAATAAATAGTTCATTAATGAATTATTGATAATAATGATCTCAGTTAGCTTATTTTATAGCAGCTTGGCCCCGTTTGTACCATCATATGCCTCATAGGTAAAATTACTTTGTGTTTCCATATGTTCCATATTCCACTTAAATTTGTCATCTTTCTTTCTTATATTGCATGAAATATGAAAATTTTCATGAAAAAATTCAAAACTTATCCTGCGGCCCTACCTTCTTCTTACTGTGGTCTTTACTTTTATCCTTACATTTTTCAGCATCCAATTGCCCCATTGATAATTTGACCAGTTTTTCTATTTTCCAATACTAACAACTAGGGGGAAACAGATCAGTAGCTCCATGAAAAACCTACAGTTTAAAAAGTTTGATGTAAAAATAAATGATGAGATTGTCACTGCTCTTCTCAATAAGAAAATAAAAGTCCTTAAATAAAATGTTTATATTGTTTCAAATGAGAATTTAATGCCCAGTGACATGCTGATGTCTTTACTCTCAGACACATTGTGGAATCTTCTATTAAACTTTCTGGTGAAATTTGCCAAAATTACCTTCCCTATCATAATGTCCCAGGCTCTTCTTCCATTTTCTACAAATTCTAGACCAGTATAAGAGAGCTATATACATTGCTCAACACAAAAATTCCACCTTTGCCTTGGATAGTTTAGGTGTGTCCCCAATGAGTATGACAATGGTCTTTCCTTTTTACATCAGCAATGACCTCAATGCTTTGTTTGTTATTGAGATCTCTATCTCCATAGGGAGCTAATTACCACATTCTGTCCAATTCTTGTCCATAATATCCCCAGTTATCAAGTAGAACTATAGTAATACACTATGAGAATTAGTTGGTCAAATACAAGGCCCTTTCTAACAAATTGTGGCATTAATTGGTTACCTCATAGAAATTCTCTGGGGACTTATTAAAGTGTTAAATTTTTCTTGGTCTTATTTGTTAAAACAGACATAGTAGAACTACTTCCTGTGAGTATCCCTACCTAATGGCTAAATTTTTGTACTCAAACTGGCAAAAAATATTCCCTTCATATTCTCCTTTCTGAAAGTTAGCAGGGGAAGAAAGACACAAAGAATAGAGAGCATAATATTAGAATATCAGAAGCAACAAAAGTCTTTCAGACACATGGGAAAACAATTTTTTCCTGGAATATAATGTGACCATGATTGATATTTGTTCAACAAACAAAGAAAGAAGATTTGGGTTGTAGAGTAAAATGTCACAGTGCCCTTGTTACAGGTGTTAGCTGAGACTTCTCCCTTAGTAAGATTACTTTCTAATTTCATATTGCATATTTATTCCCTCTGCCAGTGAGTCCATATACTTTGGGCTAAAAATGGGAAAATATTGTACTAGATACTCAACGATGTCTCTCTTAGGGACCCATGTGACCCACTCTTGTATAAGTTACATCAGAGGTGCCAGAGGGATGGAAACGGAGGAGGAAATTCCAAGGTACTAAATAAGAATTTGATGACTAGGATTTAGTAACTTTACTGTTCTTCAGTTATGTCATAAATTGGGACCATAGCTAGACTTTCTGGAAATCCTTTAGTGAAAAAATTCATCAGCAGTCTATATCTTTCCACTGAATCTGGGTAGGCCAAATGTCTACTTAAATCAATAGATTATAGCAAACGTGATGGCATAGTGGTTTACAAACTTTGGTCTCTAGAGTCTGCCAGTTTCTACTCCCTAACTCGGAATATCAACTTTGGTTCCCTAGACAGAGTTTTTATTTTTATTTTTATTTTTTTTACTTTAAATTTATTTAATTGGAGGCTAATTACTTTACAATAATGTATTGGTTTTGCGATACATCAACATAAATCCACCACGGGCATACACATGTTCCTCATCCTGAACCCCCCTCCCACCTCCCTCCCCGTACCATCCCTCTGGGTCATCCCAGTGCACCAGCCCCAAGCATCCTGTATCCTGCATAGAACCTGGACTGGCGATTCATTTCATATATGATATTATCCATGTTTCAATGCCATTCTCCCAAATCATCCCACCCTCTCCCTCTCCCACAGAGTCCATAAGACTGTGCTATACATCTGTGTCTCTTTTGCTATCTCACATACAGGGTTATCGTTACCATCTTTCTAAATTACATATATATGCGTTAATATACTGTATTGGTGTTTTTCTTTCTGGCTTACTTCACTCTGTATAATAGGCTCCAGTTTCATCCACCTCATTAGAACTGATTCAAATGTATTCTTTTTAATGGCTGAGTAATACTCCATTGTGTATATGTACCACAGCTTTCTTATCCATTCATCTGCTGATGGACATCTAGGTTGCTTCCATGCCCTGGATATTATAAACAGTGCTGCGATGAACAGTGGGGCACATGTGTCTCTTTCCCTTCTGGTTTCCTCAGTGTGTATGCCCAGAAGTAGGATTGCTGGGTCATAAGGCAGTTCTATTTCCAGTTTTTTAAGGAATCTCCACACTGTTCTCCATAGTGGCTGTACTAGTTTGCATTCCCACCATCAGTGTAAGAGGGTTCCTTTTTTCCCACACCCTCTCCAGCATTTATTGCTTGTAGACTTTTGGATAGCAGCCATTCTGACTGATGTGAAATGGTACCTCATTGTGGATTTCATTTGCATTTCTCTGATAATAAGTGATGTTGAGCATCTTTTCATGTGTTTGTTAGCCATCTGTATATCTTCTTTGGATAAATGTCTGTTTAGCTCTTTGGCCCACTTTTTGATTGGGTCATTTATTTTTTGGAATTGAGCTGCAGGAATTGCTTGTATATTTTTGAGATCAACACACAGAAATCCCTTGCATTCTTATACACTAATAACGAGAAAATAGAAAGAGAAATTAAGGAAACAATTCCATTCACCATTGCAAAGAAAAGAATAAAATACTTAGGAATATATCTACCTAAAGAAACTAAACACCTATATATAGAAAACTATGAAACACTGGTGAAAAAAATCAAGGAGGACACTAATAGATGGAGAAATATACCATGTTCATGGATCAGAAGAATCAATATAGTGAACATGAGTATACTACCTAAAGCAATCTATAGATTCAGTGCAATCCCTATCAAGCTACCAATGGTATTTTTCACAGAGCTAGAACAAATAACTTCACAATTTGTATGGAAATACAAAAAACCTTGAATAACCTATGCAATCTTGAGAAAGAAGAATGGAAGTGGAGAAATCAACCTACCTGACTTCAGGCTCTACTACAAAGCCACAGTCATCAAGACAGTATGGTACTGGTACAAAGACAGAAATATAGATCAACAGAACAAAATAGAAAGCCCAGAGACAAATTCACTCACCTATGGACACCTTATCTTTGACAAAGGAGGCAAGAATATACAATGGAGAAAAGACAACCTCTTTAACAAGTGGTGCTGGGAAAACTGGTCAACCACTTGTAAAAGAGTGAAACTAGACCACTTTCTAACACCATACACAAAAATAAACTCAAAATAGATTCAAGATCTAAACGTAAGACCAGAAACTATAAAACGCCTAGAGGAGAACATAGGCAAAACACTCTCCAACATAAATCACAGCAGAATCCTCTATGACCCACCTCCCAGAATATTGGAAATATAAGCAAAAATATACAAATGGGACCTAATTAAAATTAAAAGCTTCTGCACAACAAAGGAAACTATAAGCAAGGTGAAAAGACAGCCTTCAGAATGGGAGAAAATAATAGCAAATGAAGCAACTGACAAATAACTAATCTCAAAAATAGACAGCACTTTTTAAATTGAAACATAGCTGATATTAGATTAGTTTCAAGTATACAACATAGTGATTCAATTTTTTCATGGATTATACTCCCTTTACTATTATTGTAAAATATTGGTTATATTCCCTCTGTTTATAATATAAATTGGTGGCTCATATGGTAAAGTATCTGCCCACAATGCAGGAGACCTGGGTTTGATCCCTGGGTCAGGAAGATCCCCTGGAGAAGTGAATGTCAACTCACTCCAGTATTTTTGCCTGGATAATTTCATGAACAGAGGAGCCTAGCAGGTTCCAGTCCATGGGGTCACAGAGTTGGACACAACTGAGCAACTAACTCACACACACACACACACACACACTATATATATATATATATATATATATATATATATACTTTCCACTGAATCTGGGTAGGCCAAATGACTACTTAAATCAATAGATTATAGCAAACATGATGGCATAGTGGTTTACAAACTTTGATCTCTAGAGTCTGCCAGTTTTTATATATATATATATATATATATATATATATATATATATATATCTGGCAGTTTATTTGTGTCATACATAGTAAATTATATCTCTTAATCTTCTATTTCCATCTTTCCCATTCCACCTTCCCTCCCCCATTGATATCTACTGGATTGTTCACTATATCTGTGAATTCTTTTTTTTTTTTTTTCAGACTCTGCATATAAACATAGTGTACAATATTTGTCTTTGTCTGTTTAATTTCATTAAGTATAATGCCTTCCAAGTTCATTCAAATTATTGCAAATGGCAAAATTTCATTCTTTTCATGACTAAGTAACATTCCATTGTATATGTGTGTGTATATATGTGTATATATTCACTCAGTAACAGTGAATCTCTAGAGAGAGAGAGAGACAGAGAGAGAGAGATTCTGTACTTTGGCTATTTAAATAAAGCTACTATGAACATTAGGGTGCATGTATCTTTTTTAATTATTGCTTTCATTTACTTTAGATATATGTCAAATGGAATTGCTAGATCATGTGGTAGTTCTATTTTAAGTTTTTCTGATGAAACCCAATAGTGTTTTCCATAGTGGCTGTACTAGTTCAGATTCTCATAAACAGTGTGCTGCTGCTGCTGCTAAGTCACTTCAGTCGTGTCTGACTCTGTGCGACCCCAGAGACGGCAGCCCACCAGGCTCCCCCGTCCCTGGGATTCTCCAGGCAAGAACACTGGAGTGGGTTGCCATTTCCTTCTCCAATGCAGGAAAGTAAAAAGTGAAAGTGAAGTCGCTCAGTCGTGTCCGACTCTTAGCGACCTCATGGACTGCAGCCTACCAGGCTCCTCTGTCCATGGGATTTTCCAGGCAAGAGTACTGGAGTGGGGTGCCACTGCCTTCTCTGAAACAGTGTGCTAGATTTCTCTTTTTCCCTTATACTTGCCAACATTTGTTATTCATAGACTTTTTGATGATAGTAATTCTTACATTGTGGTTTTGATTTGCACTTCTCTATTAGTGATATTGAGCATACTTTCATGTGTCTTTCATCTGTATGTCTTTGGAAAACTGTCTATTCAGAACTTCTACTCATTTTTTAATGTTTTTTTATATTGAGTTGTATGAGCTGTTTATATATTTTGAATATTAACCCCTTACCAGTCACATAATTTGCATTTATTTTTTCCTATTCAGCAGGGAAAACATTTTGTCACTGGTTTCCCTTTCTGTGCAAAATTTTTTATGTTTAATTGGGTCCATTTGCTTATTTTTGCTTTTGTTCCATATGGGGTAGGAGACATTCCTCCCCCCTAAAAAAATGCTATGATTTCTGTCAAAACATATTCTGCTTATATATTTTTTATTTTTTATTAATTAGAGGATAATTGTTTTTCAGTATTGTGTTGGCCTCTGCCACACATCAACATGAGTCAGCCACAGGTGTATGTATGTCCTCTCCCTCCTTCCTCTTTCCCATGACATCCTGCCCCTCTAGCTTGTCACAGAGCACTGAGCTGAGCTCACCATGATACACGGCAAATTCCCATTTGCTATCTATTTTACATATGGTAATGTATATGTTTCCATGTTGTTCTCCCAATTTGTCCCACCTTTTCCTTCCCCCACTGTGACCACAAGTCTGTTCTCTATCTCTGCATCTCCATTACTGTCCTGCAAATAGGTTCATCAATACCATCTTTCTAGATTCTATACACATGTGCTAATATGCAATATTTGTCTTTCTCCTTCTGACTTATTTCATTTTGTATAATAGGCTCAGCTTCATCCACCTCATTAGGACTGATTCAAATGCATTTGTTTTATTGCTGGGTAATATATCATTATATATGTGTACCACAATTTCTGTATCCATTCATTTTTTGATGGAGATCTAGGTTGTTTCCATGTCCTAATTATTGTAAAAAGTGGTGCAAAAACATTGGGGTACATGTGTCTCTTTCAATTATGGTTTTCTCAGCTTATATGCCCAGTAGTGGGACTGTTGAGTCATATGGTAGTTCTGTTTATTTAATTTATCTGCAGAGTACATCATGCAAAATGTGGGGCTAGATGAAGCACAAACTGGAGTCAAGATTACTAGGAGAAATATCAACAACCTCAGATATGCAGATGATACCATATTAATGGCAGAAAGCAAAGAGAAACTAAAAAGCCTCCTGATGAAGGTGAAAGAGGAGAGTGAAAAAACTGGCTTAAAACTTAGCATTTAAAAAACTAAGATAGTAGCATCTGGTCCCATCACTTCATGACAAATGGATGAGGAAGCAAAAGAAACAGTGACAGATTTCATTTTCTTGGGTTTCAAAGTCACGACAGACAGTTACTGCAGCCATGGAATTAAAAGATGCTTGCTCCTTGAAAGAAAAGCTATACAAACCTATACAGCATATTAAAAAACAGAGACACCACTTTGCTGACAGAAGTCCATATGGTTAAAGCTATGGCTTTTCCAGTAGTCATGTATGGACATGAGAGCTGCACCATAAAGAAGGCTGAGTGCCAAAGAATTGATACTTTCAAATTGTGGTGCTGGAGAATACTCTTGAGAGTCCTTTAGACAGCAAGGAGATCAAACCAGTCAGTCCTAAAAGAAATCAGTCCTGAATAGTCATTGGAAGGACTGATGCTGAAGCTAAAGCTCCAATACTTTGGCCATTTGATGGGAAGAAGTGACTCATCGGAAAAGACCCTGATGCTGGGAAAGATTGAGAGCAAGAGGAGAAGAGGGAAAAGAGGATGAAATGGTTGGATGGCATCACTGACTCAATGGGCATGAGTTTGAGCAAACTCAGGGAGATAGTGAAGGACAGGGAAGCCTGGAATGCTGCAGTTCATAGGGTCACAAAGAGTCAGACATGACTTGGTGACTGAACAACAATAAATGGTAGTTCTACTCCTAGTTTTTTGAAGACTCTCCATACTGTTCTCCATAGTGGCTGTATCAATTTACATTCCCATCAACAGTGCAAGAGGGTTTGCTTTTCTCCATATCCTCTCTAGCATTTGTTGTTTGTAGCTTTTTTAAATGATGGCAATCTGACCAGTGTGAAGTGATTCTTCATTGTAGTTTTGGTTTGTATCTAATAATGAGCCATGTTGAGCATCTTCTCATATGTTTGCTGGCCATCTGTATGTCTTTTTTGGAGAAATGTCTTGTTTAGGTCTTCCAACCATTTCATTGAGTTGAAATGGTGTTTTTCAACTCAATTAATAAGCTCAAGTAGCTCATTGAGAGTCATGACTTACCTGAATATTTTGGAGATTAATCCTGTCAGTTGTTTAGTTTGCAATTATTTTATCCCATTCTGAGAGTTGTCTTTTAATCTTGTTTAATTTTTCCTTTGCTTTGCAAAAGCTTTTATGCTTAAGTCTCATTTCTTTACTTTTGTTTTTATTTCCATTACTCTAGAAGGTGAGTCAAAGAGGATCCTGCTGTGATGTACTACCTATGTTTTCCCCTAAGAGCTCTATAGTTTCTGGCCTTACATTTAAATCTTTAATCCATGTTGAGGGGGGGGGGGTGTGTGTGTGTCTGTGTGAGTGAGTGTGTGTGTATGGTGTCAGAAAGTGTTCTGGTTTCATTGTTATACATTTTTCCTTTTGTTCCCTATGTAACAGAAGGAGGTAGGAGACAGATCAAAAAAAAAATTGCTATGATTTCTCTCAAAGCATGTCCTGACTTTTTTTTTTCTAGAAGTTTTATAGCTTCCAGTCTTACATTTAGGTTTTTAATCAATTTTGAATTTATTTTTGTATGGTGTAAGAAAATGTTCTAATCTTTTCCTTTAACATGTAGCTAGTTTTCCACTTTTCTCAAAATAATTCATTGAAGAGACTGTCTTTTCTCCAGTGCATATTCTTGCTTTGCTTGTTATAGATTAACTGATCTTCTGATCATAGGTATATGGGTATATTTCAAAACAGCACATACTGTTTTGATGACTATAACTTTGTAATATGATCTAAAATCAGGAGTGTGATACCTCCAGCTTTGTTGTTTCATCTCAAAATTGCTTTGGCTATTGAGGGTCTTTTATGGATATACATAAATTTTAGGATTATTTGTTCTACCTCTGTGAAAATATGTTGTACTGACTCTGTATATTGCTTTCAATAGTAAGGACATTTTAACAATATTAATTCTTCTAATCTAAAAACACAGGATATATTTTCATTTCTTTGTATCATCTTCAATTCCTTTCATTGTTTTACAGTATTCAGAGTACAGGTCTTTCACATCTTGGTTAAACTTATGTCTAGGTATTTTATTCTTTTTGATGTGATTTTAAATGGAATTATTTCATATGTGATATGTCCAGGTTCGATGCACAATACTGGATGCTTGGGGCTGGTGCACTGGGACGACCCAGAGGGATGGTGTGGGGAGGGAGGAGGGAGGAGGATTCAGGATGGGGAACACGTGTATACCTGTGGCAGATGCATGTTGATATATGGCAAAACCAATACAATATTGTAAAGTTAAAAAATAAAATTAAATTAAATTTAAAATAAATAAATGGAATTGTTTTCTTGTTTTTCCCTTCTGACAGTTCATTATTGGTGTATATAAAAAGAGCAGATTTCAGTGAGTTAATCTTGTATCCTGCACCTTTACTAAATTTATTTATTAGGTCTAATATTTTTGTGGAGACTTTAGCGTTTCCTATGTTTAGTATCATGTCAACTGCAAATAGTGACAGTTTACCTCTTCTAATTTGGATGACTTTTATTTCTTGTTATTGTTTGTTGTGGCTACAATTTTCAACATTATGTTAAATAGAAGTGTTAAGAATGGATATCCTTGTCTTGTTCCTGACTTTAGAGGAAAAGTTTTCAGCTTTTCACCACTGAGTATCATGTTAGCCGTGGGTTTGTTATAAATGGGTTTTATTATGTTAGGATATACTCTCTCTATACCAATGTTGATGAGAGTTTTTATCATGAATAAATATTATTTTTTTTCCAATTCTTTTTCTGCATCTACTGAGATCATCGTGTAATTTTTGTCCTTTAGTTTTGTTAACATGGTGTATAACATTGATGAATTTGCAGATATTGAACCATCCTTGTATCTCTGGAATAAATCCCATTTGATCATGGTGTATGAGTCAGATTATGTATTTTTGAATTAGGTTTACTAAAATTTGTTGGGGATTATTGTCTCTACATTCATCAGAGATATTGGCCTATAATTTTCTTGATTTCTGGTTTTGGTATCAGGGTAATGGGGGGTCTTGAATAATATATAAAATTGGAGGTATTTCCACCTCTTCAATTTGAGGGAATAATTTGATAATAAATATTAGTTCTTCTTTATGTGTTTGAATTTGCCCTGTGAATTTATCCTGTCCTGGACTTCTGTTTGCTGGGAGATTTTGTTTCTTTTTAAAATTACAAATTTAATTTTATTTCTAATGGTAAGTTTGTTTAGACTGTATATTTCTTTCTAAGTCAGTATTAAGAAATGTATATTTCTAGAAATTCATCCATTTCTTCTGGGTTAGCACATTTGATGGCATATAATTGTTTTTAGTAGTCTCATGATTTTTTTTCATATCTCTGTGCTATTGGTTGCTATTTCTCTTATTCCATCTTTGATTTTGTTTATTTTGATCTTATCTCTTTTTAGTTATTGAGCTTCATGTGTGAATTTTTTGTAATTAAAAAAAAAAAACAGGTTTTTGTTTCATTTGTATTTTTGATTGTTTGTTGGTCTCTAATTTATTTTCTCTCTTCTCTTTCTTTTCCCTCATTCTACTGACTAACTATAGCTTTGCTTGTTCTTCTTTTTCTAATTCCTTTAAATGGTATGTTACATAGTTTATTTGATATTTATATTCTTTCTTGAGGTAGGCCTGTGTCACTGTAAACTTTCCTCTTAAAATTGCTTTTGTTGCATCTCTTAGATTTTGGAAGTTATGTTTTATTTTAATTTGTCTTGAGATATTTCTGAGTTCTTTTTTTTTTTTTTTCAGGGCAAGATATAACTTTTAATTAAATTGGGATGAGGGGAAACATCCATTTAGCTGCATCAAAGTGGATTTTTTTTTTTTTATTGTCGCCTTGTTTATTTTTTATTTTTTTCTAATTTTATTTTATTTTTAAACTTTACATAATTGTATTAGTTTTGCCAAATATCAAAATGAATCCACCACAGGTATACATGTGTTCCCCATCCCGAACCCTCCTCCCTCCTCCCTCCCCATACCATCCCCTTGGGCCGTCCCAGTGCACCAGCCCCAAGCATCCAGCATCGTGCATCGAACCTGGACTGGCAACTCGTTTCCTACATGATATTTTACATGTTTCATTGCCATTCTCCCAAATCTTCCCACCCTCTCCCTCTCCCACAGAGTCCATAAGACTGTTCTTATTTGAAGAAAAAAAGAAATTTTTCACTGACCTATTGGTTTTTCAGTAACATGTTGTTTTGTCTCTGCATGTTTTTGTTTTGTTTTGTTTTGTTTTTTGTCATTTTTCTTACCATAATTTATTTCTAGTATCATACTGTTATGACAAGAAAAAAAAATGCTTGGTATAATTTCTGTTCCCTTAAATTTGTTAAGACTTGTTTTGTGGTAGTATTTTATCTATCCTGGAGAAAGTTCCCTGTGCACTTGGTGGAGAGGGGGAAACTATATATATACTGATGTTTTTTGGATAAAACAGCCTGTATACTTCTATAATTTCAATTGACTTGGCATAAATAAGGGCATGGGCTGATGCTATCCAAGCCCCAGTCAGAATTCTGGACCACTTCTGACCCTCTGCTCCCAGGATGCCAATAATGGCTGCCAGCACTCTGATGGAATATTGGGCTTATCTGAGCAGACTCTGTCCCCTGAAACTGGACTCTCCCCTGCTGCAGTACCTTCACCCTAGTGTGGAGCTGTGTCACAGAGAAAGAGGGACCAGAAAGGGGCTAGGGTGAGCACTGGGATGGTTGTGGAAAGCTGGCCACAATTTTGGGCAGTTTCAATCTGTTTCTTCCACCTTGTTTGGTGTGTAAGCAAGCATGTGCATGTGCTTCATGAGTAGGGCCTAGGTTCTACAGCCCTGCTGTCAGTCCCACTGCTTTTCAAACCAGCTAATGACCTAGACTTTCTAGTGTCAGACCTCAGGAAAGTGGCAAGCAATATTTGGTTTCAACTGCTTGATCGATGTCTGTGTAATTTCCCTCCTTTCCTCTGTCTCCTCTCAGAGGTGCATGGCCCAACATGATGGCTCTTTGTTATAGTCTTAGTTATATAAGAGTCTTTCCGCTAGTCTACAGTTTGTTTTCACTGAGAATTGTTCCACATGAACCTGTATTTTTAATGCATGGGTGGAGCAAAGTGAACTTGCTGTCCTCCTACTCTGTCATCTCCTTTTTAAATTTTTATTTATTCATTTAATTTTTAATTGGATGATAATTGCTTTACAATGTTCTGTTGGTTTCTGCCATAAAACATGAATTAGTCATAACTATATATATAGTTATGCACATATACCCCCACTCCCTCTTGAGCCTCCCTCTCACTTCCCCATCCCACCCCTCTAGGTCAACACAGACTGCCAGGTTTGGCTACCTGTGTTATAGAGCAGCTTCCCAATGGTGGCTCAGATGGCTTAGAATCTGCTTGCAGTGCAGGAGACCTGGGTTCAGTCCCTGGGTCAATAAGGTCCCCAGAGAAGAGAATGGATACCCAGTCCAGTATTCTTGCCTGGAGAATTCTGTGGAGAGAAGACCTTGGTGGGCTATGGTCCACAGGGTTGCAAGGAGTTGGACATGACTGAACGACTAACATATTAGTTATCTATTTTATGCATGGTGGTGTATATATTTAAATGCTACTTTCTCAGTTCATCCCACCCTCTTCTTGCCCCTCTATATCCAAGTCTATTCTCTTTGTCTGTGTATCCATTCCTTCCTTACAAATAGGTTTATCAATACCATTTTTTTTTGGGGGGGGGGGTCAAGAGGTTCAGACACGTCTCCACAAAGGGAAGTGGTCTGACACCTGCTTTATTTAGCATCTTATATTTATACAGGAGAGCGTGAGAACGACAAGACAGTTAACATTTTTTCTTGGTTGACCTATACATCTTACAAACAGTTACAAGAAATCGTGAGAGCATGGGAATGGCACCCTGTTATTATTTCTTACACCAGATAACATTTCCCTGTGCATGAGAAGTTTGTCCAGAACTCCAGGTGTCTGCAGTAAATAATCGCCTAATCTCTGGGGTGGCGGGACAGAGAGCTATGTTTGCAAGCAAACCCTCAAGGACTGAGGCAGCTCCCAGAGCTGTGTCCTTCAGACAAAGGACCCCATTCTCACGGGCAGCTCCCCGCATCTCTCCCTTTTTTTTTTTTTTCTAATTTTATTTTATTTTTAAACTTTACACAATTGTATTAGTTTTGCCAAATATCAAAATGAATCTGCCACAGGTATACATGTGTTCCCCATCCCAAACCCTCCTCCCTCCTCCCTCCCCATACCATCCCCCAGGGCCGTCCCAGTGCACCAGCCCCAAGCATCCAGCATCGTGCATCGAACCTGGACTGGCAACTCGTTTCCTACATGATATTTTACATGTTTCATTGCCATTCTCCCAAATCTTCCCACCCTCTCCCTCTCCCACAGAGTCCATAAGACTGTTCTATACATCAGTGTCTCTTTGCTGTCTCGTACACCGGGTTATTGTTACCATCTTTCTAAATTCCATATATATGCGTTAGTATACTGTATTTATGTTTTTCCTTCCTGCTTACTTCACTCTGTATAATAGGCTCCAGTTTCATCCACCTCATTAGAACTGATTCAAATGTATTTTCTTTTAATGGCTGAGTAATACTCCATTGTGTAAACTGGACCACTTTCTAACACCATACACAAAAATAAACTCAAAATAGATTCAAGATCTAAACATAAGACCAGAAACTATAAAACTCCTAGAGGAGAACATAGGCAAAACACTCTCCGACATATATCACAGCAGGATCCTCTATGACCCACCTCCCAGAATATTGGAAATAAAAGCAAAAATAAACAAATGGGACCTAATTAACCTTAAAAGCTTCTGCACATCAAAGGAAACTATTAGCAAGGTGAAAAGACAGCCTTCAGAATGGGAGAAAATTATAGCAAATGAAGCAACGGACAAACAACTAATCTCAAAAATATACAAGCAACTCCTACAGCTCAACTCCAGAAAAATAAATGACCCAATCAAAAAATGGGCCAAAGAACTAAATAGACATTTCTCCAAACAAGACATACAGATGGCTAACAAACACATGAAAAGATGCTCAACATCACTCATTATCAGAGAAATGCAAATCAAAACCACTATGAGGTACCATTTCACACCAGTCAGAATGGCTGCGATCCAAAAGTCTACAAATAATAAATGCTGGAGAGGGTGTGGAGAAAAGGGAACCCTCTTACACTGTTGGTGGGAATGCAAACTAGTACAGCCACTATGGAGAACAGTGTGGAGATTCCTTAAAAAACTGGAAATAGAACTGCCTTATGATCCAGCAACCCCACTGCTGGGCATACACACTGAGGAAACAGAAGGGAAAGAGACACGTGTACCCCAATGTTCATCACAGCACTGTTTATAATAGCCAAGACATGGAAGCAATCTAGATGCCCATCAGCAGATGAATGGATAAGAAAGCTGTGGTACATATACACAATGGAGTATTACTCAATACCATTTTTTAAGGTTTCTTATATATGCACATTAATATACTATACCTGTTTTCTTTGTTTCTTTCTTTACTTCACTCTGTGTAACAGACTTTAGATTCATCCACCTCACTACCAATGACTTAAATTCACTCCTTTTTATGGCTAATATTCTGTTGTATAAAAGTACCACAGCTTTGTCATCTCTTCATCTATCTACGGACATCTAGGTTGCTTCCATGTCCTGGCTATTGTAAATAATGCTGTGATGAACACTGGGGTACTTGTATCTTTTTCAATTATGGTTTCTCAGGGTATAGGCCCAGCAGTGGGCTTGCTGGGTCACACAGTAGTAGCTTTAATCTTAATTTTTTAAGGAATCTCCATATTTTTCTCCATAGTGGCTCTATCACTAGACATTCTCACGAACAATGCAAGAGGGTTCTCTTTTCTCCAAATCCTCTCCAAAAATTATTGTTTGCAGATTTTTTGATGATGGCCATCCCTGGGTGAGGAAGACCCCCTGGAGGAAGGAATGAGAACTCACTCCAGTATTCTTGCCTGGAGAATCCCATGGACAGAGGAACCCAGTGGGCTATAGTCTACAGGGTTACAAAGAGTCAGACACAACTGAACTGACTTAGCATGGCACATTCTGACTGGTATATGTGATACCTCATTGTAGTTTTGATTTACAGTTTTCTCATAATTAGTGATGCTGACCATCTTTTCATGTGTTTTTTTGGCCATCTGTATGTCCTCTTTGAAGAAATATCTGTTTAGGTCTTCTGCCCATTTTCTGATTGGGTTATTTGTTTTTCTGATATTGAGCTGCATGAGCTGCTTATATATTTTGGAGATTAATCCTTTGTAAGTTTCTTTGTTTGTAATTATTTTCTCCCATTCTGAGGGTTGTCTTCTCATCTTGTTTATTGTTTCCTTTGTTGTACAAAAGCTTTGAATTTTAATTAGGCCCCATTTGTTCATTTTTTTTCCATTACTCCTGGAATTGGGTCAAAGAGGATCTTGCTGAGCTTTATGTCAAAAAGTGTACTGTCCATGTTTTCCTCTAAGATCTTTATAGTTTCTGGCCTTACATTTAGCTCTTTAATCCATTTTGAGTTTATTTTTGTGTATAGTGTTAGGAAGTGTTCTAGTTTCATTCTTTCACACTTAGCAGTCCGTTTTTCTCAGCACCACTTATTGAAGAGGCTCCTCATTGTAAACTCTTGCCTCCTTTGTTAAAGATAACTTTCTCATAGGTGCACGGGTTTATCTCTGGGTTTTCTACTTCTCTCCTATCTTGATCTCCTTCTCTGGGCACCACCTTTTGAGCAAGCCCAAGCAGCCTTATAAAACCCTTGTGGTAAGAAACCAAGACTGAACAGCCCCAAATTTCCCCACAATCAACATTTAATATGAACTAACCAGCCACATAAGTGAGCAATTTTGTAAATGACCCTTCAGCCAAATATGGGCCAACCAACATGACCTCACAAAGAGTAGATTCAAGTTGTCACATGAAGGCCTGCCAAAACTGTGGATTTGTGTGTAAAATAAGTAACTGTTGTTATCTTAGCTAAACTTCTGGCTAGTTTGCTAAATGGTAATAAATAGCTAAAACAGAATTTGGTATCTAAAGTCAAGGTGATATTATAACTTAAAAATATGGCATTGAGTTTGCAGTGGATGGTAGGAAAATCTGTAACTGCTTTAGGTATCTATCACTGAAAGGTGTAAGAACCTTGAGGCAACCGATGGCAAGCAGTTTAAGGACAGAGAGGAAGTGGTTATATAGTTTGGGACAAAACGGGCTTCCCAGGTGGCTCAGTGATACATGCTAAACAGGAGACACAGATTTGATCCCTGGGTCATGAAGATCCCCTGGAGAGGAAACAGCAACCTACACCACTATTCTTGCCTGGGATATCCCATGGACAGAGGAGCTTGGAAGTCTCAGTCCATGGAGTTGCAAACAGTAGAAACAAAACAACAATCAAACAAAAAAAAAGGGGGGGGGGAGCATTTATGTACTTTCTTGGAAAGTTTGCATTTTTATAGCTTGGAATACAGAAAAAATATTTAGTAAACTCATGAGAAATTTCTAGTAAGGTGAAAGAAAGTGCCAGGCTTGAAAATGAAACGTTTCCTCATACCATCCCTAATCTCTCCATCAAAGATTCTGAAAATAAGAAATGGCTTCAAGGGAAAGATCAAATTCAAGGTACTTCAGGAAAGTATTGCCTCAGAGTAAAGACCTCAAGATTGTCACTGTAAGGCTGTAAGATTTTCTGTTAGAGTTGAGAAATACTTAAGTCTATGCCCAGTAAGTTTTGACTTTTAGTCCCACATTATCTGAAATAGAAATTTGTAATAATTCCCTTTTTCACAGGAATCCAAATGTATGGTTTACTCTTTTAGTGGTGTTATTTGTATTAAGAATGGATTTATGCATATGCCTTCATGTTACCTCACTCCATCCCTTTGTGAACAAAGGCATAATTTGCTGTAATGACCAAAAAAATGCAGTCAGGGAGTCTATTGAACAGGGCTATTCAAGCTATTGAATAGAGCTAAGCAAAATTACTCCCATGAAAGTAAAATAGAATTCTGAGATCTTGCTGGCTTAGATTTTCCACCCTTCTGTGGAAGGAAAAAATCCTTTATATTTCATCTCAGAATCATTTCAATGAAAGAATATTGAAGAAAACCAAACAGTGTTGACAATGCTGTATTTATATAAAATCTGTGGCCTTCAGGAAATTCAAATTCATTATACATGACCTTGTATACACTGTTCCTCATATAATGCCTGGAACCAAAGGGATGTTTGTAGAATAGCCTTGCCCTATTCTACCATCTTTTGCTGCCAAACTTGCTCAGCTTCCTTCATGTCCCATGTTGGTGAATTAACTCATCCACACAGGCAGCCATGCACCTAAAAGTGTTTCCATCACTCCTTTTTAATATCATTCCAAAAAGAAGCAGCACATGAGAAACCATGGCAGAACACAGAATAGTGTCACTTTGAGGACCAGTAAATAATACACGAACTTCAAACTTCATGATGAGGCACATCTGAGAAATGGATAGTAATAATGATAACGATGGTGTGATCACTGACCTAGAGCCAGACATCCTGGAATGTGAAGTCAAGTGGGCCTTAGAAAGCATCATTACCAACAAAGCTAGTGGAGGTGATGGAATTCCAGTTGAGCTATTCCAAATCCTGAAAGATGATGCTGTGAAAGTGCTGCACTCAATATGCCAGCAAATTTGGAAAACTCAGCAGTGGCCACAAGACTGGAAAAGGTCAGTTTTTGTTCCAATCCCAAAGAAAGGCAATGCCAAAGAATGCTCAAACTACCACACAGTTGCACTCATCTCACATGCTAGTAAAGTAATGCTCAAACTTCTCCAAGCCAGGCTTCAGCAATATGTGAACCATGAACTTCCTGATGTTCAAGCTGGTTTTAGAAAAAACAGAGGAACCAGAGATCAAATTGCCAACATCCGCTGGATCATGGAAAAAGCAAGAGAGTTCCAGAAAAACATCTATTTCTGCTTTATTGACTATGCCAAAGCCTTTGACTGTGTGGATCACAATAAACTGTGGAAAACTCTGAAAGAGATGGGAATACCAGAACACCTGATCTGCCTCTTGAGAAATTTGTATGCAGGTCAGGAAGCAACAGTTAGAACTGGACATGGAACAACAGACTGGTTCCAAATAGGAACAGGAGTACGTCAAGGCTGTATATTGTCACCCTGTTTATTTAACTTCTATGCAGAGTACATCATGAGAAATGCTGGACTGGAAGAAACACAAGCTGGAATCAAGATTGCCAGGAGAAATCACAATAACCTCAGATCTGCAGATGACACCACCCTTATGGCAGAAAGTGAAGAGGAACTCAAAAGCCTCTTGATGAAAGTGAAAGTGGAGAGTGAAAAAGTTGGCTTAAAGCTCAATATTCAGAAAACGAAGATCATGGCATCCGGTCCCACCACTTCATGGGAAATAGATGGGGAAACAGTGGAAACAGTGTCAGACTTTATTTTTCTTGGCTCCAAAATCACTACAGATGGTGACTGCAGCCATGAAATTAAAAGACGCTTACTCCTTGGAAGAAAAGTTATGACCAACCTAGATAGCATATTCAAAAGCAGAGACATTACTTTGCCAACAAAGGTTTGTCTAGTCAGGGCTATGGTTTTTCCTGTGGTCATGTATGGATGTGAGAGTTGGACTGTGAAGAAGGCTGAGTGCTGAAGAATTGATGCTCTTGAACTGTGGTGTTGGAGAAGACTCGTGAGAGTCCCTTGGACTGCAAGGAGATCCAACCAGTCCATTCTGAAGGAGATCAGCCCTGGGATTTCTTTGGAAGGAATGATGCTAAAGCTGAAACTCCAGTACTTTGGCCACCTCATGCGAAGAGTTGACTCATTGGAAAAGACTCTGATGCTGGGAGGGATTGGGAGCAGGAGGAGAAGGGGATGACAGAGGATGAGATGGCTGGATGGCATCACTGAATCGATGGACGTGAGTCTGAGTGAACTCCTGGAGTTGGTGATGGACAGGGAGGCCTGGCGTGCTGCGATTCATGGGGTCGCAAAGAGTCAGACACGACAAAGCGACTGATCTGTTCTGATCTGATCTGAATGTTAGAAATAATAATGCCACAAAAGCAGGCAGGGATTAGGTGATAAATCCTTGCTAACAGGGAATTCTTGACATCATCCTCTATGGAAAGTAGAGTCACTGAAGGAATTTTCCATGGATTTTCTGATCATTAAAAAACTCATGCTCTTCACCCTATTAATATTGACTCAACTCCTTTGTTTAGACTACTTGAAATGCTTCATCAATTATTCAGTGTTATTAGCTGCCTTGAAGAGAATAAATAGATATAGCATTCAGGGTATAAATTTGGAGGCTATGATAGGATAATATTAAAATAGCATAAACATACATAGGAAGGAAACTCCATAATAAGCTTTCAATCTCAAACAAGGGAAGAACAGAACAACCCCAAGTAAAGGCAAAGCCATTTCAACATGTAGATTGAGCTGGGAGTGAAAGAATCAGGAAACAAAAAGGGGCACTAAAGTTTGTTGTAGAATGAAAGGGACCAAGGTTATCTGTTGTCTTCAGGAAAGGGAGAACTGATAGCAGGAGGGGTAGAGAATAGATAGTTATCTTTTCTTCTATTCTTTGAACTAAATAGCTTGGTTGCATCTTTGCTCTCATTAACTGATATATTTGTTTTTGAATGACTAATCTTTACAGGAATGAAATAAAATGAAATTTATTCTAGAAATGAATTATATTTTCATGTCTGCATGGCCTTCTTAGAGTATTACTCATGGCAGATAACCAGAATATCTTAACTTCTTTGAGTCCCATTCTTTTCATATGAAAACTGTCATTTAAATAAAAAATATTTGAAAGCACATTTTACTTGGCACATAAAAGGCTTACAATTAACTGAACAGTTGTAAAGACTAGTTCTTTAATTAACAGGATATGAAGTCTGGACCATTGCTCTTCGAAGAGCTGATTTGAATTCCTTATTTCTTAGACTGTAAATCATTGGATTGAACAATGGAGTGAGGATTGTATAAGACACAGATATTAGGGCATCTTGACTTGAAGAGTAATTGGATTTGGGCCTTAAGTAGATGAAAGAGGCACAACCATAATGAACAGTTACCACAATGAGATGGGAGGCACAGGTAGAGAAGGCCTTGTATCTTCCAACAGAGGATGAGATTTTTAGAATGGCAGAGATGATGCGGATGTAGGAGACCAGGATAAGTAACAGGGGAATAATCAAGGCAAATACACCAAGCATGAATATGACCAACTGACTGAGACGAGAGTGATGAGATGCCAGCTTGAGGACAGGAGAGATATCACAGAAGAAGTGATGGAGCTGATTGGAGGAGTGGAATGGCAGGTGAAATACTAGTGAGGTGGTGACCAGTGACACAGTGAAGCCACAGGCACAGGCAGCAGCCACTAGTCCCAAACACATCCCATAACCCATGAGCACTGTATAGTGCAAAGGGTCACAGATGGCCACATAGCGATCATAACCCATGACTGCCAGCAGGAAAGAGTGAGAGCAACCTAGAAAGAGGAAGGAAAACATCTGGATAGCACAACCTAGAAAAGAAATGGTCTTCTTCTGGGCCAGCAGATCAACCAGCATCTTAGGTACAATGATGAAGGTATAACAAGTCTCAAAACAGGAGAGTACAGCAAGGAAGAAGTACATGGGGGTGTGGAGGGCTCTGTCCAGCACAATGGTGGAGATGATGATGGCATTGGTGCTCAGGGTGAAGAGGTAGACCACCAAGAAGACAGCAAAGAGTAGCTGCTGCAGCCCAGCCAGAAATGAGAAGCCAAGGAAGACAAACTCTCTCACCAAGGTCTCATTGACCCACTCCATGGTCACTGCAATACAGGAGAGCCAGAGCCCGAGGCCAGAATTCAGAGATGAAGATGTGCATGGGGAACTGAGCACAAAGTCTTCAGGTGGCAGGCATCTCCAAATGGTTGATGGAACTCATTGATTCCCTCTAAAAAACACCTGCCAAAATAAGAATTAAGGCTAAATGTGGAACAGAGTAACTGACAACCAATTAATAGACTTTTTGCCAAGACCAATAACATGTTATCTCTCTAGCTAAGGATTAAAGAGTTACCTGAAATTATTTATCCCTGTACTTATGAATTACTATGTTTTTCTTGCTCACTACAAGCCAAAGGAATGTAGCTCTCCAAAGGTGAAAAACATGTTAAACTTCAACTATCTGAGCTTGATCAGAAAGTAGAATAAAGAATGAGATGTTTAGACACAGTAGGTGAACTTTAGATAACCAACCACAAAATGGGAAGGGACAGGAAGAATTAGATGATCTCTGAATAAAAGTGTGGGGAGATTTGTGTCATTGACAGCTTGTTATAAGATTAGTGGTAAGACTATCATATACCTTATGTCAGTTACTCATTATGACAATTTTATGTCAAATTTTATGTCAATAGACAAAAGAATATGAAAAAGAAAAAAAAACAGTTTTCAGACCAACTAGGAACATTGCCAGAAGTTCCACAACCTAGAGCACTGAGCAAGAGTGGAACAGAAAATAACATTAATTTAAAGAAAAGTTTCTCCTTTTTCTAGGAAAAGAATCATCAGACTGTTAAAAAGAATCTCATGTACTTTGTGGCATTTTAAACACACTTCACCTTCCCCCATTCTAAGATGCCTCAGGAAAATAGAGCTTTGCAAAAATGTCATACAGAGTGACAGAGAATGAGACAATTGAACAGTTTTCCAGGATTACAACTCCTAATCAAATCACAAGCTTTATATATTTTTCATATGGTTATGACAATAAGATTCCTTTTTAATATTCTGCTACTACATCCAGTTTGCAAACTGCTATTTGAAATTCATTTTTAGGGCTTATATCAGATACTTTTTATCATGGGTGTATTCCCCAACTGTTAAAGCCTAAGAAGCAAATAAAATGCTTCTTGGGTACAAAATCATTTAGCATTTATTGGTTGTAACTAGCCTTTGTTTATGCACTTTTCAGTATATTTAAACTTTTACATCATTTTGTGTTGAGGAATTACTTGCATCCACTACCAGAAATTTTTGTTTTTGCATTTTTTATGACAATAGCAAATCTTGACTTTCTAGACCTTAAGTCAGGCAATCGGAAATTTCTGAAAAGATATGTTTTTTTCTTTCTCAATTACTATAAATTGATCATAAACTTAGTAGATGCAGTGATTTGAAGTTAATATTAAGATATACATGCTAATTTTAAAGTCCTTTAACACAAATGACAGGGAATTTTTTTTTTTTATTCTGTAACTGTAGAGGTATTTTTATTACATATAAAGAATGTAAATATATGTATATCGCCATTATATACATATATATATACATATATAGGAGAATGCAATGGCACCCTACTCCAGTACTCTTGCCTGGAAAATCCTATGGGTGGAGGAGCCTGGTAGGCTGCAGTTCATGGGGTCGCGAAGAGTTGGACACGACTGAGCGACTTCACTTTCACTTTTCACTTTTATGCATTGGAGAAGGAAATGGCAACCCACTCCAATGTTCTTGCCTGGAGAATCCCAGGGATGGGGGAGCCTGGTGGGCTGCCGTCTCTGGGGTCGCACAGAGTCGGACACGACTGAAGCGACTTAGCAGTATATATATATATATATGTATATATATATATATATATATACACACTTAAATATAATATATATATATATACTTAAATATAATATATATATATATATGTTTTTTACATGAAGAAATTGCAAACCAATCAGGCAGTTTATCTGTATAATATCTCTATCTGGGTAAAGGGATTTCTGTCTCTTTCAAAACACTGAGGGAAATCTCAATTTATGATCATTGCTTATCGTTTTCTTATCATTTTCCCAAGATTTTTCTGGATCTACTGTCAACTAATCCATATCTAATTCTTACTATATTCTCATGCCACTGAGTATAAATTGTAGAGTAGACCACAGAAGTTAGAATTATGTGGTACTGAAGGAGCACCTGTATTTATCCAATCCCCCCCCCCCAAAAAAAAACTGTATCATTTATCACTCAGACTCATAAGGGCAGCTGATTTCAATTAGATGACATTTTTTATACTATTAATATAACCCTGTGTTCTAAATGAGTTACATGATTGATGAGTAACTCATCAATTAGTTACTCATTAGTTGATTAGTTACTCTAAGTGAGTAACATGAGTTATGTGCCCTTTCCATGATTTACAGAGACCCACTGGCAAAGTATATCCGAGAAGGCAGACCCCTCTGCCCAAGAAGACATCAAAGACCACCACAGTGTGTTATATCAGTACTAGAGATAGAAAGATTTAAGAGTAGAAGATTAAAAAGATCTTCCAGCCGAAAACTCACAGGCTGTAAAATTAAGGTTAAAGATGCCTCAATTGGAGATCTATATTTCAGGTATAGCTTTATGTGACTTTGTCAAAGTACTTAACATGTGTATTCAGTTTATTTTTAAAATTAAATGTAACATGGCAATAACTGTAATAAACAGAAAGTACTTAACCAGAGGCTCTTAAAATAATATCCTGTAGAAGAAGTTTTGACTTAAGCTAAGAGTTCATTACTGACTCTCAAAAGACATTTCAACTGAGAAAGTCCAAAACTCTCTAGTTAGATGATCCCTAAACTCCCTTTATGATATTTTAGAACCTAGGGATGGAATTCAGGTTATGATCCTTAGAGATGACATTTCTACACTTATTTTTGTAACTCTTTAGATGCTTCAAGGAATTTTATATAATTTAGGATTAAATACTGACCCAATAATCCAGGCTACCAGGTACCTCAAAAGGGGCAAATCTATCATTTTTCAGATGCAAAATTTTTGATGTTTTCAAATACTTAGGGAAAACATTAATCAATCAATTAACTGAGAGAAATCATGTACACAGTCTCAGATATTAAAGAAGTGGAATTTTTGTTTTCTTAGATACACATGAAAATCCTGAATTTCCTTACTAAAATGGAGCTTAAGTATCAGGTTTCAATTATAGCTAAAAACATATCCATAAGTACACAGCAAATAGAGAAGTGCAGGTTCAGTAAGTATGTATTTCACTTAGTTCTTGAGGCAACCAGTTTAAAAAAGAAAATAAGATCTAGCTGGGAGCAAGCTGACCCAGTCTGATCATTAAGGAAAAATTGAAGAACTATATGAACCAACTCCAGTCACTCTTAGTACCTGGAGTTAAAAGCAGACCTTGGTTTTCCTTCTTAATTCTGTCACCTGCCAGAATTGCAATGGGAGGAGGTGTTGACAATACTACCACTCACCAAGGTTTAGACCCTACAAAGCCCCAGATTAACTAGATCGATATTTCTCATGGCTCAACAAATACCTACATTGCTCTCCTTTCAACTCAGACAGAAGCAGCTATTCAGAATCTAGGATCCCTTGACAAGTAGATGTGAAGCCAAAGATCAGTACTTGAAGAAATATCAGCAGAAGAGTGTGAATCTGCCTTGAGACAGAAGCTCTCCTCTGTATTAACAGAGGTAGCCTCCCCTGTTCATAAGGACTCTCAGCATTTCCAGGCAAAATCATTATCTTTAGAAATTCTGATGACCAACATGGGGTGTGGTTATTAGAAGCATATGCTGTGATTGCTGGACTCCTGAGGCTTGATCTATTACCTTGGAGACATTGTCCTGGGGTTTATTGGAAGTTTAAGGTCATTACGGAAAAATAATGTCACAAGCTGGCTTTAGTTGAGGAACCTGGGGAGTAGGAGCCATAAGGATAATTGGCCCCTGTCTTCACTGGAAGTTGAGTCCATTTGTTAAGGATTCTGAAGGAGAAATCACCACAATTAAGACTGTAATGCAAAGATCAAGAGGAAATTTTTCATTGAATTTTACATCAGGAAACGAGTATGTTTGTCCAGTGAGTCTCAGCTTTATTTATGAGTCAAAGGAGGGCATAATTGCAAATTTATCTTCTCAGATCCTTGTTCATAGAAATTCTAAGTAGGAACATAGGCGTGTTCTGCAAAAATCTAAATTTTTGACAAGTGTATTGTTAAAATCTAGTTGAGCATTATCATTAAATTTCTTGCTATTTTACAAATTTTTACTAGAATAACTAGATATATATAGTTGTCAATTTCATCCAAGCTAATCCAAAATCAATATAATTCTAATCCAAACTCTACCATAAATTGTGAAAGCAGCCTAACAATACAAATTTATAGTTTACATGGAATAATAAGACACTTTTGAAAAATAACAAGTGATATAGTGGTTCACTTGACCCAATAGTCAGATGCCTTAGTAATAAAAAAGAGAGTCTCCAGTCCAGGTTCGATGCACGATACTGGATGCTTGGGGCTGGTGCACTGGGACGACCCAGAGGGATGGTATGGGGAGGGAGGAGGGAGGAAGGTTCAGGATGGGGAACACATGTATACCTGTGGTGGATTCATTTTGATATATGGCAAAACCAATACAATATTGTAAAGTTAAAAAACAAAATAAAATTTAAAAAAAGAAAAAAAAAAGAGCTTGCTTCTAGAATAGGAAGAGTTAAGTATTACAAAGAAGCAAAAAGGAGATCTCTGAAATTGATCTATGTATATTTGGAAAATTTGTCTTTGCGTAATTACCTCACTAACTACTTTGCCAACAAAGGTTCGTCTAGTCAAGGCTATGGTTTTTCCTGTGGTCATGTATGGATGTGAGAGTTGGACTGTGAAGAAGGCTGAGTGCCAAAGAATTGATGCTTTTGAACTGTGGTGTTGGAGAAGACTCTTGAGAGTCCCTTGGACTGCAAGTAGATCCAACCAGTCCATTCTGAAGGAGATCAGCCCTGGGATTTCTTTGGAAGGAATGATGCTAAAGCTGAAACTCCAGTACTTTGGCCACCTCATGCGAAGAGTTGACTCATTGGAAAAGACTCTGATGCTGGGAGGGATTGAGGGCAGGAGGAGAAGGGGATGACAGAGGATGAGATGGCTGGATGGCATCGCTGACTCGATGGACGTGAGTCTGAGTGAACTCCGGGAGTTGGTGATGGACAGGGAGGCCTGGCGTGCTGCAATTCATGGGGTCGCAAAGAGTCGGACACGACTGAGCGACTGATCTGATCTGATCTGAGTTACCTCACAAATCAGTAAGACCATTGTAATTAGTAAATAAAACTGAGAAACCAGGCTCTCTCTATGTACACATCACTTAGAAGTAGCTGTCATAATATAAAATAAAATGGCTTACTGAAGGCTCAGGCAAAGCACCACCTGTGTGACAAGACATGATGGAACCCCATAGGTCTACTTAAAGCAGTGTATACTCTGAGCTAGCAAACAATGTATTATGCCTATTCTCCAACAGCAATAATATGTTATATCTGTGAATTAATGTAATGGGGGTGGTGGTGGAAATGATTCTTTTCATTATTACCTCTAATGACTTACATAATATTGGGATTCATAGTTTAGAGGTGTTATTTTTCCAAGGAGTGTTGCTTCTATCAGGAAACACAAAAACAGAAGTTGAAACTTGCCCTTGGTTACTTGAGTCTACTATGTTCTATTTACAAATCATCCACAGATGGAAAGGAGATTTTTACACTAGTTAAGATATTGATCCTATGTTTTATAATTACTATATAATTGATTTTATTTTTCTGAAAATGTTTTGTTTAATGCAAAAATTTAAATGTAAATTAGAGATCTGCAAGTTATACATAGACCATAAATGGATGGATTTAGTTCTGTGCTTTCTATTCAATTCCTTTGGTCTCTGTGTTTTTTACTTTGCCAATGGCATACCATTTTGAATACTGTAGCTTTGTAATATATTTTTAAATCTTAAAGAGTGAGGCCTCAACCTTTGTTCTTCAAGATTGCTTTGGCTATTCCATGTCTTTTGTAGTTCTATATTTAATTTCAAGGTTTTTTTTTCCTATTTTTTAAAAAATGTCAATAGGATTTTCATAAGAATTGAACTTAGTTGGTAGATCACATTGGGTAATATAGACATTTTAACAATATAAAATCTTTCAGCCTGTGAATGCTGCATGTCTTTCCATTTATCTGTTGGTTAGATGTCTTTTCTTTCATGTTTCTTCATTCATTTCCTTCTTCAGTATTTTACAATTACCAGTGTACAAGTTTTTCACCTCTTTGGCTAATTTAATTCCTAAATGTTTTATTCTGTCTGTTGCTATTATGAATGGGGTTATTTTCTTAATTTCTTTTTTGGATAATTTATTGACAGTGTATAGAAACATATCTGGTTTTATGTTGATCCTGTATCTTGCTACTTTACTAAATTTGTTTATTAGTTTTAATACACATTTTCTGATTGAATTGTTAGAGTTTTCTATGTATATGTTTGCATCATCTGCAAATAGAAATACTTTTCTCATTCTGATTTGGTTGCCTTCAATTTCTTTTCCTTGTTCTGACTAGGACTTCTAGTACTTTGCTGAATAGGAGTGATGAAAGTGGGAATCCTTTCCACTGTACCCAGTCTTAGATAACAAGCTTTACATTTTCTCTCATTGATTATGATTAAGCTGTGGGCTTTTTGTATACCAACTTTACTGTGTCAAAGTAAGTTCTATAACTATTTGGAGAGTTTTAATCATGACTAGATGTTGAACTTTGTCAAATACTTTTTCTACATATATTTATTTGATGGTGCTTTTTATTTCATTAATGTGGTACAGCACTTGACTGATTTGTACATCTTCAACCACCCTTGTATCATTAGAATAAAATATAACAAATGTAATGTTCTCTTGTATTTAGTTTCCTAGTATTTGGTTGAGATTTTTTCCATCTATGCTCTTTAGGGAAGTTGGCTTGTAGTTTTTCTGTTGTCTTTATCTGGTATTGGTATCAGGATGATGTTAACCTCATTATTTAAATTTGAAAGTGTTCCTTCTTCTGTTTTTTTGAAGCATTTAATAAGGGTTGTATCAATTCTTCTTTGCATGCTTGGTAAAATTAGCTCAGAAAACCATCTGATCTTGGATTTTTCTTTATTGGGAGATTTTTGACTACTGATTAATATCTTTATCAGTTTTTGTCTACTTAAACTTTCTGTTTCTTCTTGACACAGTTTTGGTAGATTGATGTTTCTATAAATTTATTAATTTCTTCTAAATTACCCAATTTAGAAGTACACAGTCGGTGATAATATTCTTTTATTACTCTTTTAACATTCTGAGGCATATATTACAACATCTCTTCTTTTGTTTCTTTGATTTTATTTGAGTCTTCCCTTTTTTCCTATTTAATTTAGCTAGTTCAGTTCAGATCAGTCGCTCAGTCATGTCCTACTCTTTGCGACCCCATGAATTGCAGCACGCCTGGCCTCCCCATCCATCACCAATTCCCGGAGTTCATTCAGACTCACGTCCATCGAGTCAGTGATTCCATCCAGCCATCTCATCCTCTGTCATCCCCTTCTCCTCTTGCCCCCAATCCCTCCCAGCATCAGAATCTTTTCCAATGAATCAACTCTTCGCATGAGGTGGCCAAAGTACTGGAGTTTCAGCTTTAGCATCAGTCCTTCCAAAGAACACTCTCCTTTAGAATGGACTGGTTGGATCTCCTTGCAGTCCAAGGGATTCTCAAGAGTCTTCTCCAACATCACAGTTCAAAAGCATCAATTCTTTGGTGCTCAGCTTTATTCACAGTCCAACTCTCACATCCATACATGACTACTGGAAAAACCATAGCCTTGACGAGACGGACCTTTGTTGGCAAAAAATGTCTCTGCTCTTGAATATACTATCTAGGTTGGTCATAACGTCCCTTCCAAGAAGTAAGTGTCTTTTAATTTCATGGCTTCAATTACCATCTGCAGTGATTTTGGAGCCCCAATACTAAAGTCAGCCACTGTTTCCACTGTTTCGCCATCTAGTTGCCATGAAGTGATGGGACTGGATTCCATGATCTTCATTTTCTGAATGTTGAGCTTTAAGCCAACATTTTCACTCTCCTCTTTCACTTTCATCAAGAGGCTTTTTAGTTCCTCTTCACTTTCTGCCATAAGGGTGGTGTCATCTGCAGATCTGAGGTATTTGATATTTCTCCCAGCAATCTTGATTCCAACTTGTGCTTCTTCCAGCCCAGCGTTTTACAGCCTTGACGTACTCCTTTTCCTATTTGGAACCAGTCTGTTATTCTATGCCCAGTTCTAACTGTTTCTTCCTGACCTGCGTATAGGTTTCTCAAGGCAGGTCAGGTGGTCTGGTATTCCCATCTCTTTCAGAATTTTCCACAGTTTATTGTGATCCACACAGTCAAAGGCTTTGGCATAGTCAATAAAGCAGAAATAGATGTTTTTCTGGAACTCTCTTGCTTTTTTGATTATCCAGCAGATGTTGGCTGTTTGATCTCTGGTTCCTCTGCCTTTTCTAAAACCAGCTTGAACACCTCACATATTGCTGAAGCCTGGCTTGGAGAATTTTGAGCATTACTTTACTAGCGTGTGAGATGAGTGCAATTGTGTGGTAGTTTGAGCACTCTTTGGCATTGCATTTCTTTGGGACTGGAACAAAAACTGACCTTTTCCAGTCCTGTGGCCACTGCTGAGTTTTCCAAATTTGCTGGCATATTGAGTGCAGCACTTTCACAGCATCATATTCCAGGATTTGAAATAGCTCAGCTGGAGTTCCATCACCTCCACTAGCTTTGTTTGTAAT